>NC_080771.1:27280531-27591553 GCF_020826845.1 Diceros bicornis minor
GGCAATAAGTCCTGTATCTCCCTCCACCCCTAGGTTCAACCCTGCATCCGCTGCTGGGGCCCCTGCCCTGAACCTGATTTCACAGAGTGTGTGTGGAAACAAAGAGGCTGTAACTACAGCATATGGGAAGGAAGCCGTTCCTTGTACTACACGTGTGTCCCCTCCACGTCTGGTCGCTGTGAATGGACCCGTATCCAGAGGAACTATCAATACCAGACTCCACCTCCACTGACTACAATAACTGGTCCTACAAAAATATTTTAGGATTTTAATAGTCTTTTCTTTGATCTGGATAATGTTAACAGAATTGAGTTAGTTTTGTACGCATTCATTGAGTTACACACTTAAGTTTTGTTTGCTTTCTGCAAGTAGTGTATGCATCAATAAAATTTACAAAAATAAATCCTAAGCTGACAAACCCTACCCTGGTGACAAATTCCCTTTATTGTCTCAATTCCTCAATGATCTTTTATCTTTTATACATCCAGCAACAGCATGCCTGACCCTAAGCCTTCTCATTCCAGAGTTTCTGACTCTACCTCATCCTATCAAAAGCAAGAGCCCTGGGCCCAGACAAAGGAATAAATCCGGAGAGACTGGGGTCAGACTCTACCTGACATGCCCTGGACCTTCCCCAGATGATTTGCAGAACCAAAAATCATTGGGTGAGGGAGAAGATATTTCTTGTTCTCACAGAATCAAGAGTTTATTGCAAATATAAAAATCACTCCTCGTCATAATAAAGTCCTGAGAATAAAATATAAAACTTAAACTTTTATAAGAATGCAAAAGGGAATATTTTAGGACTTCAAATCACACAAGGCACCAAATATGAAGGAACATATTGATAAATTTGACTATTTTAAAAGAAAACCTCTTTCCAAAAATAAAATACAGCACCATAAACACTGTAAAAATATAAGATGTAGACATAGATTGGAATTGTAGAGGATTTACAGCTTTATGGTAAAAATGAGGTCTGAACAATGATTGTTTTGGGGAATTGATTGAAGTGTTCCTATGAACATAATTTATCCACTTAAAAATTTTCCAGAGTCCTTCAAAAAACAGTCTCTTCTTTCTTTCTTTATTTTATTTAACTAAGTTTTCAAAAATTTTGGAATAATTTTGGATTTACAAAATTATTAATTATTTGTACCATTTTTCTCTTACGGTAAGAACCTGACTCCTATTTTATTTACTTATTTGTTCAACCCTAGTAAATAGGTAAAGTAGTATCAGAAATGTCAACATGTACCCCTGTGAAAACAAATTTACCAACTATAGTACCAGATTCATGTAGTTTTACATAAATCCACTCATTCAAACTCAAATGCACGTGTTCCCTACCCTCGAGCTCCAAGGGTACAAGCACACCTGGGTCCTCTCTGGGAGGGGAAACCCTGCAGGGGAGATGGTGCTGTGGCACAGACTCAGACATCTGAGTGGACTTACATGCAATGTCAGGAATAAAGGCACTGCCTGATATTTACACGTCTATGATCCCCACCTAACTTATCCAGATCCCTAGTTTCAATCATCCAATAAGCATGTCTTCATGTTTAAACTCTCAGAATAAGATAGAGCTCCTGCAAAGAATAGAGAATATGAGTGGGCATAGTTGCGGTTAATAGGCATAGAGGAGGCTGCAAAATCTACACACCAATTGTCCGGATCTCACTCTCCCTGGAATTCAACCATGAACCTCGGAATCAGGAGGATCCTGGAAAGAGAACACCTATAGGACAGATGGCATACCTGGCAGAGACTTAGGGAACCATATGGGCACAGGGACATTTTCTGTGGCTACAAGGTTATACACACACATACACACACACACACACACACACACACACACACACACAGAGTTACAAAAGTGTTTATAAATATTTGTGTATACATAGGTAACATATATTTCCTAGCTTTGTCTTGTGACAGCCTAAATGAAATGAAATTTATCAGTTGTATAGGCAACAGTTTCTTAGGGCACAAAAAGCAAAAACTATAAAAGACAAACTGATTAACTGTGCCTCATTAAAATTTAAAACTCCCACTATTCCAAAGCTATAATTCCAAAAATAAGAGAGTAAGCCCCAGAGAGGGCAGTTATATGCAAAACACATATATCTGACCAGCATCCTCTATCCTGAGTACATTAAAAGAAAGAAAGAAAGAAAAGCAAACCTCTTACCACTCAATAATAAGAGGAAAAAGAAACGGAACAAATGGGCAAAATATTTGGATAGACACTTGATAAAACATGATATATGAATGGCCAACAGACCCTAACAATATTTATTATTGGAAAAATATAAATAAAACCTTTGTAAGCTACCACTTCATGCTCACTACAATGGCTAAAATTAGAAAGACTGACAATACCAAGTGTTGACAAGGATTTGAAGTAGCTGGAAGTCTTCTAAATTGCTCTTAGGAGGATAAAATATTGCAACCAATTTGGAAAAAGTCCAACAGTTTCTTAAGAAGTTAATGATATAATTACCACATTATCAATGGATTACAGCCTTAGTATTTATACAAATAATGAAAACATAAGACAACAAAGAGACTTGTAATGGATGTGCATAACAGCTTTATTCATAATGGCCAAAATCCTAGGAAAAAACAATTTTCTATCAGCAACTGAATGAATAAACAAATTTTGGTTTATTCATACAATGTAATAGTAACCAGTAAGAAAGAGAATGAATGCCTGTTAGGACAGGCAACAACATAGATGAATCTTAAAAGTATTGTGCTGATGGACGAAAACATTTACCAAAGAAGTTACACTATATTAACCTATTTATATTTAATTCTGGAATACGCAAAATTAATCTATAGTTATAGAAATTAGGTCCATGTTTCTGAAACTGGCTTGGAAAAATGACTAACTCCAAAAGAGTTCTGAGGGAATTGGAGTATTCATATTGTTGTTCTATATCTTGATTAAGGTATTGTTACATAATATATTTATTCATAAAAATTCTTTAGACTGTGTGATTGAAATGTACATCTTGCATTGTGTGTCCATTTCCCTTATAAATTTGATTAAATGTGTAACCATCATTTTATTACTTCTCATGATTCCATGGGTTGGGTGGGTGGATTTTCCTCTTCATGAGATGCCATCAGGAGCTGCGATTAACTTCAGAGGGAAATGGACTGGAACATCCATTTGCCACTGCCCATGAGTTCATATATTGTTATAGGGTGAATTGTGTCCCCCTAAGTTCACTTGTTGATGTCCTAACCCCTAGTCCCTCAGAATGTGACTGTGTTTAGAAAGAGGGTCTTTAAAGAGCTAATTAAGTTGAAATGAGGTCATTAGGCTGGGCCCTAGTCCAATATGACCGGTATCCATATAAAAAAAGGAGATTAGCACACAGACACACACAGAGGGAAGGTCATGTGAAGACTCAAGGAGAAGACGACCATCTATAAGCCAAGGAGAGAGGCTTTCAAAAGAAACCAACCCAGCCAACAGCTTGATCTTAACTTTTAGCCTCCGCAATTATGAGAAAATAAATTTCTGTGGTTTAAGTCACCCAGTCTGTGGTTCTTTGTTATGGTAGTCCTAGAAAACTAATACATATATCTTTTACTTCAGGTCACTTCTCTTTCCACAGAAACAATAAGACCAGGAGAACTTCCTTGTACTGTCTATATTGGGAGAACTTTTCTCTGACCCCTTTCTTTCAAGATCGCCCTTGAGATGACATCTCATATGGCGGCCATCCATTTTTAACTTGTTTCAACATACCCAGCCAACCCAACTATTAACCATCTGAGTTGGTCTTTGTCCATCAGGTGGTCAAAAGTTGTGAGCAAAGACAAAGGCTTTGGCACAATACTGCCATATGAGATGACTCTGGGCCAACTGCTCATGCAGCTATTTTTGCCCTCAAAGTCTGTTCGTGCTCAATCCTGGGTGCAGAACTTCCATCTTTTGATAAATTTTTGCTGAGATGGCTTGAACTTACGACTTGGAGGTTTGACCAAACCCAACCCAAACCCACATAGCACTTGGATCTGTCTCCACCATGATGCAGCAGCCTCCCATGAACTGTATTTTTAAGGGTCATACTGGGAATTTAAATATGAATATCCTGGGGATCTTAACTCATTCTTTCTTTAGGATGATAATAGTAGCACTGATTTCTAACATTATACCCAAATTACGATATTGTTTTATTACCTTGGCTGGGGGGTCAATTTCTACTTGGTCTTACTCATTAAGACACCTCTTGTATCAGAGAGGGAAAACATCAATATAGTGGTTATGCCAACCACCATTTACACCTATCCCAGTTATACATTTGGAGACCAAGATCCAAACCACTGGATGTGTCTGTAGACCTGGTAGACACAGTGTGATCTGTTTTAGGGCTGGGACTCCATTAATTACCTGGACTCCATATGACCCCAATCAATTCCTGATGATGCTTGGGTGCTCCAAATATCAAAGGCAATTCTGATCTGTGTCCTGCAGTCTTTAAAATGCTTTGGTATTCTCCTTGATCCAGAGTATAGTTACAAAAACAGCATTAAGTCCTATTGAGGAAGGACTGGTGAAATATTTACCATATACACTTACCCTGGTGTTGTATGGTCCTCTCACGTGTGAACGAATCTTATTCTGCATTCAGTTCTAGGTACAGATATCAGGTCAAGTCTGATGTGGCCTCTGCATCATCTTTAAGCAAAGGGAAAACACTATCCCTTAATAGAGAAGAGTAAACCAATTCTGTGGGACCATAAGATCGCTGGGAATCTGGTGTCTTAAGACTTTTGAGCACATCAACCCAGATGTTCCCATCCCAAGTGTCTGTGGCCCAGAGCAGTAGATTCTAGAGACCCAAAGTTCATGCTGGCCTGAGTTCAGGATATTCAAAGATTCATTCATGTGTTTGAGTTTATTGCTGCTCATACCATTGTGCATGGCCTTGGTACCACATCTGCTTTCACTTCTACCTCTTTTCCTATATGAACAGCAATCAGAGGGTGATGATCTGGGAAAACTTAGAAACCGGATGCATATATATTTTTGACACACTTTCTTAAAATTAATTTTTAGGATGTGTGTAACATAGTGTATTTTATAGCATTTTCCTCCACAATTTCAAGTGTGGAAATGTTCTCAGTAGCACATGTTTGATGTACATACAATAGAAGCTTTAATAGTGAAATAAACAAATAATGTCCTATTGCTCTGATCAGAGCATAAATTACCCTAGGCCTCAATTTACCAATGGCTTCAATTTACTCCAGAACACCTATTACTACTATAGGCCTAATGTCATTGAAGTCAAGATTATATCAGATGCTAACAAGGGTAAAATGCACTCTTATCTCACTTCACAAAACTATGAACAATGGCTTTCAGGAACACATGGATAGAGTTACAATCAATTTCCAATACTCTAAGCTTCCTCTTTATTCTCCATAGTGGTGGCTATTTTTTCTCTTTTTCCTGTAGTGCTTTCTCTTGTCCGTCTTTAGTTTGACCTAGGGTGGCTCTTAAATATGCTTTTCACCTTATCTAAGGTCTTACACTTCCTCCTTCAGTGGATTTTGTTCCCTACTTTACTTTTGTTGTGTACTCCAAACTAAAGCCCAATGCAGGCTTACACAATAATTCTACATGATGAATTACTACTTCCAAGTCCCTGCAAGGGACAGTGAGGGCTCTGAGATTAGGCAGGGAAGGAAATTCATCTTAATCAAAAGATCAAATGCAGAGGAAATGAGCCTAGACAAGGGGTGATACTGTGGGCTTCAAGCTCACAGTCTTCGTAGTAAGGACTCATTTCTCTTTGAATTTTTGGTCCAAGGTCTGGGATGAAGTTTCTTTAGAATGCTATGTCCTAACACTTACTACCCAAGGGCTTCTTCTCTCCTATAGAGACCTTGCCAGTTTCAAAAGGCTTTTCCCATGAATTTCATTGTCAATACTGAAGACTCTATTATTTATTTTTTTTTTTTTGGTAGGGAGTAGAGGGGAAAAAGTGTTCAGCATTGTCGGCACTAACTAAACACACTGGTAGCTTCCTATTACACTTAAGATGAAGATAAAAATTCTCACTATGGTCCTTGAGACTCTTTCAAATTTATCAATTAAAAAAAACAACTCTGTGGAGAATGTGTGTTTCATAAGGACACATCTCTATCAAATTTGACAACTCAGGGTACTTCTCTCACCAGAATCCAGACCAAGAAGAAAAATGCAAAACACGTAAGTTTTGGTAGATTTGAGGAGGTTTGCATGGAAACTGTGAGGGTCTTCTTCAGGTATTTCAGAACAACTGTCCACAGAGTGCAGACAGGTGCTTGGGTTGGTAAACTGCACTCCTTGAATACAGGGCAGGGGCCATCTTACCTGTGTGATTGTAGAGTGTGTCAGCACTGACCCTATCTCTATGGACATCTCTCTGGAGGGTACAGAAGGTAGAGCAAAGTTTAGCACATCTTTATTCTGTGCCCTGTCCCAGGGAGACAATAGAATAAAGCAGAGCAGGAGACAAAGAATTGGAAGAGAGTCCTGTGAATAGAGGGAAGGAACAGAGAGAAGGAGCAGAGGGAGGGAACAAAAAGACAGCACATGGAGCAAACAGTAGCAAGTAGGAGCAGTTGCAACGATAGAGAAAAAGGAAGATCAGGAGGCTCATCAAATAGAAAGAAAGGGCAAAAAGCAGAAAAAACAAGGAACAGGGGAAAGGCAAAGGGGATAGAAAGACGGAAGAGGGAAAGGGAAGAGGGAGAGGGAGCAGGGTGCAGTGGGAGAGTAAGTAATAGAGCCTGGGCTGAAAGAATAGCCGTGGGTCATTCGTGGTGGAACAATCTTCTGTCTTGTGGATATCAAGATGCTTTCTTTCCCCTCCTACTTGTACCTTTTCCATATTTCATGCTGAATCTCTTCAATTTTAATGTACTGTTGTTCAAAACTGCTCATGAAGACAGAAGTCAAAGTTGGAAGGTCAGCTCACTGTGTCCACTCTGTGGTTTGAGTGAATCCAGCCCTAGAGCTTTAGGATACCCTGGGCAGAGAACCAAATCAGCCATGGATGGGCAGTCCCGGGAGCATAGTGTCCTGAGTTACTAAGGAGAGACAATGACTGTGTTTCTGGTCTGTTGGCCAAAATTTAGGGTTCCATGCAGGAGATCAAGAAGACAAAGGGCTAGGGATGTGTGAGATCACCCACTTGATCATCTGTGGAGGGAAGAAGAAAAATGATATGGTGCTCAGGAATATGTGTGGGGTGTGAGGCTGGGGTGTTGGTGTTTAACCAGGACCTGTTGGACTCCAGACACCCTGCACATTCTCTCAGTCAGAGCAGGATGGAGAATCTTCTGTTGTCACGGGGAGATACGTATGGGGAGGAGTTGGTAGGGTTACCCTGGCAACGTGATTTCACAGAGCTACATTGGCCTGTTGAAACGGCCGGGGCTTAGAATAAAGCAATGATGATTAAGAGGGTGGAAAGAGTATGTACGGGAACCCTTGTGTTTAGGCATTCAAGATTCCACTTATGCGCCTCCAGCCTGGTCTCAAAAAGACAAAATGTGTAGCCTCACTGCACCCATGCCCAGGATCCCCCAATCAACCACCAGAGCGGGGAGAATTCTCACCCCTTAAAACACATGGTGAAACGCCACAGCGAGGGACTCTGCATTCTTAACAGACTCACCAACTTTTAAGTAAGCAATTCAGTGGTGGAATAGTGCAGAAGAGTAGGCCTGCCTGGCACGGTGATGAGAGTCGGGAGGATGCAGAGACTGCCAGGAAGGTGGGAGCCAGGTGGGAGCCAGGTGGGAGCCCGGGGGACAAGGAAGGATTTAAGAAAAGATCTTCTTGCTATTCTTCTGTCTTTAATGATACAACATTATAATATTGACAGAATGTCAATAAATAATACTAGTGACTTGTGGTAAGTATCCCTTTAATCACCATGAGAAACATAGAGGTTAACTAAATGGAGCCTGGACTTAAGGCACTGGGTTAAATTCCAAGTTTGTATTGATGCCTGGCTGTAGTACCTCAGGGCAAGTCATTCAACAGCTCTTTGCCTCAGATTCCTCAACTATGAAATGTAAATAATTACAGAACTTCTCTTACAGAAGTTCTTACTGTAAGAACTTCTCTTATAGTTAATTTAATTAACTCTGTACACTAAATATTTAATACATGGAATACACTTGGAGTATTACCTGAAACCAAGTAAGCACTCAATAAATTTGGATTTGTATTGTATACTCTATGGTAGTAATTATTATTACTGATACTTTAGCAATAATGAACACTGCTTTAACAAATAAGGATCTACCTCTTTTAAGCCTCACAATACTCAGAAAAATATGGATTCATCCCCCTAGTTTACAAGTATCTCTTCATTCCTAATTGCAGTATAAATTTCAATTATACTATTAATATATATGCAAAAGATAACATCAATGATGCATCATAACTATTCCAATTTCGTACAGATTAATAGGGAACAGCAGGATTCACCAAGGTAGTATTAACCATGGTTATAATGTTATGTTAATCCAGATTAATGATGTACTGAAATCATCCCCGTTTCCTAAAGGGGAACCAATATACCCGAAGAGAATGCCAATATACTTACGACTACATCCTCAGCCCTGGAAAGGTCTTAAGATATTAAAGAACTCTGTAGGATGTCACAAAATTGCTCAGACATTAGTCCCCATAATCATTATTCCTCATTGTCTTTCAAAGTTGGCCATAAATTGTCTTGGACATAGCCATGCTCCTACACCCTCACCACATGCTGGCCACTCACCGGGGTGAGGCCATGACTAGTCTCTCCCCATAGTCTGAAAATGCCCAAGTCCAGGCAGCCATGTAGCTGGACCTTACTTGCAGATCAGGGGACTGTAATATGCAAAATACCCCAACATACAACATACAATCTTTTTTAGGCCATGACACACACTCAGCCTTTTGCCTCAGGAGGAGGTCACGAATAGGTCAAGGATCAGTTGATTGTCCCCATGCCCTATTCCAGGGCCTCTTGGTGCCAGCAATTGACTCATCCAACCCCCTTGCATAAGCAAGGGGGAGAAATGCTACATTGTATCCTGTGGCGATGGATTAGTCAGAGATATCGGTACAGTATGAATTCATGTTTATTTTAATATATATTCAGATAAATAGATGCAGAAATAATTATAGATACGCTTATATACAAAGATTAGCAAATATATATGTATAAACATACAGCAAATATATATATATAATACATATTTATTTATTTGTTTCCTGGCTCTGTCTCCTGAGCAGACCTAGAAGCATTGACACCCTGATAGCAATGAGCACAACTAGTGCCCAGATACTGGTTTCTAAACATATTATCTGTTAGGGCCCTTTGGAGAAAGAGTTGAACACAGGGCTGGGGCAGGCAAAACACAAGATGATCCTGTGTATGTTAAAAGGATACATGAAGCAATATGAAAAAACTCCCAATAGTCAAAGCTGGAACAATTTTCCTAGCAAAATATGTAACAATTGAAACAATTAAAATATGGGACAATTTTCCAAGCAAAATAAATATATAGTACTGAATTATGACTCAAAGAATAAAATAAATATTAACCAGTACATATCACTGTTAATAAAATATTGAATAAATAAATAAATGGGGAAGAGGAACAAATCTTTCTTACGGAAGAATTCCAAATAACACGTGTACATATTCATTTCCTTCCCCTTAAGTATAGGGAGGCCTTACTATATCCCAAAGAATAAAATATAGAAAGGAGAAAATAGTGATTTTATAATAGAGAACCATTGAAGAAACCATCTTAATCAAGTGGTTGTCTAATATCAGCGATAATTTATATTTATGTACCCCCCGATGTGATGGAATAAGAAACACATTCCACCTCTGAGTATATTTTAGAAATATACTTTTTCTCTTTTCAGAGTCAAATTTACTTAAATACATAATATAATGCATTATATTTAAATTACAATTCTTTTGTAAATCTCTGTTTTACTAAATTCATATGACCATAACTATAACCACTAACTTTAAAAAAATGCAACAAAATTAAATGCTGACCATTATAGATTTGTCCTCGTTTCTTGTTGAGTTTTTTCATCTAGAACCCACTAACTCAATACAAACAATTAATCTTAAAATTGAGTGTAGGGGTCTTGCCTTCTAGTCTTTTAAGATATTTGCTGAGAATGTGACTCGAATTAGGTACTTCCCTACGAGATAACCAATTCATATTGTTAATGACAGAAGAGGGAGATGTCTTAGCCTTCATGGTGCTTGGCACACATATGTTGAAAAATGATGTACTTGGTAATTTCCAGATTTTTTTAATAAGCATGTTCCAAATTTCTCTCTGTCACATACTCTGAGCTCAGTTTTTGGTTTAGCAGGCTGAGGGGAATTTAGGGGTCTCTACCACATTTGGGTGATGCCACCATTGCTTGTCAGGGAGGTGGGCATGGCAAACAAATAATAGAGATCAGATCATTTACACTACTTTAAGTGATCTGGGTGTGGTTAACTCATGCTCTTGACACCACATCATTTCTACATGGACATAACTATCCCATCTTTCTACATATGGATCTGTATTTAAGCTTTAGGAATGTCTAATATTAAGGTTGAAAAAATTTTGGTGGATTTTCTTCTCAAGTTAGGCAATTTGCCTTTATAAAAATTATTTCATTATCTTCTCCCTAAAATTTTCACCTAAGAAAAAAATGGTAATAACAAGATAACATCACTAAACCTATGATGCAACACCATTCATGATGCAGCACCAGGTGTTATGAATCCCAGCACTAGATATGGAGGCTACTTTGAAGAGTGATGAATGGTGACCTTCTGGGGCTCTGTTGCCAATTAGTTAGATACTCTCCTTTGAAGATCTTTACAAATAAAGCAATCAACCATTAAGGAAATAATTAAATAGGGCCTATGAGTGCCCTCAGAGCCTGTTGTAGGTTGAGGCATAGAAGCCAGTACATTAGATTGTAAGTGACAGAAACGAGCTCAAAATCTCTTAAGCTTAAGAGGAAGGATTTATGAGCTCTCTTTATTGGGAAACATAGACCTGCCCCCTGGCTTCGGGCCTGGCTTGACCCAAAGACTCAGTACCTTTAGGACTCTTGGTCTGTCTCTCCACCTCAGAGCTCTGCGTGACTCTTCTGGCATCATTCCTCAGACAGGCTCCCATCCGCCAGCTCAGCAACCCCACTGAGAAAAAGCAGCTTTTTCTCTGCTCAGACATAAAAATTTCCAACGAGAACTCTCACTGGGTCCCGCGCCCTTCACTGACCAATCGCTGTGGTCTGCCCCCGGGGTACTCTGATTGGACTGGCCTGGCCTAGGCCTTCTACTCCTGTGTTCGGGGAAGGGTGGGGCTGGGTGATTCATGGACCAAAAGAGCCACATAGGTGAGGGAGGAGAAGTTCCTGAAAGAGGAAGAGGAGTGACACTTTCAGAAGTCACAGAATGGAAATCTCAAGCGAGAGCGTTCTCTGACCAGAGAGCCTGTGATCATATGGCAATCATCCGCAGGGGCCTAATAGAGCGGCCCAGATGGGGCCTCATACACCATCCCTATCCCTTTCCTGTTCTGAGCAAGCTCTACTCAAAGCAAAACTACGAAGAGAAACTTTTGTCTGTCCGTTGCAGCCTTGTTGGTCTGTATCCTCAACTCAGCGCTGCTCTCCCACACTCAGTGGGTCAGGCTCCCAGAAGCCATGTTTGTATCACGTGATCCTGCTCTGCCCGCAGATGATCATAAGAGGCAAGACTCAGAAGTGAGCTCATCAGACTATTTGCTGAAGAACTTGGAATTGGGGCTAACAAGGCAGATTTTCCTGTGTGGCTGGACACAAAACATGGGAATTTGAGAGCTTCGTGTGGCCAGGATTTTCATTCCGAAACAGGGAAAAGCTGGGGACTGAGATATAAGTAACAAAGATATATAGAGAGATGTGGAGAGAGAAATATGTATATATTTTTGGTTATATATTATATATATGCTATATATATAATATGTTATATATTATATATATGCTATATATATAATATGTTATATATTATATATTATATGTATGTGCTATGTTATATACTATATATATGTTATGTGTTATAGATATATAATATAATGTACAATATATATAACAAAGATATACAGAGAGAAGTATAGGCAGAGGGTAGAAAAAGAGATTTCAGGACCTTTCCAGTTTCTGATTTCATCCCTCCTGAAGTCCAGCTGCTTTCCATCCTGCACCCCATGAGGTACACTCTGATTTCTTAACTTCCTTTTCAATGACCTCGCTAAAGTTGATTTCTCTTACTTTCAACCCAGAATCCTAACCACCATGGCAAGTTTCAGGAAATGGGCCAGTGAATAGAGAGGCTGTTTTCTAGGCACAAGACTGTGACACAACACACCACGTGTCTGAGAAAACTCACTCTGCCCCGGGGTGCTGATGGTGAGCTATTGTGCAAAGCTTATGAGCATCAAGCTGTACCAGCAGAGAAACACATCCGATTGGAAGAACTGAGTGAAGTTTTGCCTACAGGAGAGGTAGAGGACAGACTTGAGTTGGTCCCTGGCAGCAGCTGAGATGTGTGATTTAAACACTCCTCTGCACTAAAAAGGATCACGTAACCTGGAGCCAGCAGGGCAGTCCTGGTTTAAAATATCCTGTAACGTCAGGCTAGATACTGTCACAATGCCCCCTTAAGCACTCGTTTATAGTCACGCTTACTCAAGGTAACACAGCTAAATCTGTTTCCAGATCTAGTAATGAGAAGATTTTTAACGTGTCACAGAGTCAAGAGAACAATAACTTTTCATGTGAATTCATAAAGCCCCAACAATACTAACACCATGTTGTTAATTGCATGTAGTATGAACAGATTAAAAAAATAGTCCTGAGCATTTTTCTGATTTTAGGACCTTGAGGAAATTACTTGAATTCTCTGAGCATCAGTGAACATTTTTCTTAGTAAAAAACGTTAAATAAGCATCACTTCGTAGGGTTATGAGGATTAAACTTGCCAGTATAAAGTGCTTAGTACAGTGCCTAGCACATAGTAAGTGCTGAATAAATATCAGCTCATTATTATTACTGAAAATGTAGGGCTGCCTCCACCGACTTAATTTCAGGGGCAGGTGAACTCTTTCCTTGTCCAAAAATATTACATGCACCACTCTGGCCATTACAGATTTGTCACTTTGGATTGACAAATAATCTCTATGGTAATGCAGAAAACGGTAGTAATAAAACTCTATTAACTCAGGGAAACACAAAAAAAAACACGTTCAAGACTCTGTAATTTCAAAGTAGATTATTTCCTCCCAATGGTTTTTTTTTTTAAGATTTTATTTATTTATTTATTTTCCCCCCAAAACCCCAGTGGATAGTTGTATGTCATAGCTGCACATCCTTCTAGTTGCTGTATGTGGGACACGGCCTCAGCATGGCCGGAGACGCAGTGTGTTGGTGTGCGCCTGGGATCTGAACCCAGGCCGCCAGCAGCAGAGCGAGCACTTAACCACTAAGCCACGGGCCGGCCCCCTCCCAATGGGTTTTAATGAAGAGAAAGTTGCGATTAATCACAAGACTCTTCAGACAGGCACAGATTTGGATGGGTGACATGGGAGTGGGGTGGGCTGTGTTTTAAGTGGCGGGGTGAGAAGAAAAGGTCTTGATGGAGAATTTGCTGATATCATAATGATCCCTGATTCTCAGTATTTACCAGGCAGATGAGCTGGTTTCCTCAGAAAAACCCTAGACTCTCAAAGCTCCATAATCTTTGGAGCAGTGTCTACCTATCAAAATCATGGATTTTTCTGCCATCTACTGGTCATTTTTGAGAAGGACAACAGTCTTGATGTGAGCGAAAATGGGGCGGGGGGGGGGGTGGTCTTTGATGCCTCTCTTCCTTTTTGGCCTACCTGGGGCCCTGCCCACAGACTTCATTTGAACCGTGGGGTGTGGAATTGGGTTTGCGGAATAAGTGATAGGGCTTTTGGGGTTAGTGATGGCGGTGTATGAAGACACCGATGGGCATGAGTGGGATCAGTGATGAGTGCCTGTGGGTTCAGTAGCAGGTGTCTGTGGGTTAGGAGTGGGGAGCTGGGGGCTGAGTGATTGAACGGCTGTGGAATCAGAAATGGGGTTTCTCCGGAGCTAGCGATGGGGTGTCTAGAAGTAATGTCTAGAATTGAAGATTGAAATATCTGAGATGTAGAATCCATTTTGTCTGTGGTTACACAGTCTGTGAGATAAGTGATGTTTAGACAGGGGTGTCTATGATAGGGAGTCTGGTGGCTCAAGTATCTGGGGCCTTATGTTAGTGAGATGGGGTTCCTATGGTAGTGATGGGAGTCTGTGAGTTTGCTGGTATATCAGCTCTGAACATAGTGATGGGGTCTCTGGGGTCAGTAATAGGAGGCTGTAGAGTCAGTGTGTGGGTCATGGAAGGTCTTTACTGTCAGAATTTGGAGTATTTGTGGATCAGCGGTTCTGGGTTTTGGGTAGTAAGTATGGGTCTGTGGGTAAGGAATGGGGCATATAGTTTCAGTAATGCGTTGTCTATGGACTTTTATATCCCCACCTAGACCAGTCATCAGATGCAGGCTGCCTGCAGGAAGCAGACACATGACTGATGCAGGTCTATCAAATAGGAGCCACTCCCTGAGACTGACTGAGATGTGAGAGGTCAGCACCCATCATTCCCAAATGCCTCAGCCCTGAAGGAGGGGTTGGCTGTGCCCCACATCATAAACCAAAACAGAGACTATGATTATAATGGCAGAAAACCCCAAAGAATAATTGAAAAGTCTCTGCAAACAACCATAATATTTATTAAAATAGCAAATTATAGAATCAACATATAAAAATCAATACACTTGGTACATACCTATATAAACCAGTAGAAAATATAATGGAGGAAAATACCCCATTAACAATCATAAATAAGTAAATAAATAAATAAATGACTAGGCATAAATGTAACCAATAAAGGACCAGCACAATTACACACATTACCTAATTAATGTTTTTGATAATGAAAAAACGCATAATCTGAATTTAATCACAGGAGATATCAGACAAACCAAAATGGAGGAAGTTTCTACACGATAAGCTGACTGTACTGTTCCAAAATGTGGAAGTAATGAAATAAAAAGAACTGAGGAAATATTTCATAGCAAAGAAGTCTAAAGAGGTATGATAACTAAATACAATGGGTGCTTATTGAGTGGATCACAGATTTTTTTTTAAATCTATCTGTAAAGTCCTTACTGAATTAATAAAAAAATGTTTGAAAACTGATTATCTCTTAGGTAAGCTTATTGGATCAATGTGCAATTTCTTGGTTGTGTATGAAAATATCCTAGTTCTCAGGAGATGCATGTATTCAAGGGTGAATATCTTGATGTCTGCAATTTATCTTCAAAGTGGCTTAGCAATAAAATGTGCACATAATTTTCAAAAAGATTAAAAATAAATAAGAAGTTCCAAAACATATATGAATTAGAAACATTCTCAAAAGACACCAAAATAACCTTGAATTAATGGAAAGATACATTGTGTATGACGTTCTCTAAAATTAGACTCTAAGATAAAGATTCAAATTACCATTATTTATGAAGGATATGCTACTGATAAAACCAGTGACAAAGTTGAAGAAGCAAGATAGGGACAGAAAGAAAGCTGGGAGCAATCTTGGGCCAAAGCACCATTAATGACAGGCTCCAGGCTTAGCCTCAGGGGACACAAGTGTATAAGCTGTGTCCAGAGTCATTCTGATTTTTTTAATAAAAATTATATATATTTAAGATGTACAACATTATGATTTGCTCTACATACATATAGTGTCATGATTACTACAGTCAAGCTACTTAACATATCATCTCATATAGTTACCATCTTGTTTTGCGATGAGAGTGACTGAAATCTACTCTCTTAGCAAATTTCCAGTATTTGATACAGCCAGATGTCAGTGAATCTGGGGGATACCAAACAAGTCCTCACTTTCGGGGGAGGTCATCAAGAAGATGTGACCCCCAGTTGAACTCACAAGCTGGGCCCAAGCAACTGGAGGCTCCCCACCCCCTCCCCGTCTTTGGAATGTGCACTCTGCGTGCCTTCCTTGCTCCCAGAAGCTGACTTGACATAGAAATGTGGTGTTAAGACTGTCTGGACTAGGTACATGAATGAACATAGTTAAAGTCTGTATGTAAATTTTTAAGATTTTAGCAGGCAGATGCAGAAATCTACTCATCTTGCGGCCACCCACGACAAGCCTCTTAAATAAATTCCCCTGCTCATTAAACCTGCCACCTACCAATCTGGAGTGGTCTGCCTTTTTCTTTGGTCTCTTTTTGCCCTCCATGTACTGGCCAGTTTCAAATTACACCCAGGAAGCTCGAGGGCAGGTTGCCTAGCAACACTGGCCAAGGAGGGGAGACTTCTGACAATGCAGAGGTGGGAGAGCTCTGCCATCTGAACAGTCTCCAGGAGACTTGTGGTACAGGGAATCTTAAGTCCATGAACTCCATGTGCCCCCGATCCATTTCTTCCTCCTCTTAGTCTTAGTCGCTGATGTACTGGGCCTGGAAAACAACACCAAAAATAAATGAGCTTTCAAAATCAACATCACTGAGGTAAATCCAATACCACCTTCTCCTCCATTTCCACCCTTATAACAACAATAACAACAAAAAATCTCTCCAAATTGTTCCTTCTGAGGGAGTTTGATGATCTCTGGTGTCTAACAATTTATAGTGAAAACCTCTCCATCACGTACTCAACACTCCCATGGGACTCCAGAGATCCAATAGGCCTGCTCAGCCCTCCATTGTGAGGGCTGTGGTTACGAGCTGAGGATGACTCAACAACCACAATTACTTATCAATCACAATTATTGAGCACCCCTGTCCACGTACAGCCCCTCAACCTTGCTACTCTCCTGAAAGGACCACTGCACTTCTGCAGCTCTACACTAACAAGGACCAAGGGCCCTTCTCCATGATCTGGGGAAATGCTGGACCGTCATTCATGGCTGACTCTGTTCTAACCTCAGGGTTTCCAGATTAGCTGGGGCTGACTACCTAGGAGCCAGAGCATGTCCTTCCCAGGGGACAGCTATACACACTGTGTTGACTCTAGGGCCATGCTCTCTGATCACTGCAGGCTATCTGAGGAAGGGGACACTGAGCTTCACAATATGCCACCTAGGGCCAGCCCCGTGGCTTAGCGGTTAAGTGCGCGCGCTCTGCTGCTGGCGGCCCAGGTTCGGATTCTGGGCACGCGCCGACGCACCGCTTCTCCGGCCATGCTGAGGCCACGTCCCACATACAGCAACTAGAAGGATGTGCAGCTATGACATACAACTATCTACTGGGGCTTTGGGGGGAAAATAAATAAAATAAAATTATAAAACAAAACAAAACAAAAAAAAACAATATGCCGCCTGGTATATTTCTGGTACCGGTTCACCAGAGAGGAGAGATTAGGTTTCAAGGCAGCGTACAGAATGGGATGCAAATGTCAAGTTAGTGGTCTCCTAAGTATTTTTTTCTCTGCAGCTCAGCCACCAGGCCTTGTCCCATTTCCTTGGTCCTAGATCTTCCTCCCTGTTATCTCCTTCTCTAGATGACCCCTGCTCTCTCACCTTTTTCCTGTTCCCTGCCCCACCTCCTGTTTCCTTCCTTTTCCCTGGCCTCCTCAGCTCCGGCTTTCTTCCTGTCCCCTGGCCTCTCGCACTGTCCCCTTTAGCCTCTACCTGTATTCAGACCCCACTTGCCCTTGTCTTTTCAGAATGGGATGTGTGAACAGGAGGTGGGAAAGGAGTGGCAACAAGTCCTGTATCTCTCCCCACCCCTAGGTTCAACCCTGCCTCCACTGCTGGTGGGCCTGCCCTCAACCTGATTTCACAGAGTGTGTGGAAAGAAAGAGACTGTGACTACAGTATATGGGAAAGAAGCCAGTCCATATCTTCCATGCGTGTCTCCTCAGAATCTGATCACTGTTCCTGGACCCAAGATGAAGTATAGCCCAATGCTCCCCCTGCAGTGATGAATCCTGATGCATATCTGCCCACTTACAACCTGAATTCCAACAATTCCTCTGGCCCATCTGATCACTCCTCTGGACACCAGTCCACCATCCCCCCCAATGACCCCATCAGCCCATCCAACTCTAAATCCAATGACCCTTCTTCCATCCAGTCCACAAACAACAACTCTGAATGCAGGAACTCCCCTAGCCCATTTCACTTTCAACCCAAAGACTCCTACACGCAGTCCACTTACAACTCTGAACACAAGGACTACTTCAGCCTGTCCTCTTACTCTAGGGTTATAATGTTCGGTTCCTTGATGTGGGAAATGGTGACAAGCTGGGATAATTTTAAGAAAGTTCATTTAGTTGTATACTTAATTTTTGTTCACTTTCTGCAAGTAGTATATACATCAATAAAATTTACAAAAATAAAACAAATCTCAGGATGACAAACCCCACCCTGATGACAAATACCTTTGATCCTCTGAATTCTTCAGTCACCTTTTATCTCTTACGCATCCAGCAACCTCATGCCTGACCCTAATCTTTCTCATTGCACAATTCCTGTCCTCTCCGCACTCCATCCAAAGCAAAACAAAGCTTAGACAAAGGAATAGATCCAGAGAGACCTGGAGTCAAGCTCCATCTGACATGCTCTGAAGCTTCGATGCCTAGATGATTTGCTGCACCTAGAATCATTGGGTGAGAGAAGAGAGGATCTTCTAGTGCCCACAGCATAAAACTTTTAAACTTTTATAATAACACAAAAGAGAATATCTTTAGGACTTCAAGATACAAAAGGTACAATATACGAAGGCAATCATTAATAAATTTGACTGCTTTAAAATAAACCGTTTCCAAAAACAAAATAAAGTTCCATAACTATGAAAACACTATAAGATGCAGGTTGGAATTGTAGAGGATTTACAGCATAAATGAGGTCTGAACAATTAATGTTTTTGAGAATTGATTCAATTTCTTTTTTTAACATAATTTGTCAACTTCAAACTTTTCCAGAGTCCTTCACAAACAGTGTATTCTCTCTTTATTTTTTCATTCTATTCAACTTTTTATTTTAGAATAAATTCAGATTTGCAGAAAAGGTTCTAAGATGGTACCTAGAATTTTTTATACCCTTCATCTAGTTTTCCCTAATGAGAACATGTTACATAACCAGGGTACATTTGTCAAAACTAAAAAATTAGCATGGGTACAATATTATTAACTAAATGTCAGAATCTATTCAGATTTCACCAGTTTCTCCACTAATGTCATTTTTCTGTGCCAGAATCTAATGCAGAATATCACAGCATTTAGTCACCATGTCTCCTAAGACTCCTCTGATCTGTGACAGTTTTTTAGTCCTTTTTTGTGTTCCATAATTTAGAAATTTTAAAGATTACTGTTCACCTATTTTATACAACATTCATCAATTTTTGTCTGTCTCCTGTATTCTCTTATTAGACTGGGGTTATGGTTTTTATGGAAAAAACTACCACAAATAAGTGCCCTTCTCATCAAATCACATGAGGGACACATTATCTCTGCACATGATATCTCTGGTGATATTAACCTTGATCACTTCACTAAGGTGGTTTCTACTGGGTATCTCCACTGTAAAGCCACTTTTTACTTTCCCTTCCCATACCCTCTCATTTGGAAGTGAGTCACTGAGTCCAGCCCACAATCCAGGGGATGGAAAGTAATTGGAATTAATTCAAATTGTTCTGTAAGGAAGATCTGCCCCTTTTCCCCTATCTAGTTATTTATTCAATTATTTGTCTATATTACTCTGGACTCATGGATATTTATTTTGTTTCTTGTGTTATAATCCAGTACTATTACCCTTTATGTATTTGTTCTAATTGTTCCAGCTTTGCCTAATGGGAGCAATTTTAGGTTGGCTTCTGTGCCCATTTGCAAAGCCCATATTTTTTTAAATCAGATAATGGTATTTAAAAACCAATATCTGGGGGAGTAATGTCAGCAAAACGGCAGAGCAGGCAGCTCCAAGCTCTCATCTCCCCACAGACACATCAAAAAACAAGCAGAAAATGTCAGAACCCATTTTATCAGAACTCTACAAAACAATCAACGACTTACAGCAACCAAGCAAATGCTGAATCAAGAAAAAAATGTGACTTCAAAACTGTAGAAAAGTTCTGTGGTGATTTCACTTGCCTTGTCCACCCCTCCCCAGCTATGCAGTGGTTTTAAAGCAGTAGCAACCCATATTCCCAGAGAGGTGCCCTGGTCCCTGAACCAGGAAGGAACGGAGGAGACCTTATTGTGTGTGTCTGTTCAAACCTGTCTGGGGGCTGCCTGAACGACTGATGCAAGTTGTTCATCTCTGTTTCATCTAAGTGGGAAGTCAGCAGAGGAGAGCACGTCAGAGAAGTGGCAGTACAAGACATACTAACAACCCTCAGATGCCTGGGGCAAAAAATTACTGGTCTTACGGAGTTTATCCACTCTAACATGCCTATTTCTATGGGTCTCTGCTTCCTACTTCTACTATCTGCCAAAGCAATTCTGGCATTTCTCCATCAAGTACTTTGGTCATTCCACATGGAAACATATCCACACCATCTGAGGCAGTTCCTGCCATGGTATTAAATACTGTATCCTTGGACCTCCCATCCGAATTTAATCTTCAAATCATACCACTTGGCCAGCAACCTCAGACTCTTGTCCCAGGTCGACTCCCGGGCTCCTGCCAGGACATGACATCTAGGTACCACCATTATATTGAGATATTGTCTTAATTTTACTAGCAGACTCAACTTGTCCCTGCTGCGATATAGTAGGACTTTTTCCTAGTTGTTGACTTAGTGGGAAGCCCTTGGAAGTCTCTGGGTTAGGAAAGGATTCAGTGGGATGTGACAAAGAGTGCAGCACCTTGGAGAAATGGCAGACCCCAGGGCTGAGGCAGGGAAAATGCAGAGTGATCCTGGGACATCATCTAGTGCCATCCATCAAGGATGTACATTTTTTCCAGTTTTATTGAGGAATATTTGATAAATATTTTATATATTTAAGGTATTTGACATGACAGTTTGATATATGTATATATTGTGAAATGATTACCACAGGCAAGCTAAATTAACACATCCTGCATCTCACATAGTTACTTCTTTTTCTCTTGGTCTGCTGAGACTTAAGATCTACACTCTTAGCAAATTTCAAGTGTATAATATAGCATTGTTAACTATAGTCACCATGTTGTACCCTTGATCCCTAGAACTTATTCATTTTATAACTGAAAGTTTGTGCCCTATAACCAATCTCTCCCAATTTTCCCCACCCCTGGTCACCATGGCCTAGAAGATGTACAGTTTTTAAATAAATAAATAAAAGTTTCAGATATACCAAAAGGACACAGGAGTCAATCTAAAAGCTCACAAGGGCCAAAACTGGAATAATTTGCCCAAAATATATGATGATAGTATAGGATTATACCCAAAAGAGTAAAATAAATATCCATAACTGTATGGATGTAAATAAAATATTGAACAAAGAAATAAATGAAAAGAGGCAAATCTTTCCTATAAAAGAATTCCAAATAACATGTGTAGGTACCCTTCCAGGACTTCACATCCTCTTCTTTGAGTACAGGCTGGACTTAGTGATATACCCACTTCCAAATAAAAGTATGGGAAGGTAAAAATAGTGACTTCACAGTGGAGAAACCTAGCAGTCACCTTGTTAACCAAGTGATCAAAGCGAATATCATCAGTGATAATTCATGCTGATATCATGTATCACCTGATATGATGCAATGAGAAGGGAAATACACCTCAGTGGTATTCTTCTCAAAAACCCGTAATCCAAATACAACCAATAGAAAACATCAGACAAACCAACAATGAGGGACATTCTACAAAATACTGACCAGTGCTCTTCAAAACTCTCAAGATCATGAAAAACTAGGAAAGATTGAAAACTACCACATGGTGTAGAAGGCTAATGGCACATGAAGACTCTGTTATCTATTATCCTGGCTTTGATCAGGGAAGTGAAAAAAGATATGGGGACAAGACTGATTTAACATGAATAAAGTTTATAGTTTAACTCATAGTATAGTGCCAATATTAATTTCATAGTTTTGACCCATATACCATGGTTATGGAAGATGTTAACCTTGAAGAAACTGGATGAAAGATACACAGGAATTCTCCATACTAAATTTCCAACTTTTCTGTAAATCTAAAGGTATTCCAAAATTAAAAGTTCATTTAAAAAGTTGCAGTGTAAAAATAAAATTGTAAAAAGGTCCTAAAAAGAATAAACAAAATAAAGCAAAGGAGTCCAAGAGTGGGTAGAGTTGGTAACTGGTGTAAAGGAAACTGAGAAGAACGATTCCAATTGATTTGTGAACCATCATCAGCCTGTATTTCCCTCATGGATATGCCCAAAAAATGAAAATAAAATACAGTTGACTGTTTATCCTCCAAGGAGCTTGAGAGCCCTGCAGAAACTTTGTGGGGAGCCTCAGCCACGATTGCCAAAGGGGAGGCACTTTAGAACAGTGGCCTAGACTAGGTGCATCTTGTCCACAGGAGCTAGGTGGAGGTATCTTTGTGTTTAAGCTATTTTGAAGTTGTTGACTTTCTTAAATACACATATTAATACTTTTTCTCAAATTTGAGGAGCTCACAGCCATTAAATTTTTCTGCCTCTGTCTCTCTCTCTTCTCTTTCTGGAACTAGCATTGCATGTTTAATGTAATATGTTTAATGGTTTCCCAAGGGTATCTTAGGATTTGTTCATTTTTCTACATTCTTTTATCTTTCTGTTCATCAACTGGACAATCTCTATTGATGTGTCTTCAGTTTTGCAGATTCTTCCTTCTGCTAGCTCAAATCTGCCGTCAAACTTCTCTAGTGAATTATCCATATCAGTTACTGTAATTTTTAACTCCTGATGTTCCTATTGGTTCATATTTATAATTTTAATTTATTGATTCATATTATCTATTCTATCAGTCAAGGAATTGTATTTTCTTTAATTTTTAAAATATGGTTTCTATTAGTTTTTAAAGCATGTTTATAATACCTGTTTTGAAGTCCTTTTTCGCTAAGTCCAACATCTCAGCCCCCTCAGAGAGAATTTCTGAGAGATTTTTTCCCCGCACATAAGGCACACTTTCCTATTTCTTCATGTGCATTATTGAAAAATTGGCAATTTAGATAGTGCTATTGTACCAACTTTGGATTCTGCTTCTGTCTGGTGGGTGGTTGTGGTACCCGGATTTTTATTTGTTTGTTTAGTGACTTGCCTCAATTAATTCTGTAGAGTCTGTTTCCCCCACAGTGTGTATGTGACTGCTTTGTCATCTTGTTGCCTAGAGCTTGGAATTCCATCCCTACATTCTTGTTACTTCCATGCAACAACAAGATGGCATTTTTCCCTATCCCAACTAGAGAGTATGGGGAGGTTTATGGAAATGCTGGAGAAGGAGAAAGGGATTCACTAGATTTGTACATGATGCCCTGGCAAACCCCTAAGAAATGCATGTATGAAAATGACCAGAACCAACACAGCAAAAGGTTTGAGAAGTGAACTACAATATAAAATACCGAACAGGTTTCAAAATTGGCCTCTGGTTAGCACACAAGTGAGACAGACCAGAATCGCATTGCAAAGGCTTTGAAAGTTAAATTCACAGCTGAGCTATAGCCCAGAACAGTAGGCTAGAGTGTGTGTTCCAAACCAAAACAGGTTGACCACTTACTAAAATGGAAGATTTTAAAAGGAACCATGTCGTATAATACTCAAAATGTCCAAGATACAGTCTAAAATAGCATAGTTGCATTCTCTCTTGTAGACTCATAGTTTGCCTTGTTGCTTCCTGCTAGAAATCTCTTTCCCCGTAATTCTGGCTGCATATATTCAGTTTTAATTTCTTGTGATTCAGAAAGGCTCAGAGGAACAGAAGTCATGGCCTAGGGCTCACCTCAGTGTGTGCAGGAAGCCACAGAAAAGAACACATTGTGGTTTACAAATAGTGCATTCCAGAGACTCAGGTCACCCTGGGGCAGGTGTAGACTTGGGCATGGTTGGCCAGGCCTGGGAGTGCAGTGTCCTGGGTGGCTCATGAAGAATAATGTGCAGAGAGGGAGACCTTTTGTCCTGGGAACACCAGTGGGGTCCATTTTTGAGGAGTACATGCCAAGGGGTAGGGGTAGGAGTCTGGAGAGTGATCAGCTTACCCTAGATGGGAAATTTCTCCTGAGATGTTCACTTTTGGGTGTACACATTTATCCTCCTTAGTCATATAAATGAACTCAAATACTCCTTCAGTTGCCTTGATCATCTGTAACAAAATGTAGGAGTGTGACATGGGATTGAGGAGTACGGTAGTGTTTTAGTCATCTCGAGCTGCTATAATAAAATAGTATAGACTGGGTGGCTTAAACAACAGACATTTATTTCTCACAGTTCTACAGGCTGAAAAGTCCAAAATCAAAGTGGCAGCAGATTTGGTATCTGGTAAGGGCCCACTTCCTGTTTGCAGACCACTGCCTTCTTGCTGTATCCTCACATGGTAGAGAGAGAGAGAGAAAGAAAGCTCTCTGGTCTCTTCTTATTAGGCCACTAATCCTGTCATGGAAACCCCACACTTATGGTCCTCTAAACCTAATTATCTCCCAAAGGCCCCATCTCCAAATACCGTTGAACTGGGGGTGAGGGCTTCAACACCTGAATTGAAAGGGGGGACATAATTCAATCCATAGCAGATAGGCAGAATAATGCCCCTCCCCAAAGATGTCCACATCCTAATTTCAAGATCCTGTGAATATGTTACCTTACATAGCAAAAGGGACTTTGCAGGCGTGATTAAATTTAAGGACATTGAGTTGTGGAATTATTCTGGATTATCTGGGTGGGCCCAATTTAATCTTGTGAATCTTGAAAAGTAGAGAACCTTTCCTGGTTCTCAGTCGGAAAAGTAAATGTGGCTACAGAAGAAAGGTCAGAGAGATGCAACACTGCCAGCTTTGGAGTTGGAGGAGGGAGACCATGCCCCATGGAATGTAGGAATTATAGCAGCTGGAAAAGGTGAGGAAACAGATTCTGCCCTAGAACCTTCAGAAAAGAATGCATCCTCGCTGACACCTTGATTTTTAGCCTGGTGAGACCCATGTTGGATTTCTAACCTATAAAATTGTAAGAAAATAAATTTGTATTGTTTTAAGCCACTAAATTTGTGGTAAATTGTTACAGCAGCAATAGTTAATTAACACAAGGGCATTTATGGGAGTCCAGAGTCTTGATATTTCAGGAGAATTTGTTGGGGTCCAGGAACTCACCCAACCCCATTAACCAGAGCTGTTTTTAAAAGGCCTTGTATTTTGGTGGGGATATGGAGGTGGGAAGAGTTAGTTTGTTTACCTGGTGATGTTGATTTCATGAAAAGGCATGTTCCTGCTGACATGGCCGGGTTCTGGGAATTTAGCACGGAAGGAGTCACTATTCCAGAACCCTCTGCCATGAAGGGATTGAAGAATTTATCCTTACACATATACCCAAATCTTCTGAGGAGAAAGTGTGCAGAGTCTCCTTGCCCCAGGTTCCCTAAACATGAATAGCTGGACCTTTGCAATCTGGGAGATTTGATGGGGGTTGAAAATGAAAGACAATCTATTTTACTGTGGAGGCTGTGGTGACACTGGGAGGACTCGCCACACCCACCAGATAATTCTGGATTAAATTTGAATTCCCAGTCTGGCTTATGATCTTCATCATTTCTCATGTGCCTGTTAGTCATGTGCATACCTTAGTTTAAGAAGTATCTATTAAAATCTTATTCCCTATTTATTGGGTTATTTGTCTTCCTCTTCTTGAGTTTAAGAGTTCTTTTTATGTATTCTTTGTCTGAGAATTTTAAAGGTTTTAATAGGTGTACGGTGACATGTTATTGTGGTTTTAAATTGCATTCCCCCAATGATTAATGATGTTGATCATCTTGTACGTATTTATTTGCCATATGTATAACTTTCTTTGGCAAAATTTCTTTGTCCATATATCTATCTATACCTATCTATCATCTATCTATCTATCTATCTATCTATCTATCTATCTATCTACTTATCTATCTATCTATGTATTTCTACCAATCTGTGTTATTTATTCTTATTATCCTGGTGTATTTTGAAATGTAATTCGTCATTTTTTTTCTTTGATGATTGATGCTTTCAGTGACCTAAGTAAGAAATCTTTCCTAACCCAAGATTGTGAAGTTTTTCTTCTATATTTCCTCCCAGAAATTGTAAAATTTTACTTTTTATGTTTAGGTGATTGACACATTTTGAATTAATTTATCATCTGGTGTTAATTTAGGGTTGAGCATTTTTTTCTACATCAATATTTATCATTCCAACTCCACTTGTTGGCAAGACTATTATTTTCCCCACTGAATTATCTTGTCATATTTGTTGCATCATAGAGGTTTGGGGGGGGGCGGCGCGAATGGGCTTTCTAGTCTGTTCCATTGATCTATACATGTAAACTTTCTCAATAGCACCTGTTCTTTTTTACTATAAACTAATTGTGTGTTAAAACTGCTAGTGTGTAGGTCTTTCATCATTTTTTTTTTCAAAATGATTTTAGCTACTCCAAAATATTTGCATTTTCATGTAAATACTAAAATAATCTGGGCCAGCCTTGGTGGCCTAGTGGTTAAGTTTGGCATGCTCCACCTCTGCTGCCAGGGTTCGGTTCCTGGGCACAGACCTACACCACTCATTTGTCAGTGGCCCTGCTGTGGTGGCAGCTCACATACAAAAGAAAGGAAGATTGGTGTCAGATGTTAGTTCAGGACCAATCTTCCTCAGCAAAAAAAAAAAAAAAAATCACGTTTCCCCAAAAATTCATGGTAGGGTTTTTACCATGGTTATATTAAAACATGGATCTTTCTGTGGAGTTTTCCAATCAACAATCACAGTATACCTTTATTTAGATCTTGGCTTCTTTCAGCAAAATTTTGTAGTTACCTGGATAGAGGTCTTGCAAGTATACTGCTAAAATTCCCTCTGTTTTGTGGTTTTGATGCTATTGTATGTAGTACTGATTTTTAAAAATTTCATTACTTTTTTTTTGTTTGTGAGGAAGATCAGCCCCGTGATAACACCCGATGCCAATCCTTCTCTTTTTGCTGAGGAAGACTGGCCCTGGGCTAACATCCCTGCCCATCTTCCTCTACTTTATATGGGATGCTGCCACAGCATGGCTTGGTGAGCGGTGCGTTGGTGCGCACCTGGGATCTGAACCTGTGAACCCTGGGCTGCTGAAGCGGAGCGTGTGCACTTAACCACTGCGCCACCGGGCCGACCCCAAAAGTTTCATTACTTTTTAATTTATACATTCTAATTGGTATACAGTGGTATTTTTTGTGTGTGTGATTTTAATTTGCATTTTGCCAATGACTAGTTAGTTGAGCATCTTTTGCATACTTATTTACCATATAACTTCTTTGGTAAAGTAGTTGTTCAATTTTTACCAATTCTGTATTTGGTTATTCATTTGCTTGTTGAAATTTGAGAGGTCTTTATATTTTCAGGATAAAGTCCTTTATTAGATATGTGATCTTTTCTCCCAATCTCCAGCTTGTCTTTCATTCTTTTAACAGTGTCCTTCAAACAGCGTAAGTTTTTAAATTTAATAAAGTCCAATGTATCAAAATTTTTCTTCTTAGCCTTGGTGACTATGGCTCAGGGTGTTTTGTGAGGCTGCAATCAAGGTGAAAATCAGGACTACAGTCATCTCAAGACTCAACTGCAGGAGGAGCTGCCTCCTAGCTAACTTACTTGGCTCTTGATAGACCTCAGTTTTTTGCCTTGAGTCCGTCTTCACCTGCCTCATGACATGGCAGCTGGCTTCCCCTAGAGCAAGAGAGACAAGGGAGATCAAAAGAGTTTGTCCAAGAGAGAAGATGCGGTCTTGATAACCTAAAAAAGGCATCCCATCATTCTGCCATATTATATGCCTTAGAACTGAGTCATTAAATCCAGTACACACTTGAATGAATGAGTTTACACAAACTGTGAATACCAAGAGGCAGGAATAATTGGAGGATATCTTAGAGGCTGTTTACTACAGTTCACCCTCTGGCAGCCAAAATTCACAACACTTCCACAGGCAAAATACTCTCAGCCCCTCCCAAAGTGCCCCAAATTCTCATTCCATTAAAATATAAGCTCAGAAATCCAGAATCTCATCATCTAGATCAGATCCAGGAACGGATGAAGCTCCTCTGGTGTAGTTTCTTATGGAAAATACGAATTAAATGGAAAAGAATGTAGACCTCGGTGGGAGGTCACACAAAAACCTAAGGCTAGTTATGAAGCTCCCAGGTCCTAGACTGGGCCAATCATGTGCTATATTAATGGCTTCACCTCCACCCTACGAATGTCCAAGACCTGTCAGGCCAACACTGTAAAGTCACGCACAGGTCAGTGATCAATGCTCATGGATCCCACCCCAAGTTACTGGGTTGACCATGCCCGAGCCATTACCAGGGCCAGTCCATGCATCCTCATGGGATGGCGAGAGAAGCAAGTTTCCTCTTATCTAAGTCTTTGGGGCCTTACCTAGCTCATCTGGCCTGCACTATGGGCTTACTGACTCCGTAAAAAGTCTCAGGTCTTTGTGACCACTGGAGATCCTGTGCGCAGGAGTCACAGGAGAGCACAAGTCAAGCAAGGAGATGTGCAGATTGAGTCAAGGACTTAATGAGAGGACAATTACAGGTCAGAAAGCGGTCACTATGCCTTCATAAATTCTGGACACACCCATCTGTAGTCAGACCCCCAGGTTCCTCAAAGTCCTGGGAAGGCCCAGCAACAAGCAGGCATTTGGCTAGATGACAGGCAGGTCAGGCATCAATGGCCCTGTTGCCCTACAGGACCTCCTCTCAGACTGTGACCCTGGGCCATAATCATTCCCCAGGACCTTCTCTGTCTGTGGCAGGAGACCATACACATCAGAAATAAATCCATTTGATTAGGCAAACCCCTGGGCCTCTCAAAATCCCCAAGGTGTTTTAGAGGAGATAGGGTTTGATAGTCTGGGCCTCGTCTAGCTCATCTGGTCTGCCATGATGATTCCTGAACTCCCAATGTGAGCGTTTCCTTCCTCAATCAATGTAGTTCTCCAAAAGCCCTCTGAGAACAGTAGACCAGGAGGAGGGATGCTGGGCCATTGAGGTTCAGGGAAGAATCAGATTCTAGACAAGAAGAGGTCACAGGCACCACAGGAAGCTTTCTCCAAGCATCATGCCCTTTTCCACAGGCCTGTCCATTACCCCATGATCCACAGCCCTGCCCTGCCTTGGAGTAGGAGCCGGGCTTACAGGTTCATCAGAGAAAAAGGGACAAGCTGTCAACGACATCTATGAGGTACAGCCCTATTCCTTAAACTACACTTACATCTCAAGCCCATCTCCTATGCTTGGCCAAGACCTTGTAGGGTTTAGGGGTCAGACATAGCACTCAACCCTTCAAATAGGCCAGGTGTCCTCCCTGTCTCCCCCCACCCTGATGACTCCTGGGTTCCACAATCTTTAAGGGAGGTTCAAAGATGTAAGAAGTTTTCTTACCCCAGAGCACTCTGGATCTGGCACCTTCTCCAGTTCCAGGTTTTATACTTTTAGTGGGATAAGGACACAGACTGCACTTGAGATCGAGGAAAAAACAGGGGCAGGAGTGTGACTTGCAGATGAAGGAGAACTCAAAGTAGCAAAGTAAAATGGAATAAAGAAGCAGAGAGGAAGTGGTCAGCTTGGGTGTTTGTTATGTTATGTTGATGTATAAACTATATGAGGAAACGTGTGAACATCATAGATGTACAGCTCTGTGAATTGTAACAAAGTCTACACGCCTGTCTTGCAACACACACATGAAGAAACAGAACTAAACAAGTGCCCAAGCGCAGATAAGAATTCATGTGCTCCGTGAGCCTTGAGAGTTTGGAAGAGGCTGACGGGATTCGCGAGAATTGTGTGTTTGGGATGACTGATGTGTCCAGGAGTCTTAAGGTGTTTGGGAATGTCGATGGGCTTGGGGAGTTTTTTGAGTCTAGGAATTAAGACAACTCACCAGTTGGGTGAGGTGGAGTCAAATGCAGGAGGGTCTTCTTTATGTAGTTCCATCCACAGTGACCGGGTAGAGAGGGTGGGCAGGAGCTGGGCATGCACAAGTGAATGAACTTGATGTTTTCAAACAGACAGAGCTCCTGGACAGGACGGGAATTCAGGAAAGCAGCAACTCGCATGAGTTCTGAAATCTATCTAAAGAATTCAAAGCACAGCAAAGTCACTTCTTCTTCTTTTTTTTTTATAGATTTTATTTATTTATTTTTCCCCCCAAAGACCCAGTAGATATTTGTATGTCGTAGCTGCACATCCTTCTAGTTGCTGTATGTGGGACGCAGCCTCAGCATGGCCGGAGAGGCAGTGCATGGGTGCGCGCCCAGGATCTGAACCCAGGCCGCCAGCAGCGGAGCGCGCGCACTTAACCGCTAAGCCACGGGGCGGCCGGCAAAGTCACTTCTTGGCTCTGCATTACTGTAGTCCCCTCCAGTTAGAGAAGAGAAGTGAATCAGGTATTTGAGAAGACAACGTGAAGCCTCGGTGAAGCCACAGAGCAGGGAGATGGTGAAAGTTTGAGAGTGAGGTGGAAAGGAACAAGTGGAACGAACAGAGAACGGACGGCACAGGTCGCGACGGGATCGGAAAGCAGAGAGAGAGATCAGGGAATGTGGTCGAAGAGATCGGGACAATGAGAGGCATTGGGGAAGAGGAGAGAGTGCAGGCCGGTGAGAGAATGCAGGAAAATGAGGAGAAAGCGGGGAACAGGAACGTGGAAAAACAGCAAGGAATATGGAGAGAAAATAAGCCATAGTCCCGGAGCTGCAGGAACAGCTTCGGGGGCTGCTTATGGCACAGTTCCATCCTACCTTTACTCCACCAGGAAGTCTTGGTTTTGCTCAAAAAGGAGCACCTCCCAGGAATCTATATGGCAATATAGTTCCTTGTTATGCAGATAACTTTGAGGGAACACCTGGTACAACATTAGAGCCAGCACGTGTCCAGAGAGCTGCATAAAATGACACACCATGGTTCATAGGGGTCAGTCTCAGAGCCTCAGAACAGCCTGAGGCAGATAAAGAATCCATGAGGACTGCCTGTCCTGCCAGCACAGTGTCCCGGTGACAACTCAGAGGGCAGAATGCCTGGGGTGAGGGACCCTATGTTACCAGATCTGTGAATGGACCCCACTAGAGGGATTCGTGCAGGACCGGGGGATTGGTATAGGTCAAATAACCCATGTGAGGAAATCTTTGCTGGAGAATCCTGCCTCATTGGTGTTCTCACACAGAATCACTGATGAGGCTATTAGAAGATAGCAAATATCTCTCAAAGCTTGTGATCCTCTATAAGGAGAAAAGGAATGCATCAAGTGGGACTGAAGAGCTTCTAGAGGGTGAGAGGCCAGAGTCTTGTTATTTCAACAAGATCTGCTGGAGACCTGAGACCCTCCTTGCTCCCTCAGCCACAGCAGAGTTAAGATGGGGGGTGTCGTGGGGATATGAGTACAGGGAAGCATTGAAGGATTTACCCCGCTGATGTTGAACTCACGAAAATGTGTATTCTCAGCTGCCCTGGCTGACATCACCACCAACACTGTATCAATATAATATGGATGAATCATAGATACCAGAGACTTGTAACAAGTTCCTATAAGAAACAGTGTCAAAGAGAATGGAAGCAGACCTTAAACTACCCTAGGATCAAATCCAGGATATCGCCTTTGTCCCTCGCAGTTCTCCATTTAAAATGGGGATAATTTTGACTTCCAAGGTTGTTATGAGTAATTAAATAATTATTAAACATATAAAGGACACGGAGCAGTGCCCAGCACATAATACATGTGACTCTAGTATTATTTTTCTCAATTTACTTGCACTAAATATTGTAATTATTATATGGTAGCAATAATTAACATTACATGATAAATGAGGTTACATCTCATTTAAGTCTCTCAAAAGATATTGTAAAGTATGGATTATATAACCCTACTTTATGAAAGCATCTTCACGTTTAGTAGCAGTACTAATTGCAATTATATTGGTAAAAATAATTATAATGTCAAAGAGGCATTGTATTTATGCCTATTTCACAGTTGATGATAGAGAATAACAAATTGTCAGACAGTGATGCTAACTATTGCTATAACGGAAACATAATGCAAATGAACAATGAGAAGGTCACCTCCATTTCACATGAGGAGACAAACAAGGTGCAGTGATGTCTTTCACCAGGCACAAGCCCACACACTGGAGGGTGATCTGTGAAGGTTACACACAGGGCAAATCCTAGGGTCCCGACCGGGCCCTCCTCTCAGGCCTGGGCAGACACTCTGTGGATGGTCTGCCAGGTTCTCCCCCACCAAGTGCATATCTAGGACTAGTCATGAAATTACACACACACAGGCCCTCTTGTGAGAGAGGAGTCTAAATTTAGGCTTAAGATTGTGTATGTGATAGAGACCTCCTCTGTTTTCTTTTCACCCATCTGCCCTGCACTAGCAGCCTTCGTATCACTTATTGCTACACAGGACATCAATCTCCTCAGTCCTCTCCCAAGGCCAGACACATGGAAGGATGTCACAGGCATGTTGGGGAAAACCTACCATACACTTGACATGCATATGCACATTTGGCCTGACCCTGCCCCTCAGGCTGCAGTCACTTCTAAGGCCCAACTGTCCAGGCCTATCTGTATCCTCTGGGACCATAGAGGGCCCATCTAGGACTCTGTCCCTCCACACATCCAAAGTCCCCTTCCTTGACACCACTGCTGGGCTTTTTACATCTCAAGTATCCTTAAGGAAGTTTCATGACATGCACTGTCTGGTCTGATCCAAGAGCTCTCTGGATGCAGCATCTTCTTTAGGCCCAGAGTTTATGCCCTCAATGCGGGCATAAGGTTAAGGATGGAATTATTGGATGAAGAAGAGTATGGAGGACTAAAAGCTTTGAATGAAGGAGCAGATAGGATCTGACAACGGTGAGTTTTCTGTCATTTTTTTGGTAGTTTATTGATATTTGATTTTTTTTTGAAGTTTATCGATGCGTAATCTAGGTAAAAAAATATATTCACATTCTAAGTGTACATGTCTACACATTTTGACAAAGGATACACACCTCTTATGCAGCACCCAGATCAAGATATGGTCTTTAAATAGCACTCGAAAAAAAGACAATATTGGAAATGCTGGGAGGGGGCTACGAGCTTCATGAGTGATGAGTTCTTTGGGAGTTTCATGGTCTGGTGGATCTTTTGAATCTTCGTTGGAAGGCATGTCCCACAAGAAATGGATAGCCTTATTTATATATACCCGTTTGCAGAAACCAGGGGACACAAGCACACAGGTGCTGGTCTCAACATGTATGAGGACTGTAACTGGCAGGGCAGGCAAAATTAAATTATGTCTCAGCCACAAGTCGTGTACAAGTTATGCTGTACCTAGGCAGTTTTGAGAAACCATGCCAAGTGGAGCTTCCCAGTCTTCCCAGTCCTCAGTACCAACCCATTTAGAAAACAGAAGAGTGGCAGGTGCTAGAGATCAGCAAGTAGATCCAAGGAGTCTAGAAAAGGATCAGTTTCAGGTTTACAGAGCAAGAAATAGGTAGAGAACACAGACAATGAGAAGAACAAATTAAGCAACAGGCCCTGGGATGCAGGAACAGCTGAGGCAGCTCCTTACAGTTTGGTTACATCATTTCCTGTAGGATCTCTCAAGATTACACCAATGCGTGTTATCCAGAAAAATCTCCCATTCTCAATATCCTTAAGCTTACTCACATCTGCAAAGGCTGTCCTGCCACATAAGGTGACATTTACACGTTCCATGAAATAGGGTTTGGACATCTTTAGGGGCCATTATTCTGCTTCCCTCACATCACTGTCACTACTGCTTATAAGGAATAAAATTATAACAGTAATTAGCACTGCTCCACAACGAGGGTTCTAACTAATTTAAAACTCATAAAAACTTATGTGCCGTAAGGATTTTCTTACTCTACTTTACAAGAACATCTGCATGTTTAAAGTAGTATTAGTTAGAATTATAAAAATTAAAATGACAATAATGTCAATAAAGCATTGCATTTATACCTATATCCATATGATGGTAGAGCATAACAGGATTGTCAAGTGGCAATTGGCACTGATTGGCACTAATTATTGCTACATGGTATCATAATGCAAATGGATAACCGAAGAAGAGCACCCCTGTTTCACAGTAGGGAATAGAGAAGGGGCTTTGGTGACAATGATGGCTTTCACCAGGCGCAAGTCCATGGACAGGCAGGAACTCTCTAGAGGTCACACACAGGACAAAGCCTGTGGTCCCGACTGGGCCATACCCTCGGGGCTGGGCCACTCCATGGATGGTCTGCCCCAGGCCCGCCCCTACCCAGTGCATACCCAGGACTAGTCATGAGATTACACACAGGTCAGTGACTGTGAATATGCACCTGCTCCACCCTACACCTAGGGGTGTCCACACAGTAGCCTCACTGTGGGTCAGTTTCCATGCTGTGGTGAAAGAGGAACTCAGACTCAACAGTAAATATGTGTATGTGATAGGGGCCTCATTTGCTTTCTCCCGACCAATCTGCCCTACACTAACAGCACCCTTATCCTCTGATCACTGCATAGGAAGCCAATCCTCCAGACCTAATCTCAGGGCCAGACACGAGGAGGGATATCGCAGACCTATGGAGGACACACTAGGCCTAGCTCTGGTCCTGAGACTGCCCAGGCCCAACTGTCCAGGCTTGTGTATATCTTCTTGGAAGGTACAGGGCCCACTTAGGACTCTGCCCTACACACATTCAGTCCCCTCCCTGGGCCCCAACCCACAGGTATTTTCATATATCCCAAAGTTCTTTAAGGAAATATCATAACATGCCCTGTCTAGTCAGCTCCCAGAGATCTCGGGATCTAGCACCTTCTTTAGTCCCCGTGTCTTATGCCATTAAAAGAGAGGGAGAATGAGAGACAGTGTGCTTCAGGGTACCAAGGAGCATGGTTATGGAAGTTATTCCTCCATGAAGGAGAGCCCAAAGAGGCAGGAAGAAGAATTAAAGATGCTGAAAGGATCTGTAAAGAGGATAAGGATTCAGCCATTTCTTTGGAGTTTATTGATATTTAAGGCAGAAACTACATAAAATATGTGCACATCATAAATGTACATGTCTGCGCATCTTGACAAAGGTTACACACTCTTCACTGTAGCACTCTGACTAAGAAACAGCCCTTGAGGAACATCCTAAAAAGATGATAATTAAAACACTTGGAGTGGTTCATCAGCTTTACAAGAGTAGTGTTCCTCAGGAGTCTCATGGTCTTTGGGCAGATATTTGGAAATGCATGAGATGATATGATGTGGGAGAAATAGCGAGATATTAGATGGGTTCATTTATATTTTTCCATTGGCAAACAAAAGGAGACACGGGGATGCAGGCACTGGTGTTGTACAAGTGTGAGTACTCTGTGGGGCTGAGCTGGGAGCGGTCCCATCGGCATGCCTGGACTGGGTCATCAACCAAAGCTCTTTCATTCTCGGACTGTATCTGGAGAGTGGAGAAATCAGTCAAGTTTGTCACTTTTCCTCCCAGGTCTCAGCTCCATCCCATAGGAAAAGTGTGGGAGGTCCCAGAGGATGGAAAGTAGATCCAAAGGGCGTACAGAAGAGGAAGTTTCAGGTTGAAGGAGCAACGGACAAAGACAAGAAGCAGGTGATAGGAAGAAAGAAATAATTAACAAATCCTGAGCTGCAGGAACAACTGAGGGGACTACTCACGGTGCAGTTACATCCTGCCTCATAGTGTCTGCGAAGACCTTGTTTCTGGTGTTCGTTGACGTTCTCCCAGGGCATCATATCACACTTTGTCACATTTAGTTGATTTTTATTAATCAGAGGACCTGAAAGGAACAGATGCTACAACAAAAGGATCACCATAGTGTGTCCAGATGTCCACAGACAGGCATAAATTTTTGTCCATAGGTTTCTGACTCAGAGTCTCACGACACTCCAAGGCAGGTATAGATTCAGCCAGGTCAGAAGACAGAGTATCCTGCAGAAAACTCCATGGGGAGAGGGTCTGGGGCGGGAGTTACTGTGTTGCCATCTTCATGAATGTGGCTCACATCAAGGAGTCCATGTTGGGGGATTAGGGGACATGAGGCTTGGGTTAGGTCAACTCACCCCATATGAGAAACTTGTCATTGGAAAATAATATCTCCGTATGGATGTGTTCACAGGCATGATTTGATCTAAATTCAAAAATTTCAAAGGATGCAGTACCCTTGATGATCTGTGAGAAGAAAGTAGGAGAGTGATGTCAGATGGAGGAGTTCTGGTGGGGTGGTGGACATCACCAGGACCCACTGCACTTCTGGGACCTCCTCACTCCTGCAGCCGCAGCAAGGTCCAGGGGCTTGTGTGTCTGTAGGGAGATGAATCTGGGGAGGAGATGATGGATTTACCTCGACGATGGGGAAATCATAAAACAGCAGGTTTGCGGTAACATCAGTGATTCTCGGGCCTTTACCAACAAAGACTGTGGGTAAGAAGAAAATATTCAGGAAAAACTCTGCCCCTCCTCATGTTTAGGGATTCATGTTTCTCTTCATTCACCTGTATCCAAGCTTCCAAGGGACAGCGTTTATGGAAACCAATGAGTTTCCCTCTCCAGCCACCTTTTGGAGGAGGAGATTTTTTTGCCCTTTAGTAACCTCTGGTGAGAATCCCCATGAGACCCATGGTAGTGGCCCTTCTAGGGCCCATCCAGGCATACCAATGTCTGAGTTGCAATAAATCGTTTGGAGGTGAGGCTGGAAGCAATTACAATGAGGCACAGCAGGGGTGACAAACAGGGACATCACCACAGCAGAGGTCAGCAAGAGGGTGTGTTCCATGGTGGAGACCTAAAAGGCACAAAGGAGAGGTAAATTGCAACTCTCTCACAGTAAAACTTATTCCATTCCACCCACTAATGTCTGAGATAGGGCGAATTTTGTAAAAACATCTATCATCCTTAACTTCTGTGGCCCTGGGGGAAATGGAGTGTTTCTCCAGAGACTAATGGCAGAAAACACACTGAGTTCCTACCTACCTTTGCCAGTCTGGAAGGTTCTGCAAGAAGCCAAAGCTCAAGAGTAGATAGTCATTATCAGGAGGGTGTGGTCTGGACATTCATGGGCCTATGAGCCACACCTCTCACTCTTAATCCTTCTACAGATCAAGCTCTGGCCATCTACCAGAGTGGAGAAGAGGAAATGGATGGCAGTAGCCAGGGCTTTAAGAGTTTCATAATCAGACTTTCAGATCATCCTCTTGTCTTAGCTACATGCACCTTTACTTCCAAAGGGAACTCCTAGTTCATCATTCCTCTTTCCTTCCATGAGTGGTGGGCACCATTCTTGGCATGGGAGACCCACAACATGCCCTGGAAAGTTAAGTAGGACCCTTTGATAAATAGGAAAATGTCAAATCCCATGTTAGCCACAGACAAGGGAAGGAAAGGAAACGCGACCCTTTTAGTGATTACAGTAAACTCTAGCCATGTTACGGATCAATATACCACAACTGGAGATATTCTGTCTTCTTTCAGGCAGAAAGCTTGAGGCAGGTAGGACAGGTGGGGAACAGGAATCAAGCTAGAGAACAGAGGCAGCCATGATTCACTTACTCAGGACTAGGAATTACATTTTTTCTGAGCTTTTTCCTGTTTAATTTTATTTATAGCCTTAGCCTGATTTGTAGGAAAATCAGATGCAAGTTGAAGATTAATGAATCTTCTATGAGCATTTGATGTGTGTGAATGTCATGCTCAGTTCTTCTGACCTGATCTGCTTTATGTGAGCCCGCTGACATTGCCACCGCCAAAGCATCAATATAATATTGATAGAACATGGAAACACATATTCAAGATCTCCCAAAAGTTCTCCTTTAATCACCCTGAGAAGAACAGTGTTGAAATGAATGAAGCCAGCCTCAAACTACCCTAGGATGAAATCCAAGATATGTTCCTTCCAGGCTGTGGCATCTCAGAGCAGGATATTTATCATCTCTGTTCCTCAAAATACAGTATTAAAATTAAAACATGCAAAGCACATGGAGAAGTACATGGCACACACTAGTGACTCAATATACATTACTGGTGTTTTGTTTTTATAAATCTTCAAAATCATTGTGTATTTCTTCTCTTACTGCTGTAACAAGACACCATAACCTTAGCAGCTTAAAATCTCACAAATTTACTATCTTATAGTTCTGTAGGTCAGAAGGCACAAACAGGTCTAACCACGCAAAAATCAAGGTGTCACCAGGGCTGCTTTCCCTCTGGAGGTCCTAGGGGAGAATCTGTTTCCTCGTTTTTGAAGATTCTATAGAACACTGTCATTCCTTGGCTCTTGGACCCCTTCCTTCCTCCATCTTTAAAGAAAGCAACATATCATCTCTCCGATGTCCTCCTTCCATTGTTAAAATTCATTCTGAGTACAGCCAGGGAAGGTTCTCTGTTTTTAGGATTCATGTTTTAAGATTGGACCAATCTGGATAATTCAGAAAAATTTTTCCTTCTAAAGATCCTCAGACTTAACCACATGTGTAAAGTCCCTTCCACCATGTACGACAGCATATTCACAGGTTTTGGGGAAAAGGAAGTGGACATCTTTAGGGGTGATTGTTATTATTTCCACACATTACTTTAATTACTATTTATTAGGCATAAAACTACAGCAGTATTTAACACTGCTTTACAAATAAAATTCTGACTCATTTAAAAAAAATCATCAAAGTGTGAATTGTCTAACCCTACTTTACAAGAACATCTATATTTTTAAAGCAGTATTAATTGCAACTATAGAAATAAAAATAATGAGGTGGGAAGAAGAATTGAATGAAGGTACAAATAGAATCTGTCAGTATGATGAGGTTTTGACATTCTTTGTAGTTTATTAATATTTGAACTTTTCTGAGTTTATTGATGCATAATCTAGATAAACAATTGTGTGCACATCTACGCATTTTGACAAACGTATGCCTCGTTCGTTGCAGCACTCAGATCAAGAGCAAGTCATGAAGAACACCCATAAAGATAATATTTGAAATGCTTGGGGAGGCTCATGGGTTGCATGACTAGGTGTTCTTTGGGAGTTCATGGTCTTGAGATCTTTGGATGTCCATGAGATGGCATGACATGGGAGAATTGGAGGATATGTTGAGGCCTGTTACCAGGAGATGCAAATACTGGTCTAATACAAGTGTGTGAGAACAGCAAGCCATCAGGGAGGATAGAGGGACAACAGCACCATTGTATTATGATACTGACTTCAGTCATATAAGTGCCATAATAATTTGGGAAGTAGAAAAACCTCAGCAAGTTGACCCCCCATTCCTTCTTCCTTGAGTCCCGTTCCATTTGGAATAAAGAAATGTGGCAGGTGTGAGAGCACAGGGGATGGGCCAAGAGTGGAGAAAAGGAGCACTGCTCAGGTTAAGGGAGCAAGAAATGGAGAAGAAACAGACAATAAGTAAAAATCAACCCCAGGGCTTCACTGTAGGACCTGCCGAGAGGCTGCTTAAACTAGAGCTACATTCTTCTCTATAGTTTCTTTCAAAACAAAATCTTGTTTCTGATCTTGGTTGACCTCTCCCCAAGAAATCATATCACACTCGGTCAAGTGTAATTTATTCGTATCCAAATCACCATGGAGGAACAGATGCAATAGCAGAAGGGTCAGCACAGTGCGTCCAGATGTCCACCGCCCAGCGCACACTGCTTGGAGGTCATAGGTGGTCAGTCCCAGAGGCTCAGAAACCCTGAGGCAGGTACAGAAGGAGCCAAGGACTGCCAGTTCTGTAAATACAACCACCAGGGGGTAATTCAGTGGGTGGAATTCCTGGAGTGGGGCATCCTGTGTGACTCGGGGCACACATGGGGCCCCAGTTGCCGGGGTCCATTCTGATAGTTAATACGACAAGAAACGTGGCAAGGGTCAACATGCCCTGTGTGAGGAAATCTTTGTTGGAAAGCCAACCTTGTTGGCTTTAGAACACAGAATCACTGACTTAGCTAATTTGAAGATATCATATTGTCCCTCAGGCCTTTTAATCATGTATGAGGAGAAAGCGTGTGAAAGAAAGGAAACTGAAGAACTTTGGTGGGGTGGGGAAAAAGAGTCCTGACATGTCACCAGGACTTGCTGGACCTCTGAGACCCTCCTGATTCCCTCAACCACAGCAGTCAAGGCTGTCGTGCTGTGGGGAGATGAGGAGGGGAATGCGTTGATGGAATTATCTTCCTGTTGTCGAATTCCTGAAGCTGCATCTGTTCACCTGATCTTCTGATATCAATATTGATTGATATACTGACACCAGCAGTATATCAATAGAATGTGGACAAAATATAGATACTAGAGACTTGTAACAAGTCTCTGTTTAATTGCCCTGAGAGGAACAGTGTTGAGGAGAATGGAGCCAGGTCTCAAACTATCCTGGGGATAGTTTGATATATTCCTTCCAGGCTGTATTTCCTTAGGAAAGGACATTTATCCCCTCTGTCTCTCAGATTCTTTAAAGTAATATAAGAACAATTTTGTCCACCAAGATTTTTGGGAAAACAGCATTAAATAATTTAAAGCACATATAAGACACAAAGCTGTGTCTGGTACATGGTAATCCTTCAGTGCGTGTTGCCATTATTATTGTTTTTATTAATTTCTTCATAATTATTATGTATTAGTTTTCTCTTGTTATGTATATAACATAATACCACAACCTTAGCCACATAAATAACGCAAATTTATAATCTTATACTTCCGTACATCAGAACCACAATAAAAGTCTCACCAGGCTAAAATTGAGGTATCAACAATGCTACCTTCCCTTCTGGAGGCTCTACAGGAGTATCTGTGCCTGACTTTGTGAAATTTCAGAGGCTGACAGTATTCCTTGGCTCTTGGCCTCCTCTGTACATATTCAAACCAGCAATGTAGAATCCCTCTGACTCTTACTTCATTTTCTTAACTATTTATGATTCTTTGGGAAATGTTCTCCACTTTTAAGGACTCATGTCAGAACATGGAGCCACTGGATAATCCAGGGTAAATCTCCTCAACTCAAGTACCTTAAGCTAAGCATGTCTACAAAGTCCCATTCACCACATTAGGTCATATATTCAAAGGTTCAGGGGATTGGGATGTAGGCGTTTTTAGGGAGCCGTTATTCTGAATACCAAACATGACTAGCACTAATATTTATTCAGAATAAAATTGCAGCGATAGATAGCAAAGCTTTGTAAATGAGGTTCGACCTCATTTAAGCCTGAGGGGAAAAACAAAAAAAGGAAAGAATGAACTGGCAGGTGCTCTTTGGAGGTCACACACAAGGCAAAGCTTATGGTCCCAATTGGGCCATCCTCTCAGAGCTGGGCAGACACTGTGAGTGGTCTGCCCCAGGCTCTCCCCTACCCAGTGCATATCTAGGACTAGTCATGAGATTACACACAGGTCAGTGATTGTGTCTATGCACCCACTCCACTCTAACCCCAGGATGGCCATAGAGTAGCCTCACCCCGGGTTAGGCCAGGCCCTCTTATGGGAGAGGAGTTTGGATTTAGTTTTAATATTGTCTATGCGACGGGGGCCTCCTCTGCTTTCTTCTGACCCATCTGCCCTGCACTAGCAGCTTCCACATCCCTTATCACTACACAGGACATCAGTCTCCCCACCCAACTCCCTGGGCCAGACAGACAGAGGAATGCCACAGGCATGCTAGGAAAAAATCACCACAATCCTGACACTGATACTTGACCTGGCTTTGCCCCTTGGGCTGCAGCCACTTGTCAGGACCAACTGTCCAGGCCTGTGTGTATCCTCTGTGGGGATAAAGGTTTCGACCTAGGACTGGACCCTCCACAAGTCCAAAGTCCTATTCCTGGACCCCAACCCACAGGGCTTTATACATTTGAAAGAAAATTAAGGAATGTTTATGCCATGCCCTATTGCGGTCTTACCCCAGAGCTGTCTGTATCCAACACTCTCTTTAGTCCCAGGGTCTTATTGCTCCCAGTAAGGAGAGACAATGTGCCTCCAGGTAAGAAGGAACAGACACATGGATGTGCCCTTGGATGAAGGAGAGACCAAGAGTATAAAAGAGGAATTGAGTGAAGGTACAGATGGAGTTTCTGGACAGCTTAGGGCTTTTTTTAAGTCCAGGAACTTTTTCAAGTTTATTGACATACAAACTATATAAAGAAATTTGTACTTGTGATAGGTGTACATCTGCGTGAAATTTTTTTAGGTTCACAACCACTCTTACCAGTACCCAGAGCAAGAGACAGTCCATGGAGAGCACCTCAAAACTGACAGTACTTGATGGTCTTGGGGAGGTAGGATGGTTTGGAAAGGCTGGTGACATCTGTAGCCTGCTAGAATTGTGGGGACTAGTATGTGGGCAGTTTTGTATGCTGGGGAGGGTTGCTTGCTTGGAGAAGCCAGAGGCTTTGAGAAATTGGAGAGTTCATATTTTGGGGAAGTTTGGATGTGTTGATTTGAGGAAGGCTGGAGATTGAGAGTGATTGTGGGTTTGGAGATGTTGATGGGCTTGGAGATTTTGGCTTTGTGGATGATGTGGGATCAGGGGACAAAGGAGTATTTGGAGAATTTTAAAGAAATTAGCCATTTTGCAAGTTGAAGAATCTGGTGGATTGGTTCAGGGCTTGATAAACTTGAAGTTAATGAGATTGGTGGCTTTGGGGAGTTAAATGGACATGGAGATTTGAGCCTCATGGAGAATTTGGGATTTGAGGAGCTTGGAAGGTTTGGAAATGTTGATGCCTTAGGAGAGGCTAGAGGTTTGGAGAGTTTGATGTGTTCGAGCCAGTGGGTATATTTGAGCAATGTGGTGTGTTCAGGAAGTTTGCAGGTTGAAAGTGATGAATGGCAAAGGGATATTGGTGGATTTGGGGCAGTTGGTGGACATGGGACATTATCAGGCTTGAGGAGGTTGATGGGCATGGGACAACGGTGAGTTTAGGGAGATTGAGGTTTTGGTGTGTTTGGTTTTAGATGTTGGTGTTTTTTGGAAGGTTGCAGACTTGTGGAACTTGGAAGCTTTAGGGATGTAGGTAGATTCATGGATGTTGGGGTGTTTGGGAAGATTAAGTGTTTTGGACATTTTCTTGGGCTTGAAGAGTTTGAGAGCTTGGGGAATACTGTTGGGTGTGGTGAGGATGGGGTTTGGGAGAGGTTATCAGATTTGAGGAGGCATAGTTTTTTTACATGGTTTTGGGGAGGTTTTGGAATTGGAGACAATGCATGTTTTATGGAGGTTGATGACTTAGGTGTGTTTAAGGGGTTGTATAAATTGGTAAATTTGAGGATTTTAGAAATTTGAAGAAGGTGGTTGGCTTGGGGAGGATGGCAGGCTTGGGAATGGGGACAGACCCCTGTTGAGTGACACAGATGGAGTGCAGAAGGCTCTAAATTTGTGGTTCCATTTACATTGATTAGTACCATAGGGTAGGCAGGTGCTAATCTTGTTCAATTTTTGAACTTGATGAATGCAGGGCTGGGGGTGTTCCATTCAAAACTATGTATCTCGGAAAGCATCCAACCTTTTCACTGTGGAAGTCTATTTGAAGAATGCAATAAATGCAGCTAAGATCATCATTCCTCTTCTCCCAATTCCTGTTCCCAACCCCATAAGGGTATCAAAGACAAGAAGAGTGACAAGCTAAAGAAGTGGCAAAGGATAGGGTGACAGAGCAAGGACTGAAGAAATAGAGCAGAGAACAGCATGACGGGGCAGGGAAAAAAAGTAGGAGCAGGGAGCAGTGATACCAACCAGAAGAGAGCATGGAACAAGGTGAGGGGGCATAGAAAAGGCAGAAGGAGCAAGGAACAGCAAGAGGGGGCAGGTAATAGGGAAATGAAGGCACTGCGCACTCAACCAAGGGAGCCAGTCACAAGTATACAACTACACAAATGCACTACAACTTGCCTTGTTTCTGCTCACAGTTGTGATCCTCTTCCCAGCCCAATTCCCACTGTATATATGCAAGTTCAATTTCCTAGCATTCAGGAAGTCCAGAAGGAAAAAACCCCACACTGTGAGAGTCATCACAATGTATCAGGATAGGCATAGACAAGTTCCTAGTAGGTTATGAATTGTCAGTTCCAGAGGCTCAAGACATCCTGGGGCAAGTATAGACCTAGATATGGTTTTCAGTGCTAGGAATATAATGTTCTAGTGACCTCATGAAAGAAAATGTGCATAGAAAGGGACTCTTTCCTGGGCTTGCGGGTGGGGCCCAATATGGAAGTGTTCGTGCAGACAGTGAGACGGCAAGGATCTGGAGACTGATCAGTTCACCTCAAACGAGGACTTTCTCATTGGGGATGCCCATTTTGGGATGTAAGCACAATTATTCTCCATAGCAGTCATATACATGAACTCAAATACCCTCTGTTGCCTTGATCCTCTGTAATGAGGGTTGAAAAGTATTTACATGAATCCAGGGTCTTACTATTTCACCAGGATTCACTGGACTCGAGAAACTCACTCTACTCTTTTGGCCAGAGCTGTTTTTTAATGTCTTGTATTTTGGTGGAACATGGATGAGGGAGGAGTTGTTTACCTGATGATGTTAATTCACGAAAAAGCATATTCTTGCTGACATGACAACGACCATGGAATTTAGCAGAGCACGCTGAGGGAAAGGGAGTCACAGGGAACCCCTGTTGTGAAGGGATGGGAGAGTTTACCCCTCAATCTCCTGAGGAGGGAGTACTCAGAGTCTGTTTCTCCTAAGATTCTCCAACGTAATGAAAATCCTGCGGGCGATGGAGCTGGGGGCTTTGCCCAGCGGGGCTCCGGACGGGCGCCACTCCTGGGAGAGAGAGTGGGAAGCCAGAAACCAAGAGCGAGCAAGGTGAGAGCGACAAAAAGGCAGAGAGAGAAAGCGAGATACTGGAGGAGAGAAAACTAAAGAACGACTGAGAGACACAAAGATCTAGAGAAAGACAAAGAGCTGAAGGAACAAGGAGGAGGGCAGACAGAGATACGCAAACATAGACACGGGAAGAAAGACAGAGATGCAGAGCAGAGAGACAACCAGAGAGAGAGAGAGAAAAAGACAGACACGGAGTCGCAAGCAGAGACATTCAGAGCAAAGGAGAAGGCGTGTTCCAAACCCGCGCTCGCCCTCACACTAAAATTGTCGGCTAGGACCCCCTGACGCCAACCGGGATAAAAAGATCAGACGCAGCGGCCCCACTCCTCTTTCTAAACTGGCGCAGACACCCTCCAGGGGCAGGTCCCAGCGGCGGAGGCGTTGCGCCTCCTCTCACCCAGCCAATGGAGGTGCGCAGAGGCCGGAGGGGCATTTTCCTCAACCAACGAGGACCCAGAAGAGTCTCAAAGCCACGCCCACATGCGCCCAAATTATGCCCGGGCTCCTATCTGCATAGATCCGCCCACAGAGCCCTGTTTTCGGAAGTGAGGTCAGCTTGGCCTTTTGCCCATCTGGGCAAACCCTGGTCAGCCTTTACACTGCCTTCAAAAACTCACTCCCCCGCTCCGTGAGCATGTTCACGGCTCGCGCTTCCTTTTTCCACAGGCCGCCGAGTCCTGTGCCTGGCTGAATACTTCCTACTTCGGAGAGGCCCGCCCCTCGCTTTAGCAGCCGGGTCCCACAGCTGGCCAGGCTGCGCACAGCACTCCGATTGGAAGCGGCGACTGTCCGTCAAGCATACCTCTCTGCCCAGACTCTTCTCCACTCCCCTTTCATCCCCCCGCCTTTCCTGGTGGATAAGAGAGGGTGAAGGTATCTCAGTTTGGGGGAGCACGTCTATTGGTCGGGCACGGGTACCTATCATGACGTAAGGAGCCGGCTTCTCTTGATTGGGCCATAAGGGAGGCAGGGCCTCCCTCCATACTCCGGATTGGCTGAACTTGAGCCGCGCCCCCCTCACGCCGACAGCCTTCAGAACAAGACGTGGGCCCGGCCGGCCTCCGTTAGCCGAGCGAGCCAGGGCGGTGGGAAGGAGTCCAGAGGGGGCTCACTGGGTTCCCAGCCAGGCCCGACGTAGATCTGGGAGTGGCGCGCGCCATCTCAACGGTGAGGGAACACCGGCGGGCGGGAGGAGGGAGGAGTCGGGCGCCGCGGGGAGTCGATAAAGCTCTGCAACCGGAAGTGTCTTCAGAGGGGCTTCGCACCCGGAAGTGCGGCAAGACAGCAGCTGCACCCGGAAGTGTGATGCTGCCGGGGCTACGGAAAGTAATGGTACCTGGCCAATTGAGATACGGGGTTAAAACACGTGTTTATGTACCTTTATTTCCCGAGGCTCAGCAGAGCCTCCCTTTTCGGAATGTGTTGGAGGGTGCAAGTATTTGGTCATGTGTTTGAATGTCTCGTCGTGTTGAAACCCGAGGGGAAACGAGCACTAGAAGTGTGTCCAAGGGGCCAGGCTCAGGAGAGGCTTTAAAGAAGTTTCTTTTTCTGCCTGTCAATCTCAATTCCCCTCCCCCGCAGGGATGTGCAGATGGAGGCCGGAGGAGACACTGCTGCCCCAGCCCCCGGGGACGCGGAGGACGCGGAGGATACGCGGTTCCCCAGTGAGGAAGCTGGAGACGGTGGAAGTGTTCACAAGGGCCCGCCGGATCCTGAAGACGAGGGCCTGGAGGAAACAGGTATGTCTTCCCCTCACTAGGGTCTTGGATGGAATCCCTAGGGGATGTCAGTGGGGGACCAGTGAGGAGTCTTTGGGGACTCAGGAAGTAGCTTAAATCATAGCGGAATCAGTAGGAGGTCATTGTGGACTCACGGTTTAGTTTAAATCATTGAGGAATGAAAAGGAAATCAGTGGGTGTCAATGGATGTTCACTGGGGACTTGCTGTGAGTTTAGATCTTTGAGGAATCAAAAAGGGGCAAGTTTGGGTCAAAGAGGGGCATTGGGGATTTAGAATGTTTAGGCCAATGAATGACCAAAAGAAAGTTAATAGGATCAAAGGGGGACTATTTAGAAGTCAATGTCTTTGGGGCTAGAGTGTTATTTAAATCATTGAGGTGGGAAAGGGGGTCATTGGGGGCCAATGGGCACTCAGACTATTTACATCATTGAGGAGTTAATGGTGAGTTGTTGGAGGGAGTCTTTAAGGAACCAGATGTTAGTGGATGTTAATGGTGATCCTTGGTGGGGAGGCAGTGGACATCAAGAAGGTTATTTGGAGAAGTCAGAGGACCAGTAGAAGGGTCTTTGAAGACCCAGGTGGATGTGTGAAGGTATTTGGTGGAGAATCAATGGGATTCATTGGGGAATCAGAGCTCATTGACCATTGTGAAACGAGTGGGTGTTAATGGGGTCATTAGGAAGGATTAGTAGACATCACAGAGAATAAATAGTGGTGGAGGGGAGGTCTTTGAGAACTTGGGAATTATTGGCAAGTAATGGTAGGTATTGGGAGGAGATAATTGGCAATTGGGGGCATGGGGGGGGTGGTCAGTGAATGTCAATGAGAGAATGAGGGAATACGAGGTCATTGAGATTCTATGGGAAAATTGTTGAGACACAGTTGCCAATGGATAATAATGGTTGTTATTGGGAGATCAGTGGACATCAACTGGAATAAATGGGAGGGGTGTCAGGGGACAATGAAGTTGTGGGTTTCATTGGTGATTGTTATTGATGGTTATGGGGAAGGGCAGTGTAGGTCATTATTAAAGTCCTGTGTGTTGGTGTATAAAATGGTGGTTATTGTAGGGAAGAGAATGGATATTAATGAGAACAAGGCGGGTTAGGGGAGTCAGTGGAGATCCCTGAAGTCCTGGGTGTTAGTGCAGATTAATAGTGGTCATTGGGGAAAAGGCAGACTGCAATAAAGTCGAGGTCATTGGAAGTCTTGGATGTTAGTGGAGGTTAATGGTGGTCATGGTGGGGATGGAGTGGACATGGAGTAGAATAGATTGTGGGTCAGAAGAGTCATTAAAAGTCATTGAAAACCCAGGTATTAGTGATGTTAATGTGGAGTCATTGGAATGTTAGTGAACAGCAGTGGGAGTAAAGAGGAGGTTAGGGGAGTCCCGAAGATCTGGGTGTTAGTGTATATTCATGGGTGTCATTGGGAGAATTAGTGGTCATCACCAAGAATGTAAATGGGTGACCAGGAGAGTCAATGGGGTCATTAGGGATCAGTGGACATCAATGAGAATAAATAAGGGATTAGGGTGGGAGGGGGGCATTAAAGATCCAAATATTGGTAGATATAATGGTGTCCATTGAGGGGTGAGTAGATATCAGGAGAATAAACAAGGGGTCAGAGCTATTAATGGGGGCTTATTGAAAATGAATATATTACTAGTCATTCAGAGGCAATGGGGTGCTTTGAAGACTTCGGAATGGCCCTTATTGAAAGGAGTATAATTGGTCTCTAGGGATATAGGGGGTTCAATAATGACAATGAGAGATTGGATTATTGTGGTTTTAGGGGAAGCATGGACATCATTGAGGGGCAGAGGAGACACCCTGGAGGTCTGTGTCTGCATCAGGGGTCATTGGGGGGCTGGTAGGAATTTAGTGGGTCCTTGGGCAGATGGACTTAGTGAAAGTCCACAGGCAGATGACCCAACAGGGGTTCCCTTTCAGGATTGGAGACCAAAGACCAGCCACCCAGCCTGCTGTCACCACTGCCGCAGTCAGAGGCCCCATCATGCACCTGTGGGCTCTGGGGTCCTGCAGCCTCTGAGAATAGTCCCATGGGTGGCCCTGAGAGTGGCTCTGGGGGCCAGGGCGGGGACCCCAGTGACGAGGACTGGCGCAGCAAGCGGAAGCACGTGTTTGTGCTGAGCGAGGCAGGCAAGCCCATCTACTCGAGGTACGGGAGTGTGGAGGCACTATCAACTACCATGGGTGTGATGACAGCCCTCGTGTCCTTCGTGCAGAGTGCGGGAGACGCCATCCGCGCCATATATGCTGGTGAGCAAAGGGGCACGAGGCAGGACAGGGGATGGTGACTGGGAATATGGCTGGCTGACTGGCTGTAGGTCTGTCTGGCTGGCTGCCTGGGGGCTATCCAGCCAGTCAGAGGTGAGTCAGTGTGTGTGAATGGCTAGCCAGGCATCTGTCTGTCAGCAGGGTGCATCTGTCTGTCAGCAGGGTGCATCTGTCTGTCTGGCCTGCTTGGTTCTGGGCGATTAACTTACTGGAATCTTAAGTGACTGGATGGATACTTTCTTGTTTATCTCAAAGCGTGACTTTGGGGGCTGTGTGGCTGAGTTTCTTTCTGTCTCTCTTGTCAGTCCTTGCTCCATCTTCCTCTGCCCCATGCTGTGTGTCTAACCTGATCCCTTGACCATCCCATCACATCTCTACAAATGTCCAAACTCTCCCAGCTTGTCATTGCCCTAGTCCAAGTGTCCATAGACCAACCGTGTGAGCTCAGCCCAGGGATGCATGTGTTGGGGGAAAGGGCGGAAGAGCCCCACCTGACTCCCTCCGGTCACCACTGACCCATCTCTACCCCCTGCCCCATCCCTTCCCTCCCCCAGAGGACCACAAGCTGGTGTTCCTACAGCAGGGCCCCCTGCTGCTGGTGGCCGTGTCAAGGACTCCTCAGTCAGCATCCCAGCTGCGGGGGGAGCTGCTAGCTGTGCACGCACAGATCGTGAGCACGCTGACGCGCGCAAGCGTGGCCCGCATCTTCGCACGCAAGCAGAACTATGACCTCCGCCGCCTCCTGGCCGGCTCGGAGCGCACGCTAGACCGGCTTCTGGACAGTGTGGAGCGGGACCCAGGTGCCCTGCTCCTGGGCGCCGTGCGCTGTGTGCCCCTCGCTCGCCCGCTGCGGGAAGCGCTGGGTGCGCTGCTACGACGGTGCACAGCACCCGGCCTGGCACTGTCAGTGCTGGCGGTTGGCGGTCGACTGGTGACAGCAGCCCAGGAGCGGACTGTGCTGGCCGAGTGCCGGCTGGACCCAGCTGACCTGCAGTTGCTGCTCGACTGGGTGGGCGCCCCGGCCTTTGCAGCAGGAGAAGCTTGGGCACCTGTGTGCCTGCCCCGCTTCAACCCCGATGGTTTCTTCTACGCCTACGTGGCCCGCCTGAATGCCATGCCTGTCTGCCTGCTGCTGCTTGGCACCGACCCTGAGGCCTTCCATGACATGGCCACCTGCCGGCGCCTGGTTGAAGACGGCATGCACACCCTCGGTGCCATGCGTGCCCTTCGGGAGGCTGCCGGCTTCTCTAATGCCCCCTCAGCCAATGCCCCTGCCTACAGTGTGCAGGCTGTGGGGGCACCCGGCCTCCGGCACTTCCTCTATAAGCCGCTCGACATCCCTGACCATCACCGCCAGCTGCCCCAGTTTACCAGGTGGGCCCTGACCCTATGGGCAATTGGCCAGGTGGGAAGGCTTATCTAACTGGAAGGCTCAGCATCTCGGTAGACCTGACGGGAGAGAGAGCCAGCCATGCTCTAGAAAGATGGAATAGAATGGGGCTCTGTCCGATGTGGGAGGCTCAACCACCAATCTCAAGGGATCCCTTATTCTAATGCAGAAGCGGGCCCCAGTACTCAAGGAATCCCCTAATTTGATGGGGAAGCTGGGCCTGTAGCCACTGAGAATCCTCCAGTCTAAGGGGGGAGGCTCAGCTCCCTGACTTAATTGAACTCCCTTGACTGAGGAAAGATGGGCCAGCCGGGAAAGCCCTAGACTGACCTTGTCCCCCGCCTTCCTCCATCACTGCAGCCCTGAGCTAGAGGCCCCGTACAGCAGAGAGGAGGAGCGGCAGCGCCTGTCGGACCTGTACCACCGCCTGCACGCGCGCCTCCACAGCACTTCCCGGCCCCTGCGCCTCATTTATCACGTGGCTGAGAAGGAGACGCTGCTGGCCTGGGTGAGTCGGGTAGGGCTCTCCAGGAGTTAATTCCCCACTTCAAGCCTCCTTTCCCTCCACTGTATGCCCTCTGGCCATAATAGCCTCCATCAAGCACTCACGCCTTTGCCTCCAACACTTGTCCCTGCCATTACACATGTGTCTTGGAAACCCCTGAGGATCAATCACAGTGTCTACAACTCTCCATTAGCCCCATCATTCTGTTGCTATTCCCCCATTAGCAACCAGTACGGTGTCTTGAACTTGCAAGAGGCTCTGTTAACAGCTATCACTGTGCCTGCTGATTTCCCATGAGCCCCGCCTGTGTGTCTGCAGGCACCAGCTCAGTTTGGACTCCTGAGTCCCCAGCACTCCTTGAACACTACAGGCTTGGTCCCGCTGTGCCTTCTTCCTGGGGTATCCTTCCCTAGGTCTCTTCAGGGCTCCTGTCCTACTGGTCTATTAAAGGTCAGCTCTTCAGGAAGTTTGGTCAAGATGACCCCATTGGAAACAGCACCTTCCCGCAGGCTCTGCCATTTAGCACACATTTATTAAATCATTTATTGCACACCTATTGTGTATCAGGCATCGTTCTAGGCTGAGGATTTTATTTAAAATTTTTTACTTAACTTTCATTTTCAAGCAATTTTAGACCTACAAAGAAGTTGCAAAATACTGGAAAGAATTACTATAAATAGGTCCTTCACCTAGTTTCTCCAGATGTTAACATAACCACAGGAACTTATCAAAATCAGGAAATTAATATCAGTACAATAACATCTAATCCACAGACTTCATTCAGATTTCACCAGTTGTCCTACCTGACCTCTTTACTGGTCAAAATCCAGTCTGGGATCGCATGTTGGATTTATTTATTGTGTCTCCTTAGTCTTTATCCTGGAACTATTCCTCAGTCTTTTTTGTCTTTCGTGACCTTGGCACTTTTAAAGAATACCAGCCAGTTAGTTTGTAGAATGTCCCTCAACTTGGGTTTTTCTAATATTTTATCATGACTAAATTGAGGTCATGCATTTTTGGCAAGAATATCACAGAAGTGATGTGCCCTTCTCTGCCTCATGTCAGGAGGCCCACAATGTCAGTTTGCCCCACTGTTGATGCTGTTATCTTTGATCACTTAAAGTGGTGTCTGTCCGATTTCTCCACTGTAAAGTTAGTATTGTCCCCCTTTGTAATTAGTAGATATCTTGTGGTGATTACGTCAGTGTCCTATTTTTCATCATACTTTCATCCACTAATTTTTTTTGGTGAGGAAGATCAGCCCTGAGCTAACATCTGTTGCCAATCCTCCTCTTTTTGCTGAGGAAGACTGGCCCTGGGCTAACATCTGTGCCCGTCTTCCTCTACTTTATATGGGACGCCACCACAGCATGGCTCGATAAGCGGTGCACAGGTCCGTGCCCGGGAACCCATGAACCCCGGGCCACTGAAGTGGAGCACGCGAATGTAACCATTATGCCACTGGGCAAGCCCCTTTCATCCACTAATTTTACTATCCATTAATGATTCTTGCCTTCAGCCGTTATTACTCTGGTGTTCACCAGATGGTGATTTTTCTAACTCCATCATTCCTTCCACATTTATTGGTTGTGATTCTACTAAATGGAAGAACTTTTCCTCCTCCTATTTGTTTGTTGAATTTTTAATTTTATATCAGTATGGTCTCATGGATTTTTCTTTAATTCAGTGGGCTAAAAGCCTTTTCTGTCATTTACTTTTATGCTCCAGTTGTCTCTGGTTTAGCCAGTGGGAACTGTGATTTCACCACGCTGGCCCCTGTGGCTTTTTGACATGTCCCCATCACTGCTTGAGCGCTTCTTACTTTCTGGCATAAGACATTCCAAGCTCATCTTGTACTTTCTCTGTGCTAGTCCTGAAATCAGCCACCTGTCCAAGGAGCCCTTGTACCTTTTAGTGGAGAATGGTATTTCAAAATCAAGATACACTAGGCCCAGCATTTTAAATTGGGTGGTCACGGGATGCCTCAGTGAGGAGGTGGCATCTAAGTGGGAGGGGAGGTAGTGGACCATGTGGAGGAAGAGTACACCTGGTAGAGGGAAAGGACTCTGCAAATGCTGTGAGGTGGGACTGAGCCTGGTTATGTTTGAGGAACAGAAGGGAGAGGCTAGAGTGGCTGGAACAGAGGGAACGAGGGGGAGAGCAGTGAGAGGTGGTGCGGAAAGGTGTGGTGACCTGGTCAGGTTAAATCTCTCAGGTTGGTGTGAGGATTAAATTGAATTAATCCTCATATTATGTCCAGGCTACAGAAGATGAAAACATAGGTGTGTGGAGCTTAGAAGAGGCCCTTGTAGACCACAATTGCTCATTAAATGTTAAGAATTATTGTTATACCCAGTCTACAGATGAGCAAACTGAGGTCCAGAGAGTATACACACACACACATACAGCAAGGATCACCAAATTGAAGCCACTAGATCTAGCTGATCCTTTGGCCAAAGTGAGAACCCCAGGCCCACCCATGACACAATAATGTCAGCTTACCTGCTTTAGCACAGTGACCAGGCAGCACCAGGTGGGAGCTGTTGCCAGTGCATCTTCCCAACAGGAGACAGGCATGAGGCTATGGTGAGGGGACAGGATTGGGCATGGGCAGCTCCAGTCCAGCTGACTGTCTCCTCTCAAACCCACAGGTGACCTCCAAATTTGAGCTCTATACCTGCCTCAGCCCCTTGGTGACCAAGGCAGGTGCCATCTTGGTAGTGACCAAACTCCTGCGCTGGGTGAAGAAAGAAGAGGATCGACTCTTCATTCGTTACCCACCCAAGTACTCCACACCCCCAGCAGCCCCAGCTGCCTCCACGGACCACGCTTCCCATAATGGCTTGTTCACTGCACCTTGAGAGGCAGAGCTCCCAGATTGGGAGGGACCACCTTTGGCTTTTACCTTCTGTCTCCACCCTAGAAATGGGGCAGGGATGGGAGGTTGGTGGTGTCTGTGGCTGGTGCCTGTCTCCCTGGACAAAGGGGCAAGATCTGAGGGCCTGCCCAGAAATGAGAAATGGGTGGCAACATGATTGCACACAGGTGAGCAGGCTGCTTCCCCAGCCCCCTCATGCAGCTCCACCTCTGGGGAAATCCTTAGGCCTCCCGCTTCCCCTCCCTCTGCCTCACCTCCTCCACTTGGATGATGTTCAAGCCTCTGCCAGGGGTTGCCCCCTCCAGTCCTGGGCACCACACCTGTCCTGCATGGGGAGTCTGCCTCCTCGATGGGATCTCAGCCCTGAGTGTCCAGAACTAGCCAAGGTCTCTCTGGGGGCCCACGGGGATTCTGGAATTGGGAATGCAGGGCCATCCTGTGCCTGGAACTGGCCTGAGGATATTTTAAAGAAAAACTTTACACGAAAGGTCTAAAACCAACCCCCACAGGGACACTCCTTTGCCCTTCATGTACTTCATCTTTATTCTGTCAAAAATACCCCCATCAATGTTGCCTGCTGCTAATATTAATGAGAAGGTGGCCTCCAGGGTCTACCTGCTGTGTAACCCAGGGCAAAGCCCCTGACCTCACACGGTGGCTAAGATCCAGAATTTTTACACAGGAGGTACACTTGGCTTCTAGGCTCATCGTACTCATCCGCGTGAAATGGAGATGACCTCTCATAGGCTGTTCAGTGAGGATTTGTGAATGAAAAGGGACTCAAACTCTTGTTTACCACCGCAGAGCACGTGCACATTTGTCCCAGCCCTGCACAGCCTGCACAACACAGGCAACCTGGAGAGGGAAAGACCTCTCTAGAGTATGTGTGGATTCGCACAACACCCACTCTCCAACCGACCGACATCAGTAATTCTGCCCTCGTTTTTGTCTCGTGGTGTACGCATGCGCACTGCCGATCAAGGGCTCGGGGCCCTCCGCCTGCCGGGACCTGAGACCCCGTTGCTCCTCTTCCTGGTCAACTGATGGGTAAACGCGCACTGCACGCATGCGCACTGCAGGGCCTTTCACCCTCGAGTGTTTTTTTTTAAACCAATCGTGTTCCACGGCGCACGCGCGCAAGCCCCGCGTTGGAAAATGGCAGGAAAGTTGAAGTCTTTGAAGGTGGAGCCGCCGGAAGTCGTGGAGGACGCTGAAGGTAGCGAGGGCATGCGGGCCTCTCCCGCCAGGGCGGAAGGGAGGGAGTCTTTCCTCCCATTACAGTAATGAAATATTGATAGCAGTGCTAAAAAAAAAAAGGGTAAAAGAAAATACTGGAGATAAATAACATACATATTCTCATCATCTAGATTAACTCTTGTCAACTGTATTGGATATATTGCTTAAGTATTTTAAAGTACACGATAGACTCAATACTTCAGTATGCATTTCTTCAAACGGTTAAAGGGGGTGGATGTTCTTACAAAAATCACCCTGCTGCCGCCATATCTAAGAAAATGAACAGTCATCCCCCAATATAATCATTTCACACCCAGCCCATACCACACTTTGCATGGATTCTTTAATCTTAATTGGTAATGGCCGCTTCCGCAGACAGCTTCTTTTCTCCAGGGCATTTTGTGGATAATGACACCCCACCCCTTAGAGAGAGGAAAAAGAATTGTCCTAAAGACAGTTGGAAAGTGCAGTCTAGCCAAAAGAAGAAAATGTTCCAAGACAACGAGCCACTACTATGCCACTAGCATTTTTGTTAATTATAGAAATTTTCAACATGTAGCAAAGAACAGAAAATAGCATGATGAACGCCCATGTCCCCATCACTCTGTTTCATCAGTTGTCAACTTTCTGCCCTCCTTTCTTCAATCTCTAACCCCTCTTCCTGCACACTCTTTCAACTGCTGTATTATTAAACCTGTTGGATGGCATCTTTCCAGACCTATATTTGCAGACATCAACAATAATAATGATGATTTACTTGTTTATTGTCTGTCCTAGGATGTGAGCTCCATGGGAACTATTTACTGCTGTTTCCCCAGCACCTAAAATAATGCCTTCTTGGCATATAGGGGGTGCTCAATAATTTTTTTTTTACTGTATGAATAATGGAATAACTTTGAGAGCTCTCTTAGATTACGGCCACACGTTGAATGCCAGCTTTCAACCAAGGACAGACAGAAATAAGATAGATGCAAATAGATCTCATTTATTAAGCACTTACTATAGCTGCCACTGCTAAAAAACTATGGTAGTATCAATCTTTCAAATTCGTCAAAATTGAAGTTATTAACTTCACCAGCAATGGAGAAAATTTTAAAGCATATCAAGTTACCATTTCTAGCCCATCAAATTGTCTTTATAAAGGGAGGAATAATATTTAGTATTGATTACTTTGTGGGGAACAAGGCTATCTCTTGCCACCCTGGGAGAACTGACCAGTAAAGGCTTTGCTGGAGGCAGAATATTTTTAGCATCTAAAATGCTGTTCCAGGGCCAGCCCCGTGGCTTAGCGGTTAAGTGCACGCGCTCTGCTGCTGGCGGCCCGGGTTCGGATCCCGGGCGCGCACTGACACCGCTTCTCTGGCCATGCTGAGGCCGTGTCCCACATAACAGCAACTAGAAGGATGTGCAACTATGACATACAACTATCTACTGGGGCTTTGGGGGAAAAATAAATAAATAAAAATTTAAAAAAATAAGTAAAAATAAAAAATGAATAAAATGCTGTTCCATATCTTTAGTCACCATGCTTGGTAATCAGGAGACTACACAGGTGTGTGGACCAGGAAGGGTCTTTGGAGCGTTGTTGGTGGAAGCAAAACACAAGAAGCAATCACAGAAATGGCTAAATTTAGGTATATCCATGCATATTGTGGAATGCTCATGTGGTGAACTTTATTTTTAAGTGACAGAAAAAATAATTAACCTCCAATTTAATTTAAAATAATTAAAAATTAATTTTTGAAAGGGTAAGCTCATGATTTTCTGACGTAGAATGAGCTCCAAAAGAGATCATATTTTTATGAGAGTAAAGCAAGTTGGGATTAAAAAAAAAAAAGGAAGGGCAGTGTCAACTACAGCCCTGTGTATGTTGCACAGAAAAATGTCTGAAGGCTAAAGACCTAACCGATGACTGTCAACAAGGGACTTGGATTTGGGGGGCTGGGCAGAAGTAGAGACATTTTTGTGACTTTTGTTTTGTTTTTTAGGAAAGTGTAAGTAGTACTATATAATGTTAAAATAGAAAAATTTGAATGGCATTCGAGGATCATATATTAATATTGATAAATATTAACATCCCGGTTTTGATGGTTATACTGCGGTTACCTGGTAGAGTCCCTTTGTATATCAGAAATATACACTGGACTACTAAGGAATAATGGGCCATGATGCCTGCAATTTATGGTACAGAAACGCTCACAAATGGGAACTGTGATACAGGGCAAATAGGAGCACTGTGGTCTGTTTCTACGACTTTTATCTATATCTGAAATTATTTCAAAATAAAATGTTCTAAAAGGGGGCTCATGCTCTACAAGATTTTTTTTTTTTAATTTTATCAAATGTTGGATTATTTAAAAGATTTACTGATCACCCATGATCTTACTCCATGACTGAGACTAGAAATGCTGTGGGGAGGAAAAACACAGAGCTTTCACAGAAATGGTTGCAAAAGCTAGCTGTCAAGGACATATGGGGACAATCGGGGGAAATCACATGTCTTCTGGGTATTGGATGATAGTAATGATCCAATGACTAGTGATGATTGTTAGTCTTGTCGGTGTGATTGTAGGATTGGAGTCATCTAAGAAAATGTCCTCAAGAAGTTGAGACTCTTAGTGAAGTAATGAAATGTCATGAATCCTGGGGTCTGCTTGAAAATATGGGTGAATATTAATGATCTTCAGATCTGGGTGATGAGTAAATCAGAGTTCATCATGGTATCCTGTCTACTTTTGTGTGCATATGGAAATTTTCATAATATTTAATATTTCAAAATACTGACAAAGAAAACAAATAATCACAAACACCTCCCCTTATTATTAGAGGAGCTTTAATTTTTTGGCTTAATTTCTAAATATTAAGAGTATTTAAAAAAATTTTAAAGTCTAAAAAGGAGATATGCCCACCTATGAACAGTGATTATATCAGAGAAAGGCAGTTAGATTTGGGGCCAAGGAGAGAAGGGGAAGTTTCATTTTTAACTTCACATATTTCTGTAGTGTTTGAATGTTTTTAGAATGTTACTTGGATAAGAAAGTAAAAAAGCAATACATGAAATACATTTTACTAAAAGATCCGAGTATCGTCACCAAGCTGTTGGCAGTGGTTACTTCTGGGAAGGGGCGTGACTTGGAGAAGGGGCTGTTGGTGAGGGGAGACTTTTACTTTTTACTCCATGTTCTTCTGCCTTTGTTTATTAAGCAATTAAAAACTTCAAATGCAAAATTAAATTAATGCATACTAATTTGTAAAAGATTTCAGGCAAGACAAAAAGGTGTAAAGAAAGTGACCATACCTCCAAACATTTCAACAAAATTTAATAAGCTCATGGTAAGAATCCCTGATTTACAACATGATTTTTAATGGCTGCAAAGAATTTTATCTTATGAATGTGCTATAATCAACTAAGGTATCTTTAGGTCGCTTCTGTCGTTTAAGATTACAAAATGAACATCTTGCTCACAATCCTTAATTATTTCCTTTAAGATAGATTCCTAGAAGTGGAATTGCTGATCTAGAGGACTTGAGTAGGTTTCTATATTTACTACCAGAAAGTTTGAAATGAAATACTGTTTTTGCCTATGAAATTGGCAAAAATGAAAAAGATTGAAAACATACTTGGCTGGTAAGATTATGGGGAAGGAATCATACTGTTCAGGCCTGCCTGAAACAGCTAGAGGGCAATTTCTTAATAATAGTCAGATTTAATAATATACATGCCTTTTGATCCAGCAGATAGCCTTCTGAGAATTTATCCAGTAATACACTCCCATGTGTGCACAAAGAAGAATGTACAAGGATGGTGTACTGGGTTGAATTTTGTCCCCTGCAAATTCATGTCCACCAGAACCTCAAAATGCACCTCATTTGGAAATAGGGTCTTTGTAGATATAACTAGTTAAGATGAGGTCATTAAGATGGGCCCTAATCCGATGACTGGTGTCCTTATAAAAAGAGGGAAATTTGGACACAGAGATAGACTGAGAGAATGCAAAGTGAGGACAGAGACATGCACAAAAGGAAGCCCCAGTTTGTGATACTTTGTTACAGCAGCCTGAGAAAACTAATCAAGATGATCCCTGTGGCATTGTGGGGAAACAACCTAAATATACGTCAGTAGGGGACTGCTTTTAAATTATGGTATATCCATTCAGCAGACCACTATGCAGCCACTAAAAAGAATAAAAAGATTGCCAGTATACATTGTCAAATTATACAAATAATTTTAAAAGTAACACAGGCTCATGTTAAAAATATTTAGAAGTATATGTGATGAAAAGTGTGCTTGAATCAGGATCCAAATTTTTTTAAGGTCTATTCATTACAATCGATTGATGTACGTCTCTTGTCTCTTTTATCTCCCCTCTCTCTCTGTTTCTTCTTTGCAACTTATTTGTTGAAGACACAAGATTGTCCTGTGGAGTTTCCCAGAGTCTGGGTGATGCTGATGGCACCCCCGTGATGTCATTTAACATGTTTCTTTGCCCGTTGTGTCTCCCCTGAATTGGTATTTAGACATGGAAACCTGATAAGATTCTTTTTGTTGTTGGCAAGAATCCTTCATAGGTGGTGTTATGTTCTTCCATCAGGGGCTCGTGATATCTGGTCGTCTTTTTTTGATATTAGCAGTCATTAATATCTATTTCCTAGATCCATCAGTGCGTTAAGAATTTGCAAATTGTGGCCTATAATTAAAGAAATTCATGTGAAATCTTTCTGCCCTGTTAATTGGTTAGAACTTCATACTGATTTTGAACAGCAGTAGCAGCAGCAAAAGTGCATCCCCTTTACTCATCCCTGAGTTTCAGTAAGGGGATGTTTGTGGGGTGCTTTGACATCTCAGGGAGAAGCTGACCATTAAGGGTCCTGATTCATCCAGCACACACCACAAACCACAGGGACAAGGGACCAGGTCCTGCCGGGTCTCTACTCTGGCTGGAAACCTGCCCTTCAGCCTCTCCTTGGTTCCAGCCAGGGGTGTCTGCAGAACCCACTGGGACTTTCTCCCTCCTTCCCAGGTAGGCCTGGACCTTTCCTCAGTCCCTCTTACTCTCTCTGGATCCTTTAATTCTGGTTTTCATCTCCCCAGGGCAGACCAAGTCTTGGAAGAAGACTGAAGACCTGCTGGCAATGGTGAAAAAGCTGCAGAAAGGTCACGTGTCTCCTTGTGTCTGAGGTTTGGAGTCAGGCATGTGGTGCAAACCCAGCCCCTCAACTCACGACCTTGGAAAATTATCCCACTGCACTTTCTCCCTCTTAGACTATTTAATTCTTTGAACCAAAAATACAGCTTCAAACTTCAAGCAGTATAAGAGGATGGAAAACCCTACCCTCTTAAACAGACACACACACACACACACACACACACACACACCAGCCATCCATTTCCCTCACCCAAAGGCCAGCAGTGACTATTTTTTAATTCTTAAGTATTTTTCCAGAGATTTATTTTTAAATACATCCGTGGGTGTGTATTCTTTGCCCGTCCTTTGTATATACAAATGGCAAATGGCAATGCAAATGGCTTTGCACCTTGCTTTGCTTGTTGAGGAGGCCTGGGGGCCAGCCTGCATCAGGGTTGTGGCAGAGTGCTGGCTGGGTTTGAGGTTGGACCCCACCCCCCCAGCCCCTTCACAGGTTAAATTTTGCAATCCATTTATCTGTTCCAAACAAAAGGAAACTCCCCGCCTCCTCCTGCCCTGCGGCCACCTGCAGAAGTGCATGGCGGCTGCTGCCTGGGCTAAAATTGGGTAGAGAAATTGCAAGACTGGAAATGCAGAGTGATTCTGACCATCTCCAGTAAAGAAAAGACCCCCAGGGATCTGTACGTCATAGTCAGCACCTTTGAAGCACCCACTTTCCTAGAAGTCACTGGAGGTCAAGTTGGTGGCCTCAGAAAATCAAGGGCTTGAGCTTATCAACTTGAGTGTCAGGGGTTGGTAGTGAGACCCAGCAAGGGCGGGGATGCTTTCTGCCCCAACTCCATGCTGCCGACCTGGAAGCCAGAGAGGGACAAGGAAGAAGGCACCTTCAGACAGCACTGAAATTGGGGCGGTGGGAAGTTAGAGAAGGCTCTCTAAAGAGACAGTGATCTCTGGAGAACTTGAAAGCTGTCACCCACAGAATGAAAGCAGAATTTTTCCCATTTAAATGAGGCCAGTACCAGAGTCAGACAGATGGATGTGACAACCTGCCCTGCTAGGCTTTTAACAGGGTGGGGCAGGCGGGAGGTCTTCATTGGCTCCTCCACACTCAGATTTACATCTAGAAGACTCCACAGTGTCCCAGGAGGCCTGTGTTACCTACCACCCTCACTTCCCCCACCTCACCTTCTCCTCCTCTCCACTTGCTCACCAGAGTCACACCGGCCACACCAGCCCCTTAGCCATTACTTTGGGCCATGCCTCACTGACTCCCACTGCAGGGGTGACTTGTTGTCCCTCTGCCTGGCATGGTTCCCCCTCCGCTCTCCCCAGCCCCACAGTACTGCAGGGCTCCTATCATAGATCCTTTTCAATGTCCAGCTCTCCCACCCGGAATGCAAGCCCTGCAAGGGCCTCTTACAATGCCCAGCACACAGCAGGCACTCAATAAATGCATGCTGATGGACAGCAGCAGAGACAGAGTGCCAACACCCACCCCCTCCATCTGCCTTGGACAACCAGGCATCTGTCTTCTCTGGCTCAATCTTGCTGTCCTTCTGCAGAGGGAAGCCTGGAGCCACAGATCGAAGACCTAATTAACCGGATTAATGAGCTTCAGCAAGGTAAACTCTGGGACCTAGGCTGGCCAGCTGGCCAGGAAGGACCTGGACTCTGAATGCCTCCACTTCCTCCAAATCCAGTCTGCTCTAGGTTGTTTGAAGATGGGTGTGCAGTGTCATGGTCTGCGAGAGAATAGCACGCCCAGAGGCTGCACTCACACAATGTCTTCTTCCCTTCTTTGGCCCAGCAAAGAAGAAATCCAGTGAGGAGTTGGGAGAAGCCCAAGCTCTCTGGGAGGCCCTGCACAGGGAATTGGACTCATGTAAGTGAGACCAAAAGAGGGACCCAGAGATCCACGACCACTGCTGATGTTCCTGTGTACACCTTGGGGTCTTCGCATGGGCTATTCTCTCCACCTGCCACGCTCGTATCCTACATCATGCAGATTGCCTCTTGCTATCTCAAGTCATCTTTCAGCTCTCAGCTCAAGCTTCCCCCTAACAGGTTTACCTTGATGGTCCCATCTAAAAATGGAATACCACCTTCTCTCTGTCACTGTTACTCTCGTACTCGATTTGTTTCTTCACAGCCTTTATTTCCACTTGACATGGTGTTTTTATTTATTTCTAGTCATTTCTCCCCTCAGTATAAACCTTGTGCATTCTGCAGAGTCTTCACTCCTTTGGCAATGTAGGCACTGATGGGGAGAAGCTGGATCAGGATGGTCCCCAGAGGAGATGGGTGCAGGGTGGCAAGAAGATTCCTCACCTCCGCTGGGGCTGTACCATACCCTCTGTGTGACCTTGGGCATGCCATTTGCATGAAGTTGCAATGGGGGCATAGGATATGCCCGTGGAGGCTCAAAGTGTCACTATGTTTTCCAGTGAATGGAGAGAAAGTGCACCTAGAGGAGGTCTTGAGCAAAAAGCAAGGTATTTACCAGCTGCTCTGCCTTCATTATTCTACCCCATCGCTCCACAAAAGCCCACAGTCCCTAGAACAGCCAGAGGAATCCCACTGAACCTGAGCTTCCCCTCTGCTCAGATCTCTGCCTTAGCTGCCACCTGACTCAGAGTTAACACTAAAGTCTCTCACTGCCCTCCAATGCCCCATCTGATGTGAGGCCCATTACCTCCACCCAACCTTGACTCTCCAAGAGCTCTCACAGGGCACCCTTGGCTCCTCTCCCCACAGAGGCACTGAGGATCCTCCAGCTGCACTGCCAAAGCAAGGAAGGTGAAGCTCAGAGGTAGGAGGTCCTGCCCAGCTCTTCTACACCTTATTCCCCAGCCTGAAGGAGGAGGAAGCAAGAGCTAGGGAAAATACATCTTGGACACACACTCCTCATTTTCCCTTTCTATAAAAGGGAGTAGCTAGACAAGAGACTTCCCTGCTCATCTCTGATATTAGGTGGTGGTGTTAAGATTAACTCACTCATTTAATCATTCATTGCTAGTTTCTTTATCAAATTTCATCCACTGGTATTATTCTGTCTTCCCCTATTGGTTTTCCAGCTCTTCTGCCATCCATTCATTTGTTTATCTGTCTGCTAATTTAGTCATTCATTTACCCACCCATCCATCTACCCATCCATCCACCCACTCACCCATCCATCCATCCACACTTCTATCCTACTATCCAACCCTTCAGCCAGCCAGCCAGCCAGACATTATCTCTCCAGCCTTCCACCTAATCATCTTCCATAATCATTCATTCATCCTCTCTTCATCTTTCCAGTCATCTGTTCATCTGACTGCTCATTTCTTCACCCAGCCATCCATCCAGACATCTATCCATCCTTCCAGCAATCGTTCCTTTATTTCTCCATCCAGCCATCATCCCTCCACTCATCATTTCTCTAACTAGCCATCTTCTCTTCAGCCAGCCACTCACCCATCCAATTAACTGTCCATCTAACCATCTACCCATCCATCTCTCCATCCTTTGAACCTTTACTTAACACAGTCCTGTGGCTAGAAGTCTCACACCTTGGTACACCATGATTTTAATTGTGTTGGAAAACCTGATGATGGATAGTTAAACTGTGTGTATGCTTAACCACACCACACATACATTGTCTGATAAGCAGTTTATGTTCATTTATCAACCTAATCCTCACAATGACAATTGTAGGAGTTAAGGGCTAATGTCACCCTCCCACCACTACCACCATTTTACGTAAGAGGAAACTGAGACCCAGAGAGTTTAAGTAACTTGTCCAGGGTCACAGTGGAATAGCAGATCCAGACTTCAAGCTGGGACTTTTAGAGTCTGTGAAACTAAACTACTGTCCTCCCTCACAAAGTTTTCTTGGGAAGGCATGGTTTAATGGGGGACAGGGTGATGGTCTCAACAGAGGCCACATTCAATCAACAGAAGAAAGGAGAATGATGAATGTTATGAACAGACTCCACTCCTGCAGGAGGGAGTGGGGATCATTCAGAGAATATGACCAAGGGTTTGGTCTTTCCCTTCCCAGGAAGCATGCGTTGCAGGAGTGCCCGGAGCAATTTTCTTTCCATAACTCTCAGATCGCAGAGAGTCACAGACAGAGGAAGCTGGGGTAACCACTGGGGTAACCCTGGGTCTAGGGCCTGGTTTGGCTCTGGGTGGGGAGTGGGAGTGGGGCTTGCATCAGGGAGACTTTGTTGGAAGAGGAGCTACTGGAACCAAGGCTTGGAGGATAAAGCCCATAAAGGGGCACCTAGCAGAGGGAGCAGCAGGCAAAGATCTGAAGGCCTGTGCACCAGAAGCCCCAGACCGGGCTAGGCGGGTGTCAGTTCTCTCTTTCTTGGGTGTCGGCCCCTAGGTTGCATGTGGAAGAACAGCTGGAGGACTTGATGGACCAGCACAAGGACCTCTGGGAGTTCCATGTGAGCCATCCTCATTGCCTCCAACCAAAGCCCCTCCTCTCCTGGCCTCAGTGTCTCCTCTGACTGGCCCGGGGTCCACCTACTGCTCAGGCCCAATGCCATGGGATAGTCCTGACTCCTTTCTTCCTCTCGCCCGCCCACTGAATCCTTCAGCTTTCACCTTAAATCTGGCCACCCCTCACCATCCCCCCTCCACACCCGGCATCCATTGCCCAGACTGTTGCAGTAGCCATCGCTGATCCTGCTTCCCTCCTGCTCACCTAGAGAGTGCTCACCTTGCCGTGGCAAATGGGAACCCTGAAAAAGCAGTGGTCAGGGCATCCCTTCATTCAACTAATATCACTGGATGCATCTGGCAGCATTCCAGTCAGGAGGAGGCAGTGGGGAACCAAAGGGGCCAAATCTGTGCTGTCCCCAGGATGGTTGGGGGCAGGCAAGGCATACCCAGACTCTAAACAAGAAAATAAGTAGATAGATCATGTAATGTCAGTGGGAAAGGCCTCTCTGAGCAGGTGACATCTGAATGCAGACATGAAGGAAGCAAGGGAGGAAGCCATGCAGGGATCTGGGTGCAAATGTTTCTGGCAGAAGGAAAGGCCAAAGGTCCTGAGGCTGAACTGTGCCTGGAGCATTTGAGGAAGAGCAAAGGGGGTGGGGGGCAGGGGATGAGGAAAGTGGGAAGAGATGGTAAACGGGGACATGGGGAGCGATTGGGAAATGTGTCTCCATCAGCACCCAGTCACAGCAGAAACTGCACATTCAGTTAATAAATAGTTGACTGAATGAATGAAAGACCTAATTCAGGTAAGGACTTCCCGAGAGCGCGAGGGAGGAGAGGGCCAGGAGGACAGACAGACGGACACGGCTCCTCTCTTTCCTCGCAGATGCTGGAGCAGCGCCTGACCTGGGAGATCCGTGCGCTGCAGAGCAGCAAGCAGCAGCTGCTCACTGAAGGTGGGACTCCAGCGCCCGGTCGGGGGGTGAGGGGGCGGGGCCTGGCCGCTGGAGCTCCTGGCCCCGCCCATGACGCCCCCCCCGCCTCCCGCAGAGAAACAGGCGCGGGCCAAGCTGAAGGAGGTGGGGCGGCGGCTGCGCTCGCCGCCTGAGGTCGAAGGCGCCCTAGCAGTGCATGACGAGTGAGAGCGGAGAGGGGATCTAGGGAGGGAGAAGGGGCCGGGAGGAGGGCAGTGGGCCGACGTCCCCCCGCAGCGCCCCCGGTGTCCCTCCCAGAAGGGCTGGCTCGGGGGCGGGTGGGCTCTCCCCCACACCGGCCTCCTTTGGCGTCCGCAGGTCTTAGTGGCTTCCTCCGGTCCCCTCCACACTCGCTCTCTGCTTCCTCAACTGTCCTCTGCCCCTTCTCCGCAGGCTGGAAGAGGAGCTGGAGAAACTCGGGGGGCAGGTCCCCGCCCAAACCCAGAGCACCCCAGAGGGCGGGGTCGGCCTGGGAGAGGTAGGGACCCGGGGTGGAGGCGAGGCGGGCACAGACAGAGCGGGCGGGGGTGTCCCGGGAGGCCCTCTGAGAGGGGTGTGTGGGGGCAGGGCGCCCGCGGGGGCCAGTGGGAGGGGGACAGGGCACCGGTGGCCGCGGGCCAGCGTGGGCGGACGCCGGGGCGCTCAGCTCCCCGCCCCCAGCCTGACTCCCGGCTCCCGCAGGCCGGCTTGCAGCGGCCGGGGAGCTGGCCCTGACGCTCTCCTAGGCCAGCAGGACCCGCCCCATCCCCGCCTTCCTACAAGGCCCGCCAAGAAATAAAGGCGATGATTGCGGACCGTCCTCCACCTCCCAGGCTGAGTCTGTGCGCCAGGAGTCATGGGGCGGGCCCCTAGCTCCTTGGGGAGGGCGGGGGCGAGGGGTGGTGAGGGGAGAAGGAGGGGACACCGGGGAGAAGGAGAGGGGTCCAGGGCACTCTGGGCGGGGCCTCGGCCGGCCTCCACCAGTCCCTTGGTGGGCTCCCGCAGAAGCTCAATAAATGCTCCTGAGCGGCTCAATGAATGAATGGGTGTCAAGGCCACTCCGTCTCCACGGCCTCATCTCGGGTTCCTGAACCATCTCTTTTACCAACAAGAGCCGGAGGGAACGTGTTAAAAACCTATGCGAGGTCCTGTTGGTCTCCTGTGGTTCAGAGTAAAACCCCAGCCTCCCAGAGTCCGGAATTCCCCGCAGACCCCTGCTGACCTCTTGGACCCCTCCGACCTGCCCCACTACCTGGGCTCCCCCTCACATGTTGGATTCTAGCTGCACAGCTGCTTTCCCACTCTTCTTCAAGCACTGTGTCATCTGAGGGCCTTTGTCCTGCTGTGTCCTTATGTAGGATGCCCTTCCCCCGCGTCTCCTCAGACCTCAAGTCTGTCAGCTGCGCGAGGGGCTGGCCTGGAGGACCCAATTCCAGGTGCCACCATCTACTAAGCAGGTATGGATTAAACAAGCATTTGCTGCCTGTCTGCCGGGTACCAGGCACTATCGCAGGCCCTGGATTTTTAATAGCGTGGTCAGGGAAGGTCTCATGGTGGACGTGGTGCCTGAGCAGGGAGGTGAGGGGGCAGGTGAGGGAGTGAGCCATGTGGGTATCTGGGGAAGGATGCACCTGCAGAGGGAGTGGCCACTCAAAGGCTGTGAGGTGGGACTGAGCCTAGTTGTGTTGGAGGGGCATCTGGAGAGGCCAGCGTGGTGGAGCAGAGTGAGGCGAAGAGGGAGGGCAGATAATATTGGAGAATTGCTGGGGACCTGGTCGAGTTGGGCCTTGTCTGTCTAATCAGTGTGGTCTTCTGAGAATAGGAGCTGGCACACAGCAAACCCTCAGTAAATATTCACTGTCACTTACTATGATGATGATTCATTATTTTTCCCAACCCATCAGTGAGGGAGACCGAGGTGTGTGAGGCACTTAACAGCGGTTTATAATCTAAGTGTCTCATAAATGGTTCCTATCATTTTTATTATTATTATTATTATTATTATTATTATTATTATTATTCCCAGGCTGCAGATGAGGAACACCAAGGTGCGTGTATCTCTTAGAACAGAGATTTTTATGCAATAAATGCTCAGTAAATGGTACCTATCACTTATTATTCTCATTACTAGTCTTATTATTCCCAATCTAGAGATGAGGGAAATTGAGGCAGTGAATGTGTACAGTCAGCCCACAATAAGTGTTGGGTCTCACTATTGTTTCTGTTATTATCCCAAGTCCACAGAGGAGGCCCGGGAAGCTTTAATCCCTGTCCCATGGCTCACACCAGGCCCAGCTGACCGCAGGCCTGGGTTCCAATCCCCTCCCCCCCGACACTGCCCCTCTGCCTTAGACTAGCCTCCAGGGATCTTTAGGGAACTTGAGTATCTTCTTCATCATCCTCTCTGTGTCAGACAAATGAGAACAGCCTGGATATTCTGCTGACTTACATTTTCCTCCTAGGATTCAAATCCTGGCTTCCCTGCTCACTGGCTGAGTGACCTCAGCAAATTGCTTAATGTCTCCAAAACTCAATTGCCAAATTTGCAAAATGGTGATACCAACCGCGCAGAACTTATAAACCTAGCCAACTCCTCACTCCTCGAGGAAACCTCCCTGAACCCTTGATAAGCTAAATTGTCCCTCATGTGGATATGGTGTGGTACAAGGAGACGGTTGGTGCCAGGGATTGTCTCTCCCAGACTGAACTCTGTGAGTGGAGACTGACCAGACCCACTTTGTCTCCCTGGGTTCTAGTAAAAGGCCTGAAAAAACACTAAAAATAGCGCCCCTTTCAGTTTCCGCCTGTGTGTTTTTGCACGTGTATGAAATGCCGCTGAAATCCCTTGAATCTGAAGACTATTGATGATTGTTAATTGTTTCCCTGTGCTGATAGTTCTTATTCTTAACCATTTTCCTTCTCCCATCTAAAATAAATATTGGTTTACTCCACATTCCTGGAGTCCCCAAAAGCTTTTACTTTGGGTGATAGCTTCTTTACTCTCACACATCTCCGTTTCTCATCTGCTTTTCAGTCAAGAGCAGTTATTAAATATATTCCCCCGAAAGGAATGGATCAAATGGTATTCTAGTCAGGGAATATTTTTTAGCCTTTTCGTCTTTATTCTGTTGGGATTGTGGGTTTGGAAGGGGAGAGAAAAAGGACCAGAGACTGATATTTGGGAATGTTGAACAGCAATGTGAGAACTGCGCCTTTGAGAGACTGAGTCATCGATTAGAGCTGTGCCATCCAGTGTGACAGTGATGGCCACATGCGGCTGCTGAGCACCTGCAGGTGGCTGGTCCCAATGGAGACGTGCCTCAGGTGCAGAATATACACTGGACTTCAAAGACCTGCAACAAGAAAACAAATTTAAACATATCCTTAATAATTTGTATATTGATTACATGTTTAAATGATAATATTTTGTGAATAGTTATATTCATAATACTTAATGAATATATTGGCTTAAATAAAATATTAAAGTTAATTTCACCTTGTTTTGCCTTAATTTTTTTTTTTTTTTGTGAGGAACATTGGCCCTGTGCTAACACCTGTTGTCAATCCTCCTCTTTTTTCCTGAGGAAGATTGGCCCTGGGCTAACATCCATGCCCATCTTCCTCTACTTTACCTGTGGGACATCTACCATAGCATGGCTTGATATATAGCATGGCCCCTGCCTTAATTTTTTAAATGTGGCTAATAGAAAATTTAAAATAACATATGTGGCTCACATTTTATTTCTGTTGGACAGTGCTGTTTTATTAGAGAGTATTGAAGGGGATGGGGCCATCTGCTGGGCTCCTGGCCCCTTTGTAGCCATTATCTGTGGACCACATCGTTACTGGTCCACTGAATGTCCTGATCTAGCTTGATCCCTTTGGTGCACGAACACAGCATTGAAGAATGCAGCAGTGGTTTTTCAAGTGAGTGCTGACTCTGAGATGGATGGACATGTACACAGAGCACACACCCAAGGCTCTGTATCCCAATCTCTTCTCTGTGTATGTATCAATGTGTGGATGAAGAGATCACATAGTCTTGCATTTCAGACATTTCACAGACATTTCAAACATTTTGAAACCGAGCATGAAGAAGTAAAAATCTTCCCTAGAGCGAAAAAACTTGGAGATAAGCTTTGCTAACTGCAGCTGTGCATATTCAGCATAATCAACTGTTGTTTAAAACTAACCAGGTCTTTCTGTCCCTCCTTAATACAGGAGTGAGCTGTCTTTCCCAGGAAGTCAAGGTCCAGACATCAAGATTCAGCCTCACAAGGCCAAACATAGGCTGAAGATGAAAACTAACCAGAAAAGTCCAGAAAGTCAAGGGAAAAGAAATTCAGTCTTCAAGGCCAAACGCAGGCTGGTGGGAAGGCACCAACCAGCAAGGCCACATGCTCTCCCTCCCCTTTCTAAAACCCCAGCACACGCTCTCCCTCCCTTACCTAAAACCCCAGATAAAAACCCCTACCTTTTTCCCTTTGACGAGGTGGATCTGAGTTCTAACTCCCATCTCCTCGTCTGGCTGCCTTTCGATAGTAAACCTCTTTCTTTGCCACAAACCTGGTGTTTCAGTTTTTTCTTTATGGGCCCTACTATGCAGCAGGTAAACGAAACTGTGTTTGGGATTCAGTAACAATTTGGTGAGCCAGCCAGGAGACTCTTTGCCCATGGCTCCACAGCCCTGGGCCAACTGAGATTTCCTGAAAGGAGTCCAGCAGCTGCCTAGGTGATTTGTCCTAGGGACTGTCCTCAGTACTTTCAGTCTGATCCGACCCTGCTGGCCCTAGGCGCATTTTTCTTGTGGCAAGGAAATAGGCTCTAGATTTGTTTGTTTGTTTCTTTTGGCTTCTGGTTTGGGACTGACGTCCTTTTGGTGAGTTTCTTCATTAAAACCAACCGAATCCCATTTTTCCTTTCAATGTTTGCCTCTGTGTCAGGGGTTTTGTCCCAGGTTACTGGAGTTTGTTCAGGGGGCTCCGATTTTGTTGAAAGGACTAGGGATCTCACTCAGAAAACTCTGGTCCCCATTTGTTTTGGTTAAGTTGCCTCATTAAAACTTACTGAGTCTTATTTTTCCTTTCATCTGTTTGCCTCTGCTTCAGGGGTTTTGTTCCAAGTTGCTAGAGTTTGGTTGGGGGGCTCTGACTTTGTTGAAAGGACTAGAGTTCTCACTCAGAAAGGACTAACTCTGAGCTCCGTTTGTTTTGATACTTTTGTGTGTGTGTGTGTGTGTGTGTGTATGTGTGTGTCTGTGTATGTGAATGTGTAGTTTGTTTGCCTCTGTTTCAGGGGTTTTGTTCCAGGTTACTGGAGTTTGTTTGGGGGGAGCCCTGATTTGTTGAAAGGACTAACTCTTGGCTCCGTCTGTTTTGATACTTGTGTGGATATGTGTGAATGGATATAATGTGTGTGTATGTGAGTGATGCCATAATGGGAAACTTGGTTTTGATTCCCAGTGGCAGCCCTCTGGGTTATTTATTGCAAAATTGGGATGTTTTCAGTTATAAACCTATGAAAAAGAAAAAGATTAAACAATTAAATTTGGGGTATCAGCTTCCTCTCGTGGTCTTACAGATGTTAATGAAAACAAGTTAACAAAAGAATAAAAAGAAGCCAATAGAAAAATAAAAGGACTCTTCTCAACAAGGTAGAAATTTTTTAAAGGTTTTTTTTTTAAAAAAAAAAGGCAAATAAGACAGTGGGGTAAATAAGACAAATATTAAAAGTGGGGGAAACAAAGGAATCAGATAGGGAAGTGTCACAGGACTCATCTTAGCAGGATAGAAATCTTTAGCTAGTTATTAAAAAGAAAAATGGGATAAAATGGACATGAATGAGGTTAAAAGAAAAGTTTTAATAAAATACTGCCTAAGGTTGGGTGGACTAAAAAAAACCCCTATTGGCCCCCAACATTAAAGGACCTCAAACAAGCCCATTCTATTCACCCGAGTTTGGAAAAAAAATTAAAAAGCGAGAAGTCAGAAAATCACAATGAGAAACCTGACCAACAATTGTTTGGGGCAACAGTTAGACTGCTAAGGTTGATAAAATTATAAAGATTAAAATGTTTGAGCTAATATTATGTGACGAGGTCATGTCAACTTTGCGTGAATATTTTTGGGGGAAATGGATGTTATGTCTGGCTGGGAATGCTTCCCCTACTCAATATTATAAGACTGAGACTTATTGATGGAATCCTAATGAAAGCTATGATTAGAGGTATAGAAATTGATAAAATTTTGTAAAAAATTTGTTTATTTAAATGGGCTTTATGTAAAATGATTGCATCTCTTTTTCCTGATTATATTATAGATTATGTTATGTATTATAGATTATGTTATGGGGATAAACATTATGTCTCACTGGGGAATGTTTCCCCTGCCTGATATTGTAAAAGCATATAAATCCACCCTTCAGGCAATGTTAATTAAACATGCTAAAGGAGAGCTCACTTTAAAATGGCCAAAATGGGGTAATTTCAGTTTACCCAAACTGGTATATTTACATATACAATTGGAAAAAGCCAGCTACAAAGTTAAACAACCAATGGGAAACCTCTTTTAATCTTTTGAGGCCTCTAAATGAAATCAGGGCTACTGTACTGCCTCTTTAAAAAAAGACAATTTAATAATTAAACATGCCAGCAGCAAACCCAAATCTTCTGCTCCTCTCTCCTCTTTCACTGAGCTTCCCTACTTTGATTTCCCCAAAATTCCTAATCTAAAATTAAGCAAATGAAAATAAGTAAACTTTTAAGATAATTTGGAATTATAATGGCCATTCTGGGGAACCTGTTTCAAGTCCACCTTGAGGGTCACCCTTACAAGAGAGGATTCAAAACCTCTCAGAAACAATGGAATGCAATCTTTGGTTAATATGCAGAAACTTCTAGAAGATAAAATGATTTCAAAACAGCTCTAAAAAGGATCCTTACAACAAGAAAAGAATCTTTAGTAAATATATTTGGCTGAACAGGTCCATCTGCCAGAAAAACAGTATAGATTGAACTGTTCTTCTGAGTTTTGTACCTGAGAGCTGGCTAAATTTTAAAGGTCTCTGTGTCTGTCTGTGTGTAAGTCTTTCTGTATATATTTGTCTGCCTCCAGATGATATAATTTCTAAAGGAGCTCTAGTTGGCTTGAAGTAAGTGTGTATATAAATTATTTCTAAATGTAATAGAAACTAGTCCCAATGTCTTTCAAGTTAACATGATTCAAAATGATCTTTGCTAAATAAAATTTTTTTGTTTGTTGGTTTGATTAAAATAAATATGTTTTCAGAGTTATCAACATTGAAATTGGTGCAAACATGTTATCTCTGTTACAAAATTTGTCAGCAAAAAATAACTTAGAATAATAGTTTATTTTGTCTGATGTCTCATGAAGGTTTTGTAGGCAATCTAAATATAATTATTGGAAACAAGGTAATATAAATAGATATGAAAAGGATGAAAGTTTCTGGAGGAGCTTTTTAACAATAATTATGTGTTATGGTGTATGTACTTAAAACAACTCAAGATGATGGCTAATTGATTGAATAGCACATGATGTTTTTGTGAGTAATCTAAACATAATTGTTGAGAACAAATAATTTAGATAGATAAAAATGAGTAAGAGGTTTTGGGTGCAATAATTGTGTTTTATGGTCTATATGCTTGAAAAACAGCTTCCAAAATCTTTTATGGTAACTTAAAACTTTAGAATTTTGTTAAATTAAGTTAAATGATAAAAATTTGTTGTGTTACTAGGTCATTTCTGCATAAGATAAAATATTAGAAATTGATTACTACACATAGATTTGTCTGCCTTTGGTTTTTTATCTCAAAGAAACTAAAACATATTTGAGTTTATTGATAAACATGTTTTGTGCATACTGAGAAATTTTCTATGAGAAAGCATATATTTCTAGAAAGTCTGTATACAAGGAAAGTAAAATGTATGTTTTCAGTAAAAAAGTTATAAAGAATAGAGATATTTTTGTTTGTTTAGGACAAAGATAAATTTGTCCTAAAGTACTAGGAAAGAAAAAAACAAAAGAAAGCATGGGACAAATTCTGAATGTAAAAAGTAAATAACAGAAGGTTTGTGGAAGTAAAACCCCGAGGAGTTTTGTGCATGGTCAAGTTGACTGAGATTAAAAAGAATTCAATTAAGTAAATAAATTTCAATATCAAATGTAAGCTGGTGCAAAATTAGAATTTGGCTTTCTCTCTTAAAAAGATAATTCTCTTGAACTTTTGGTCTGTTCTTGATAAAGAGGTTATAACAGGTTTTCATTTGTGTAAGTCTACCTAAAAGACAGAAAATCTATGTTTTGTTAAAATAATTTCCTATGTTCAAAAGGACTGAGATCTCTCATTAAGGTTTTTCTTTTTACTGTTTTAACTCTCTGTTTGCCTTTGACGTCTTCTGTTGTCACCTTGATTAAATGGATAACTAAGCATTGTTTCCTATTTGACCAAGTGTTTTAAAACTTTTTGATATTTTTGACAAGCTTTCCCCAAAATTAAAGTCTTTCTTTTGATTTAAAAAGAAAAGTTTGAGAATTTCCAATTATCCCTGAGACTTCTCAAGGAATTTGTTTTCTCTTTCTATAAATAGGAAGATATTAAATTAATTAGACTTATTTGCTATGTTAGATTACATGGGAAGCATTACCAAATAAATGACAATAAGCCTTCCTAGGTTATATTGTGTGGGTAAATGTTATTAATATAAGTGTTTAAAAAAATATATAACATTCCAAAAATTCTGATCTGTCCTGGTTGTCAGTCATAATTCTAGTTATTATCTCAAAGTGTTATGTGTCACAAAAATAGCCAAATGTCTTTGTCAATTGCCATTTTGCCATTTGCAGATGGTTGTTGTTTTACTATGATGTGTTTGCAAATATGTTTCATCTTCAGTGAGATTCATGGAAAGTATTCTGACACTTGCTCTAAAATACAGGTTTATGATAAATGTTCAGATTATGAAACTGAGCTGGGTGAAAAATTACAGAACTGTAACAGAGAAACTGATGGGCTCACGAAACTACTAATAGAAGATCAAAAGTTGATATCATAGGACTGAATAAATTGATGAGGATTATTATAACTAATATGATGAGGATTATTATAACTAATAATATTATGTTATTATAACAGCAATATTTCACACAATGATGACTTTTTGTTTGAAATATTGCTGAACTTTTAAATGTTTTGTTTTCCAGATTTAAGGAAACTGTTTTCTCTTTTCTCTTAAGCTAACTATGACATAACAATTTGGTAAATTATACTTTTATAAGCAGAATTGAAACATTTATCTTTTCCTCCCTACCTGATCCCTCCAGAATTTGGAAACTCTTAGTCAGTAAGTATTGTTTTCATGGCAAATAGTTATTTGCATGAGTTCAGTAAGACTCTGTTCTCCTTATAGCAGTACACAATTAGAAACACTGGTTATATTACCAAGGCTTTGACTGGAATGTCATATTTAAAAAACATGCAGGCTCAGATATGACCAGACAGCTTTTGAGGAACAAAGATTGGACTTTATGGAATAAAGCCACTTGGAAATATTGGCCTGGTGCCTTGCTTACAGGGTGCCCAGCAACCTTACGTGGTGAGTAAATAAGATCACTTCCCTGACAGGTGCGAGGAACCTCAAGATATTTTGGGGATGTTGAAAAGAGAGGAATTCACCCATATATGTAGGTATTGCAGGCAGAGTCTAATGACAAGTCCTAGGCTTGGCCTGGCCTCAAGAGGCCTATAAAGTTGAATCTGAGGTTCCTTATAAAAAGTTCCAGCAAAGCAGATTTAAAAGAGCCTATATGATCAACTGCTATTCTTGCTGTACTTATGTAACTAATTGGGCCAAGTTTATTGAAACTAAACTTATTTTGCAAACCAGTGAGTCTTAGTTTAGCTACCTTTGGTAAAAATGAGGGTGATTTTAGAGAGAAAAATCATGTTTCAATAAAAACCATAATACATATTTGTAGATGTTGGATTCTGGTTCTGTTAATTGTCTTCGAGGGTTTTTTTTTTTGTCTATCTGTAAACTGAACTGGATCCTGAATTCTAGTTTCCTTAAATATCTGGCACAGGTCTTCAAATTAACGTTTTCAATTTTTTTTTCTGTCCTTTTCACTTGGAATCTTTGAGAACTAAAACCACCCTTTTTCCTGAAGCCCTGCAAATGGAAGCCGGATATAAACCTAGGAGAGAGCACCATGATAGCCCATGTTTGGATAATCTTCATGCCTGTTGCTGTGTAAGCCATTCAAAAGTGTTACCTGAATGCCTGATGACATCATTGGAAACATTTTATACTGCAGGGGATGCTTCAACCCTGACATCTAGAGATCTTCTTGACTACTGTCCCCTGCGCTCAGAAATTAGTTTATAATTTGCTCCAACCATTAACTTTGATTTTCTTTTTTGTTTCTCTAGAAATTCTTCTTATTAAATATCTGGTTACTTACACAATCCAGGCCTAACTTTGGGACACCCTTCCTATGTTCTGGAGATGATCCAAAAGACCTGGAGGGAACTCATATTAAGGAGCTAGACACTGTCAGATGTTTCTCTGTACCATCTTTGTCATGGAAACTGGGTCCTCTTGAAATCCTGGAAGCACAAGATAGGACGATACAAGAAACACCACAGGGAAAGGAACCATGCCATAAAAGTACATCACAACTGTGATCACTCAAACCTTGGCTGATTACATACTCTACAGACTGACTTCTCTGAATGGTCAAATGAACCCCTGACAGACCACAAGTTGCTGTTCAGAAGACAGTCTTCTTAAGATAAGTAATAAATGACTCCCAGATTCTTACTTTACTTGTTGGACAGCAGGCTACTCAGCTACATCAGATTTCACCTGAGAGTCTAGGCACTAACCTTGATTGGTTTAGAGGCCTCTTCTCCTAGATTCCCTGAGAATTGAGGTCCATAATGGAGGAGATACTAAAATTTGGGCTATTTTGCTACTCTATGTGGTCATCTATGTAATTATAAAATGTAAACTTACATATAGTTCCAAAGCCATTGATCAGAGTACTAAAATATTAGTCATGCAAAGCATATCTTGCTCTCCCCACCTGGTACCCAAAAATATTTTAAAATAAAGGTAAAGCAGTTTCATTCCTCTGATCCTGGTCTTTGCCTTTTCACAGCTGGAAGTAGCTAGAGCAGTCTTCACCCCCATTCCCCAAGATTGAGGAATGATCATAAGACAGTGGGGATTGAAACTGAGCATGAAGAAGTTAAAAATCTTCCATAGAGCAAAAAAAACTTGAAGATAAGCTTTGCTAACTGCAGCTGTGCATATTCATCATAATCAACTGTTGTTTAAAACTAACCAGGTCTTTCTGTCCCTCTTTACTATATGAGTGAGCTGTCTTTCCCAGGAAGTCAAGGTCCAGACATCAAGATTCATCCTCACAGGGCCAAACACAAGCTGAAGATGAAAACTAACCAGAAAAGTCCAGAAAGTCAAGGGAAAAGAAATTCGGTCTTCAAGGCCAAATGCAGGTTGGTGGGAAGGTGCCAACCAGCACGGCCACATGCTCTCCCTCCCCAACCTAAAACCCCAGATAAAAACCCCTACCTTTTTCCCTTCAAGGAGGTGGATCTGAGTTCTAGCTAACACCATCTCCTTGTCTGGCTGCCTTTCGATAGTAAACCTCTTTCCTTGCCACAAGCCTGGTGTTTCAGTTTTTTTCTTTATTGGACCTACTATGCAGTGGCTAAACCAACCTGCATTTGGGTTTGGTAACAATTTTATGGACTTGAAGGACATTATTGGGAAATTCTTGGTGTAACCAGATTTCCTCATTAGCTCAGGCAAAAGTGCTGATTTTATCCCCTGAACACCCAGATTAGTATAAAGTTTCTTCTAATGCCATTAGCAAGAGGCTCAAAATTTGTAGACTACCAAATTACCAGGCTTCCAGAATGCATTTTACACAACTGTCATGCCGCCAAAACTGCTAAATCCGTTTACCTGAATCCTTTCTTTAATGCCCTTCATTATTTAGACTCTGGGCTTTGCCTGATAGAAATCTAACCATTATCCAACATTGAGCTTTGGTGTGAAGTTGCAAGCCAAAGTCTGGTACCACCTCTCAGGGCTTAGAATGTCATAGAAATCACTAAATGCTCTGGCCTGGATGTAAGGTGATCTGGCCTACCTTCCTTCCCTGCCTTGTCTGTCTCTGCCTCAGCCCACTCCCACTTAGAGATCTCATAACACCAAAGTGCTGTTTCCCATGACACTGCCTTTGTTCATGGCATTCCCTCTGCCTGAAACACCCTCCCCAGTCTTCTTTGTCTGGTAAATATCACTTGTGTAGAATCCAGAGCTAATAGATAAGACGTATAGACAAACAACTCCCACATACATTTTCAGACTGTGTTATCAACAGACTTGCTACTTTACTTGTATTTATTGAAGGGTCTCATGTATTAAGTTTTTATCTTAAGAAGAATGTAACTGATATGACTTATCTATGATCCTGTAGCCAGTTCCTGATAGAGCCTAGGTGAATCCTAGCCCATGCTACAGTGGATACATCAAAATGGTCAGTTTGAGGGTAGTTCAAGCATTAACAAATAGTGACACTAATGAGGAAGGCAAGGGACTGTTCTAGGTTGGGGGAGACTAAAGAGACATAACAGCCAAATAACATATTAAATTTTAAAAATTGAGTCCATAAAGATACTCATAAAAGTAAAAAGGAGAAAGAGGAAAATGAAAAAGCTCTTCTTTACAGATGAATGACAGCTAATAAATGAGGAAGGAGAGAGAGAATTTAAAGATGCCCATTTTGTAATCTACAATGAAGTAAATGATTCAGGAATAAATGGTGAATGGATGCTACCACCACTGGTGAATGGCTGTTGAGGAGCAGGATATCAGGTGTTCATAAAGATTCATCCTACAGCTTAATAATTAACTCCAAAGGAGCATGTGCCTTTACAATGGGGAGATCGGAGAGGTACCGCCTGAACCGAGGGCCAAGTTGAGCATGAGGAGCAGTGGGACAGTCTGACCTATGTTCCTCTTGGTACAATGAGTGGGAAGTACATATCATCACCTATGTGAAGTTCTTGATGAAGTTGTTTAACTTAAATTTAATCAATAGGAAATAGACACAGTAGGAAGTTCTGTAGGACAATTGCCCTGGACGCCTGAGAGGAGTCAGTATCATAAAGAATAGAGGAGGCTCTGATGTATTGGTTTCCTATTGCTGTGGTAACAAATTACCACAAACTTGGTGGCTAAGAATACAAACTTATTACCTTACAATTCTGGAGCTAAGAAGTTTCAGTTCTGGAGGACTTACTTTACAGTTCTAGAGGACTAAAATCAAGGCATCATCAGAGCTATGTTCCTTCTGGATGCTCTCAGAGAGAATCTGTTCCTTACCTTTTCTAGCTTCTCAAGCCTGCCTGAAGTCCTTGACTCACATTACTCTGATCTCTGCTTACATCATCACATCTCCTTCATTGACTCGGACTCTCCTGCCTCTCTCTTATCAGAACCCTTGTGATTACATTAGATACTCCAGGATAATCCCCCAACTCAAAATCCCTAACTACATCGTAGCTGCAAAATCCATTTAGCACATAAGGTAACATATTCACATGTTCTGTGTATTAGGACGTGCATATCTTTGGGGGCCATTATTCTGCTTACCACATTGCAGGGACTGTTCTCAAATGAGAGAGACCAAAAACACCAAAGGCAATTCATGAACCTTGATTGGATCAAGGCTGGGGGAAAACAGCTACAAAAGACACTTGGGGGGCCTTTGGGGAATTTAAATATGGACAGAAATTTGAATGGCATTGTGGAATTAATGTTGATTTTCTAACAGTGATATTGGTGATGTGGTTGGTTGGAGAATGTTCTTGCTTTGGGGGAGATGAGGGCTGAAGTAGGTTTTAAGTTTCATGATGTCTGCCACCTATTTTTGGATGGTTTCACAGATGGGAAGTATGTGAACGTTGATATTCGGAGAGGGGGAAGGATGAAGTGGATGTGAAGAGGTATTAATGGTCAGTGAATCTAGATGTTCATTGTATGGTTCTTTTTCATAGATTTGAAATTCTTAAAAATGAAAAAATAAACCCTAATAATAAGTGGTAAATTGGAGCTCAGTTTCCATGGTCCTTTCCTATCTGCCAGAGTTCCCAATGAGAAGTCCCTGAGATGACAGACTTTATATTTTACATGAGCACATAGAACTGGACTTGAGAATCTACGCCTGATCCCCAAGACACGCACACCTCTTCCTTCAAACTCTTTTTCCAGAACTGAATTTGCTCATTTATGGTGTTCTTCTTAGGTCCAAACCCAACTCTGCCTCCTCAATGAAATTTCTGTATTAGTACTTAGTTCCTTGGAAATGAGAATGCATCTCAGGCTCTTACCAAAGGTCTTTTCATTTCTCCCCAGTCTCCGTTGCTTGTCAGGAGATTTCCACTCTCTCCTTGGCTAGGGATTTCGGGAATTATAAGGGAGAATGAAGCCTGCCTGGCCTATAGGAGCCTCCATAAAGACATGACTCTGTTCTCACACTGGTGGCCTTTCCTGGTCAACAGCAAATCTGTGTCTTTTGATTTGCCCTGTGTTCTCCGGGCTCAACTGACCTCGGAGGCAGAGCCGCTTCACATTGAAATGATTGATGGCTGCCTTGGGTGTCTTCACTTACTTGCTCCAATAGCACTTCTTCCTCCCCTGTCCACCTCCTCTGTCCACAGGGCTTGTATTCAGTTCCCATAATTTGTTCTCAGAACTTTGCTTCTTTATCTTTCCAGTTCAGATGTGATTGGACCTGAGGGAGTCCAGCATTGCCAAAAGGTTGAAAGGCATGCCTAACGAATTGAGCTAGAAAGAATCAACTGTGAAAAACAGGCAGAGGAGCCAGAGGAGGGACTTGAGGAGGTGCACGCCTGAGCAGCATGCTGGACATGCTGGACGTGCTGGATGAGGCATAGGGGAGGGAGTGGCCAAGCGACTTCATTAGACTCTCCAGGTGGATAATAATTCCTCCCCCTAGGCAGGTGATGGAGCATACTAGTTAATGGAATAGAACCCAGAATCCAAGCTCTGCTGCACACTAGCTGTGTGACTCCAGGCTAGTTACTTAATTTCTCTCTGCCTCAGTTTCCTCATCTATAAAGTAGAGAGTTGTTGTGAGGGTTAAACCAATTGATAACAGAAAGTGCTTAATACAACACTTGGCGCGTCATCAGCACTCTGTTGGTGGTGACCATCATTATTATTACAAAGAATTTTCATATCCTCATTTGGTCATCACCCCAGTAATCAATCCTACACAATCAATAGCATATGTTTTCATCAGTAAAGGAAACTAATGGTGACTAGACTAAAACTCAGGACAGAACTAGTATTTAAGCACGGGTTTTCCTACCTCAGGTCCCAGTGGGTCTCAGCCTGGTCTCTAGAAATGCTAGAGGAGGAAAAATAATTTTCCCTCTACCCTTTAAGGTGAGTGCCTAGCTGAGACCCCTTTTTCTCTGGGGCATCTCGTAAGTGGATAAGCTTATCTAGGTCGAAAGTCGCCACTGTAATTCAAAATTATCTTTGGTAAGGTTAACCTGCTTGTTCAGCCTTAAAACAAAATTTTGCACACCTGAGACCTCACACTGGCTCCAGTCCAGCTTACATCAGAGCCAGTATAACTCCTGGCTGGTTTCTGGACCCACTCCAGAAAAAGAAATACTCCAATAGTCTGAAAGCGCCTAACAGCAAAAGCCTCAGAGCTAGGATCCAGGATGCTAGAGACGTGCCCAGCAACTCCAGAGGAGCAAGAAAGCAGCGAGCTCAAGGACTCAACAGGTACCCTCATCTGGTTGCTCGTTGCTCCTGGGGGCAGTTGGGGGTCTCCTTTGGTTCCCTCTCTGACACTAGAACTGTTAAAAGATAAATTGAGGCATATTAAAAATTTAAAGTGTTTATTTGAACAAAAATTGATTCGAATCGAGCAACATCCAATCCAGCAGGTAGAAAGGAACTCTGAGGAGCTGTACAGAATGAAATACTTTTATAGGCAGAAGGGAGTGGGAACAAGGAAGTTTTACCAGGCAAAAAGCGGGTTGATTACTGCAAAGTTCCTTTCCTTTAGGCGATGGCAGGGGTCTGTCAGGCAGATTACTCGTCTAGTGCTGATCAGGCGAGTCCTTTTGACTGTTGTAAGATTCCACTCCTGGTAGAGCAGAAACTGTAATTAAGTCTCGATTTGGTGACATGGGGCGTAGCATAAGTGACTCCACTTGGGCCTGTTGTCTTGCTTTTAACAAAGGCTGGGGGCTTTATCCTTGGTAAAAAGACAGGGTGGGGGTGACATCCCGGGCATTTGAAATGGCAGATGCACATTTTCTTTATAGATCGTCTGTGTGCACATGGGTTCCAAGTGTTCCTGCAGACCTGGTGAGAAACACAGCTTGTGGGCTATGGCTTTATTTCTGCACCTGAAGTCAGTTCTTGTTCACCATCAATACTTAAGTACTGCTCTCGTTTAAAGAGAAGCTCGAATCAAATGTCGTCACTCTTTCTGTTGAAAGAAGCATCGCAGATTCTGGTGCTCATGGCACACGGCAGCCTCTCGCTGAAAAGCCTGGCTCAGCCAGGAGCAGGAATTTGTCACATTTCCTCCTCATTTCCTTACAGAATTTAGGAACAGCTTATGAATGGACACCATGGGCAGCAGACACACATTATAGAGCGGACTTCAAAAAACTGTATTATTATCTTTTGGCCTCTGGCCAAAGAAACAATGTCTGGGAACCGACTAAATGTAAATGCTAACCTCCTATGGCTAAACTCTAGATGGGTTTGTTGTTTATACACTTTACTAAGTGTGTTAGTGAAAAAAATAGAAGGAAAGAGAGAGAAAGAGGAGGAGGAGGGGGAGATCTGGGTGGGGGAAGGAAAGGAGAGGACAGAAGGAAGGAAGAATGGAAAATCTTGCATTCGAGATACAAAACAAAGGATTATTCAGTAAAGAGTGAACTTGCTGGATAGACCATGAAGGGGGTTCTCAGACTGAAGCCTATGGCTGGACTCAGTAAGCTCTTCATGGTGACTTGAAAGAAGTTGCAAAGCCAAAGCAGGGTCAAAGATATGCCTCCATCCTGGGTTCTGAACCAAGACTTGGAAAGGAACTCTGTTATCGGAATGTCAGATGTGTGAATTTGAGAAGTAGTGGAGGTCAATAACACTTTAGACTTTAAAGCACTTTTAACTTTTTATAGAGCACTTTTTAACACTATAGACTCTGTATTGTAATAAAGTGCTTTTGTATATCCATGATCTCATTTAATTCTCAAAATAATAATGTAAATGAAAGAGGTAGATGTGGCAGAAACTATGAGGTTCCCCTTGTAGGAAGAATTTGAGGATGACCCCAATGATCCAAGACCATGTGTAATCTATCCTCTGGATTGTGGGGGCACCTATAACTGTGATAGGCTCTCACTTCCTGATTAGATTATGCTGTCTGGCATGGCTGCCTTTAAGAGATGGCGATTATCTTCAGTGGGCCTGACTTGCTCAGGTGAACCCTTAAAAGGGACTGGATACTTCCTGGTGAAGAGATTCAAAGCATGGGAGGGATTCAACCCAGGGATATTCGCCCTTGCTGCTTTGAAGTTAGAGGGGTCCACATGACAAGGAATGAGGCTGCTTCCATAAGCTGAGGGTGACATCCAGCTGACAGCCAGCAAGGAGCTTTTCAGTTTCATTTGCATTATTAATATTTTCTCCATCAGGTTCTGGAAAAATTTCTTGCAAAGGGCCTGCTGGTAAATATTTAAGGCTTTGCAGCCATAGTCTATCTCTGTCACATATTTTCTTTTCTTTTCCTTCCTTCCTCCCTCCCTCCCTCCCTCTCTTCCTTCCTTCCTTCCTTCCAAATGTAAAAAATTCATTCTTAGTTTAAGGACTGAACCAAAACAGGTTGTGGGCTGGTTTGCCAGCTCCTGGTCTAGATAATCAACAAACAATAAATTAAGGCCTAAACTGCAGTGTTTGCCAATTTCTGTACTGTAAACACACCCGCCGTGATTGACTTCAAGCTGCCAACACGAAGTTTCTTCACTGTCAGGAGAAGGGATGCAGTAGCATCTGATTATATAGTGTTTCCATGTCTAAACAGTAGGAGTAAATAACCATAAGGGCATAGATGATAGTAAAATATAGTGATATAATTAGGAAGGTTGAGTTCTGAGTATCTGCCGCCCTTGTTTTTAATAAAATTTAATTGTGAGTTTCTGTAATTTAATGTTTAATGAAGGCTATGTTTAGCAACCAACTCATGTAATTCCTGAAAAGTTAGCAGCTGGCTCTCCTGAGCTGGTACTAGCCACCCCCAGCACAAAGTGTTGTGCCCTAAAGGGAGAGGTGTGTGTTCCAATCCCCGTTTTCTCCTCCTGCCAGCTGCAGTGTGAGCCCAGCAGATCTGATTGTGGGCCTCCTTTCACCCTGGAGACGTGACTACAGCATCAGGGATGGGAGAACCATAAGCAGGAGGAGCCTGAGTCCCTAGCACAGTGCAGCTACCCCATCAGGCCTGGGCCTCCCAGGATCCTCTCCCAAGGAGGCGGATCAACCTCTACCTTGTTTGAGCTGCTCTTGCTTTGGGATTTTTTTACCACAATGGGCTCTACATTCTAATTGGATATTGTAATTCCCTTGTTTGAGTGAGGAAACCGATGCTTAGAGAGGTAAAACTGCTTTCCCCACGCCACTGGGCCGAAAGTCTCACACTCAGCATTTTAAACCACATCTTTGAACTCCAAGTCCATTGTGATTTCTATTACACACATCTGTTGCACATCCAGTCAATCAATCAGTCAGTCATTAATCAGTGCAGGCATCCAGCTTGGGGTTTTAGCAGAGGCACAACACTGCTCTTGACTGACTAGTGGTCCTGTCTCTGGAAATGTTGTACTATTAGGTAAATGATGTGGTTTGGAGAAGGCAGCCTGTGACAGGATGAGAGGAGGGCCCTGCCCGGGCAGTCGGGGAGGAGGACAGGCTGCAGCAGCGTCCTCTCACCTCTGAGACTTCATTGAACACAAACAGGGACCTCATCGCTGTGCTGCTGCTACAGGGATCACAGAAACACAGAGGGAAAAGTCATCTAATGTCCAAGTGTTTGCATACCCACCTGTGTTAGGTCTAACGCCCTCCTGTTAACATGCTCCAGGAGCACTGTTGAGGATTACAGTCTTACAGGACCACTCGAGCCCCAGGACCTGACTCATTCATGACTCAGAGACTGACACACAGACGTGCTTTGTAATCATTTTTCAATTGAAATTTTCTAAGTTCTTGTAACACAAATATGTATTAATTAAAATAATGATATTAGTATTTTCTTATGCAGTAAAACAGTCGAAAGCATTGTCGCATCTCATTTAGCCCGACTTTTTCCTGAATTAATGCTCTTTCCTTGTTATGTGTGTAGGAATGTTTATACATCAAAGGCAACAACTTTTCCCTCAAACTAACTACTTTCAGGCATAAAAGTAGTCTTATATTCTCTTGGTATTTTGTCTTAGTCCTGGTCAGCCTAAATTAAATCCTTAATCTCAGGGGAGGAGTTAATTTAATTTTCACTGTTTTTTCTCTGTACTCACACCAGCTGAAGAAAAATAGTGGAGATTATCATTACTAAATATTATGATTGTATTCTGCTCACTCTGCTGGGAGGACAGGTGGTTAGATATTCCAATAACATAAATTCCAGGGTGATACAGCGTTCAGATTCCACTTTCGGCAGAATTATCTATTTTTCTCAGGATGCTTTATTGCATTGACACTTCATTGGTCAGAGTCTTCCATGTTAAACTTGAATGTGTCACATTTCTTTTGGCCTCATTATGCTTAGGCTTTTGGCTACTTGTTCATGGAGAGAGTCCCAGCTTTTGCTGCCACCTCCAAACCATGGCCACTGCCACATCATCTAGTAGCAGCACAGGCTATCTCATCCTTCCTCAGGATGAGAGCTGGCATCGGGAAAGTCTCCTGTGTCACCACTGAATGGGAGATATGGAAGCTCCAGCAGGCAGCCCTGACCTGATGGCCCATGAGGCTCTAGTTCCTCCCCACACTCTGAGCAAGAATGAAGCGCCATGGCCCAGAGCATGCCATGTCATCAGCACCAGTGGGTGTCTGAAAATCTCAGGTGACACAGCTGGAAATGAGGAGGAGTCAACTCCTAGTGGGGCAAACTTTGACCAGTGAGAGGCAGGAGATGAGAAGAGGCTGGAGACACATGCTCTCTGTCCTCAGATGTGCTGATCTGCAGGAGGGAGTTGCTGTACACAGTCCAGAGATGTCCTGTGTGACTGAGAGACCAGCGGTTTCTCTTTGTGAAGCAGCGGCCAGCTGAGTAACGCACTACATTGTCTTTGCTTCCTGACTGTTCCTGCCTCTCCCTCTGTCCCCTCACTCTTTTCTCTGGGATTACGTCTCCTCTTAAAGCATTAGCACTTACTTTTATTTTTTTAATTTTTAAGCCTCGATTTGTATATTGTAAAGCAGAGACAACAGAGGATCATGGGAAATAATTCCTCAGTTTTCCTTGTGAACATGATACAAACTGAAAACAGGAAGTCAACCCTTATGTGATTACATTCACAGCATATTGGCATTTATGATAAGTTGGAATCCACATGGAAAAGTAGAAATAAAAGTACAAGCAAGTCTTGCATGAGATAACCTAATAAAATGAATCACGTGGGTTAAATAACACATCCGAGGACTCAAGTTGCCCCTGTACAGATATTTATAAAGTTGGGTTACAAGTACAGAGTATATGTTGAAAAACAAGACAGATTACTGTAAAGGCCCAAGTTACTGAGAAGAATCAGCCCCTGACAACAGCAGTAGCAGAAGCTAGATTTCTGCTTAAGGAACAGTCACACTGAAGTCTCCTTTTCAAGTGCCAATCAAGCAGAAAACGTTGTTTCTCACTCCCCTGTGGAAATATTGGAGGCCACCCAAATGAGAACATGCAGAAGCCGTTTATTCCGAGTCTGCTATAGCAACGGAGTGAGCCACTATCACTTGCATTTGGCAGAGACTCAAAGGCAGGCAGCGGAGAAGGAAAGCTTCATAGTGGAAAAAGGAGAAGGCTTCAGGTGTGCCCTGACTGGAGGCTGTTGGCACAGGGAAGCTGTAACTGGGTTAACCACAGACAGATAATCCTTGTGATTGGTTAGGGGCGCCTTCTCCTGCTGCACTGGGTAAGCCTTTCTCCTGCTGGTCCTGAGTAGGAAGTGAGGGCAAAAATTAGGGAACCTGTCAGTTACTAATCAAGTCCTGGCCGTTTGGGGACAATTACTAAAGGAGTAGTTGTTTGGCCTCCTGGACTGGCTGCTGCGTGTCGTGGGTTGGCTTCCTGCACGTTGTGGTTGCTGCAGGTTGTGGGTCAATTCGTTTTCGTATGTGTTCTGGCTCTTGTCCATTTGTGTATTCAGTCTCTCAACCCCGAGCACAATGAAGTGGTCAAGAAAGAAATGTGTTGTGTTTAAGTCAGTGCTGTACCAATGAGCTGATGCTAAATAATAAAGTTGGGGCCATAATCTATTCTTAATTGTTATTTCTCTGGAGAATTATATCCTAGATGTAAAAATGAGTTTCAGGAAAAAATTAATCTTGATATGATTTTATTTATTTTTTTTTTAAACTTTTTTTTTTAGGCAGTTGAATGCCATTTATTTATTTATTTATTTTCCCCAAAGCCCCAGTAGATAGTTGTATGTCATAGTTGCACATCCTTCTAGTTGCTGTATGTGGGACGTGGCCTCAGCATGGCTGGAGAAGCAGTGCGTCGGTGCGCGCCCAGGATCCAAACCCAGGCCGCCAGTAGCGGAGCGCGGGCACTTAACCGCTAAGCCACCAGGCCGGCCCCAATCTTGGTATGATTTTAAATGTATAGGAAAGGCTGAGTGAGATTGGAGAGGTGAGGCAAAAAGATGAGAAGATTTCCAGGGATGCCCTCCATCCTGTGTAGTATGGTGGCTGCATGATTGACAAGATAAAGGACAAACTCAACCCGAAAAGGGAAACATTTAGGACGTGGGTCATGTGGTCTGACAGGAAGTTGCACTGCATTCACAACATTTAAAACTTAGAGAAAGTATTGTTCTTTTTCTCTTTCTTAGCCCTAGAAGAGTTTCTGTTCATGGTTTTGTTATACGCATGAGGTTCATGGAAGTTAGAGATAAGTGGAACCATATGAAGCCCTTCAGGGGTTTGGTTTGGTAAAAAGGCAGTGAATGGTATTTCAATTGTTCAGGCCAACAGGTAATCAACTCAATGCATACAGACATGACTTTCTCCCTCAATGAGTTTGTAATTCAATTGTTTTGAGAAAGGAAGAACAAACATTTTAAATAAAAATATAAGAAGATAAATTGAAGTCTAGAGAGAAACTTAGAAGGAGCGTCTACACCTCAAATAAAACCAACTGTAACGTTAGCTGTTTTGTTTGCAATTGTAAATGGAAAGTAGTGATTTAATCTAAACACTATAAATGATTCTGATTTCTCACAGCTTTCAGGTACACCGTAGAAAAACCTACATTACCTCTTTCAAGAGACACTGGAATCAAGGGGCATTTGGCTTCATGAGGAAAATGGTTTTTATTAGTAAATAAAAATTCTTTTCTGTAAGTGATGGTGTACAAGTTTACTAGGGTTGCTGTAACAAAATACCACAAACTGGTTGGCTTAAAACCACAGAAATGTATTCATCCACAGTTCTGGAGGCTGGAAGTCTGAAATCAAGGTGCTGGCAGGGTGTCTTCTGGGGGCTCTGAGGGAGAAACTGTCCCACGCTTCTCTCCTTGCTTTTGGTGATTGCAGCAAATCCTTGCTGTGTCTTGGCTTGTGGACACCTCACTCCAATCTCTGCCTCCGTCTTCATGTGGCCGTCTTCTTTGTGCTTCTGCGCATCTTTTTCTCCTCTTCTAAGGACATTCTCATTTGATTGAGAACTCACTTGAATCCAGTATGATCTCCTTTCAGTCCTTACCTAATTAAATCTGCAAATATCCTATTTCCAATTGAGGTCACATTCAGATGTTCTGAGTAGACATGGATTTTATGTATTGAACCCACTACAGATGGACTCTCTGAATTAATTATCTTAGAAAAAGAACCAAACGAGGCACCTCAAGCTTTTTAGTTCAAATTTGGACTCATTGCCTAACTGGAAATATGACCTTAACAAACCAATCTTGCAAAATTCTATGTCTAGATGTCTTCACCTTTAAAATATAAATAATATTGATTTATCTATTAAAAAGCATGGCTGGGGCCGGCCCCATGGCGTAGTGGTTAATTTTGGTGCCCTCTGCTTTGGTTGCCTGGATTCGTAGGTTTGGATCCTGGGCGTGAACCTACACGACTCATCAGCCATGCTGTGGCAGCAACCCACACACAAAATAGAGGAATATTGGCACAGATGTTAGCTCAGAGCTAATCTTCCTCAAGCAAAAAAAAGGGGAGGATTGACAACAGATGTTAGCTCAAGGAAACTCTTCCTCAGCAAAATGTAAAACTTTCTTACACCAAAGTTATAGACAAAATAAATTGCTTAAAAAAAAAAACCACCATGGTTATGAGCTTTGAATGAAATACTAATTATTAAATTTAGTTGGTTGCTTGGCTTTATGTTTCCTTTCACTGGCTCAATTTCTTCCAATTTCAAATTGGTTTGTAATTTTAAAACACGATTTTTAAAAATTTACGCACATCTTCAAGTCTATAGGGCTGGTGTAGGCATTGTTGGGGATCATCGAAGCAGATGATAATTTATTTTGATTAGAAATATTGTAAAGAAATACATATCAGAAAATTTCTCAACTCTTCAAAATCCATGGTGATTGTAAGTCAATATTCAAAAGCTTATTTAGGGACAGTGAGTAGTATCATCCATCCTCCTCACAGAACCTAAAACATGCACATTGTAGATTTCCACGTTCAACAACTCTAAGTCATAAAATTATGCTACTTTAAGATTATTCAGAATTTATTATATCCCAAATCTTAGAAATGAGGAATTAAATCAATGCATTTTTTACTTTAGAATCAATACACAATTTTAGTATGCACTAAAAATAGTAAAGAAGGAGCAGCAAAAACATACACAGATATTTTTAAGAAAAAAATCAGTAATCTCTCATGATAGCAATCCTACAAAACACCAGCAAGACATCTGAATGAAAATGATAGAAACAAGCAAAACTGGGAAAAAGTTTTATCTAAAGTAAGGAAAACAGAAGAAATGATATTTCCACGGATAGCAGCTTCTTATTTTTTTAAGTTTGTAAAGTTTATATATAAATATCAAAAGGAAATTTAAGGGAAGCTGAGATATATCTTGAACCATGTGTTAATCACCATCTTCTGTATAGTATTACATTTGGGAAGACAAATTTCTAAAAAATAAATTTAATTATTTAATACCATAACCTGAATCTTAGTAGATCCCTCAACTTGTTGCTTTATAGAGCCTTCAAATTCAAAATGTCTTAAAATAAAAATTGCAGGTCTTATCAAATTACCTTGTGATAACCAGTATGAGAAAATTGCATCATGGAAAACTTCTATATCTAATACATAGTATGATCTGTAGTAATCAGACATAGTATATATCGTGATGGTATGTGTTTAGCCATCAAATAATGCATTAAAATGAAATGGTACCTGTTCTATCACAATTTTAATTTTTTGGAATGAGTCCCTTTATATCTTGGATGATTCCTTCAGATTATTAGTGGAAAATAAATTTTAATATCTTATTTAATCTGGAAGCAAAACATAGAAACTCATGAAGGATGTCAGTGGCTAAACAACACTGCTGTGTGACAACAGAGCCCTTTATGGAAATTGAAATATATGAGAGGGAAAAAGAATAAATTAAAAAGGAGGGGCAGAGAGGAGGGATTCTGGAGAAGACCAGATGAACAATTGTATCTTTAGTTCATAACACAGTATCTCTCACAGATAAGCGCACACAATATGTGTTGAATAAATGCATGATCAAAAGATGACTATAGTTCAAGACAACGTCATTGTTGAGAGTGGCTATAAATGATGACTGGATATTCCTAATCATCCAGATGGCTGGCCAGATGAGTCCCATCCCTTCAAAGGCGACAATGGTGATGCTCAAACACAAACTTATTTGAAATTCTTAACTGTATTTTAGAATCTGAGGTCCATTGTTTTCAATAGTTCCAATTATGGCATTATATTTTTTCCCTTCCTAAAATGGAAAGTTTAGTGTTTTGTAAGAAGTTGAAAGTCATTTGATTACTAAAAAGGAAAAAAGTAGAGTATGTTTTATTAACTCTAAAGTGGAATTATATGAGAATGAATCATTTCTACTTCTAAATGAAACTAGGAAAAAGAGACCAAAATGCACTGAACAATATTTAAAGTAAGGTCCTGGACCTGGACCAGGAGGTCCTGATAGTTCTTAAGGAGAGTGTTTCTTAAATGTTTTCTCATTTCTTAAAATAGTGGTTTGAAATGTTCTGTGTAGAGTTCTTGAGCAGCTTTGTAGTGGATCAATGCCTCAATCTGGATGTGTTTTGATTCTATGTATTTCTATATTTTATTTTCTTTTTTTATTGTGCGTATCTAGAAATAAAATTGATTTTGCTATATTTACCTTCTATACAACGACTTTGCTGAACTCACATGTCAATTATAATAGCCTTTCTCTGTATTCATTTGGATGTTCTATGTGCACCAAGTCATCTGGGAATAATGGCACTTTTATTTCTTCATTTTCTAAGCTTGCCTTATTGCATTACATAGGACTTTCACTAAAATGTCAGAGAGAATTGGTGATAGCAGGCCTCCTTGTCTTATTTCTGATCTCAAGGGAAAGCTTTCAATATTTCACAACAAAATGTGAAGTTTGCTGGAAGATTCTTCTATTTTTTATCAGATTAATGAAGTTCCCTTTTATTCCACCTTTGCTAAGAAAGTTTTCATTAATGAAGGCTGAATTTTATAGATAGCTTTTCTGAAAAAATGTGAATATTTTATTTTCTCTGTTACTTTGTTAATGTAGTGAATTAAATTGTTTCCTTCTTTTTGGGGGGAAATGTTATTGAAGTATAACATGCATACAGAAAAGTACAGAAATCATAACCGTTATAGCTCAATGAATTTTCACACATGAAATCAGAGTTATCAACTGTCAGAAGAATAAACAAGTCATTACCAGGACACCAGAAATACTCTATGTCTCCTTTCAGTATAGAGACTGGGTGACCAGTATCTTGACTTCAAATGTCATAGATGGATTTTGCCTTGTTTTGGTGGTGGTGGGGGACATCTGGCTTCCTTCGTTCAACATTGTGGTTGTGTGATTAATCCTTGTTATTGTAAGTAGTTGTAGTTTGTCTACTCTCATTGCTGGAAAGTATTCCTTGTATGAATATTTAAAAATCTATTTACTCATTCTACTGTTTATGGACATTTGGTTTGCATCTTTTTTTTTTTTTTTTTGCTATTATGATCAGTGCATATATCAACATTCTTAGAGAGGTCCCTTTTGTCTGTATCCATGCATTTATTTTGAAGATACACACACACACACACACACACACACACACACACCCTTAAGAGTAGAGTTTCCGGATCAGAGATTATGCATATATTCAGCATTAGTCAACACTATCCAGTGGTTTCCTAAAGTGATTGTACTAATTTATTCTTTCACCAGCAGTGTATGAGAGTTCATAGTGTATTCTCATTATATAATAGGTGTTACTATTATTAGAGAATATCCTTCCCTCGTACAGAGGTGATAGAGGGCAGTAAAAAGTAGTGGGACTGGCCTCAGGTCAGATGGAGTGGATTACATGGTGTCTGGTTCTTATATTTTCCTTGGTGTTGAACATATTACCTTGCAGCAAGTAGCCGTCCAGTAAGCTTTAACTGAATTGAAAGAAATTACCAAAGATCTCCATCATATCTGGCTGGTGGAGTGAGCAGATACAGAGGTGATATATTGGTGGATGTGGGCAGTCTGTAAGCACCATAGTAGATATGAGTGTTGCAGAATATGAGATAGGATTATATAAGTAGATATGGAAGGACCTTGAAGATATGTTTCCTGCCTTGGTTTTTTCTCAGGGTTGTTGGTGATGAATAGTCAATGTTGATTATTCTGTCTATTATCCTTATCATAGAATACTGTTCAAAAACTGGAATTGTTTTGGGGGCAACCTTAGAGGGATAAGGGGGAGGTCTAGTATCCATAAATTCAGCTCCTCTACCCACCATTATCCCTTTCCACGTTCAGACAGGGCATTTCTACCCATTTAAACTGACTGCCATGCAAGATTTTATTTAAAGATACTGTTCTGCTAAAAGAGAAAAAGAAACCATTGACACAGTAATGTGTTTCGTGATAAATACTGTTTTCCGTTTCCTATCTCAACCACCTGTTAACCATTTTAGCGTTTCTTTTCAACTGTCACATGATGATAATGTAGGTGCATGTTTTTCTTTGTGCAAGGGTCATTCTGACACATTGGGTTTTTTGTTTAGTTTTGTTTTTAATCACAGCACCTGTTGCTTATATTTTTTTCATCTTTCAGTGTCTTTCTATCCGTCTTTCAGTGACACCTAACTGTGATATTTTTACCATTCCTAATAGTGACCATTTTTTGTAATCAAAAGAACTGGAAGCAGATTTTTACATCAGTGGGATTTTAGCAAAGCAATTACATCTCGATATATATGACCTGACATGAGTAAGCCAGTTTTAAAATTTCTCCTCCTCTAGAAAAGAAGTGGATTCTGCTAAATAATTCTCGATGGTACTATAAATATTGGTAACTAGGAAAAGCATGATTTATTTAATGATTTATTTAGAAGAAAAGGCAAATTTCTCAGGGAAGCATCAATGTTAGTTAATAACAAACATTGTATAAAAAGTATTTGTTTTTGTCTTTTAGTGATGTTAGAAATAGAGAGATTTTCCATTGTGATCTAGTCACTTTTGAGAATTTAGTTCTCCTTTAGTTTTTTGTTGTTGCTTATTCTGTTCCAAGAACAACGGTTAGTTGCTATAAATGTTTTACAATACATGCCACATAGAATATGGGATCTCAACTTCCTTTTGGCGTATTAGCATCCTGCATATGTACATGATGTCAAGAGGTGTCTCTCCGATTATTCAGATTTAACTGGCAGCCCCAGTTTTAGGAAAGTAAGTTAATGTTTTTCTTCACATGACTTTGAAAACATTCCTAGTTTATTGACTTCCAGATACTGAGCAATTACTTAGGAAGTATCTGCACGTGTATAAATCATGTATATTACATATGTTCATGTATAAATCTCTTGTTCTGAACTCTGAGCCGTGAGCCGGGAGCCGCCTTAACAGCCTCGTGTGGAGGTTGGGAGTTGACACCGATGTTGTTTAGTCTCAGTCACTCCCTCCATTGTCAGAGTTGAGGAGTTAACTGATACTCAAGGTGTCAGGACACATTCTTCTGATTATTTGCAGTGCTGGAAAGAATTGGTTCTATACCTTGGACTCATAGATTCAGCTCTTCTCTGCTTTTTGCTCAAGTCTGGTTTTGCCAGGGACCAACATTAGACAAAGCTCTCTTTTGAGGATTTGCACTGTTCTTGGTTTCAGAGTGCTGATCTCTCTGACAATGGTTCACCATGTTCAGTGGTCTCAGAGCTCCTTCAGGGCATCAGAGGCTTCAGGTCCCGTCAGAGTCTCTGCAGATTTTGAGGTCACTAAACAGGCACAGTTCAATTTTAAAGACTCGGATTTTCCAGCTTTCCGTGCCTTGTTACATGAGGGTGTCCTTCACCAAAACGAGAGGACTAAGACTTAAGGCAAAATATAGCAATGGCGAATTACAACCAGTGTATAATACTAGACCCGCCTTAAAACACATAAACCTTGATAAAATCTTGAGGAACCAGTTCTGAGAGTTGTGGACACGGGCTCGTGAAAACTTTGTCTTACCATTCCTAATAACTGGCTGTGAGAATAACTCATCAGTAAAATTGTCTATGAATTTAAACTTAAGAAAAAAATCAAATATAGACATTGGCCATAGCCCTCAAATCATATTTTTCTTTCTTACTCAACAGTCTCTTTTAAGTCACATAAAATGAGAACGGTATCATTACTTAACAGAATTTACCATAATTTCCAGCCTTTATGTCTGCTATGGTCTGAATGTTTGCATCCCCCCAAAATCCATATGTTGAACTCTAGCCCCCAAAATGATGGTGTCAGGAGGTGGGGCCTTTGGAAGGTGGTTAGGTCATGAGGGCAGAGCCTCACGAATGAGATTAGCGCCCCTATAGAGGAGACTCCAGAGAGTTCTCTTGCCCCTTCCACCATGTGAGGACACTGCAGGAAGTCAGCAGTCTGCAGCCTGGAAGAGGGCTCTCCCCAGAGCCCGACCCTGCTGGCACCCTGATCTCAGACTCCCAGCCTCCCGACTGTGAGAAATGCGTGTCTGTTGTTTATAAGCCTGCAGTCTGTGGTTTTGCTATAGCAGCCTGAACAGACTAAGACAATGTGCGTGACTATACAATCTCTTCTCCTACCTTACACGTCCTGTTACAGCATCTTTCCTGACCCCAGTGTAGGACACTCCTCACCATCATGAAGATTCTGCTTCTCTCCATGGGAGAGGGGCAGGAGGAGAGGTGCTATTGGGAATTCAAGCAGTGGCGCTGAGGATCATGGAATCCCTTAGGCAGCCACTTGATTTAAAAGTTAAAGCATTTTTCCAAGTTGTCAGCTATCTTTTTCTCATGGGACAATACGGTATTTGCACAATCTTTCCAGGACAGATTGATAAAATATACACATATGGGATTTGCTAAATAAGATGGTTTTGCTACTGACATGTTGGAGAATGAGCGCACATGGTAAGCAGGTCCCTGTTCGTGTGTGGGGCATCCGCATCCCAGGTGTGATGTCAGTCCGCGGCGTCAGAGCTCCCCCCGCAGGAGTGGCCGGGGTTCTGTGGAGGTGCAGGGGTCTCCCTGGAGGAGCACAGCCAAGGGGGTGGCCAGATCCCGATTGCTCACAGAACTTGCATCACAGAGAGTCTTGTTCTGTCCCCTTTTTCCTCCCACATTTCTTGCCACATTGTGTTCAGCAAACCTATACTTGGAATTGTTTTTAAAATTTCAACTTCCAATTTTGTTTCCTAGCTTGGTGAGAAAAGGTAATGAGATTTTGTTTTATCTCAGAAAGAATATTTTCCTTCTTTTATTTAACACGTTTACTTCTGTAGGGTGCGCATCTGCCCAAGGGCTCTCAGGTATCTGGAGAAGGAGTTTCCTTTTGAGTTTGTGAAATCCTACTTTTTTTTTTTTGATGGGACTGTTCAAATCCCCACCCTGCCAGCTCCTTTAAAATACCCACCTCTGACTTAAAACACCCTGTATTCATTTAGAGTTTTCTGACTCTCCTAATTTATTGAACATTCTAGCACTTGGCTTAATGAATTTCTCCCCACCATCTAATGTGACATTTTTCATGGTGATTTTACCATCTTTGTGACGTTCCATGCAATATTCTCTCTTCCTATCTCACAGATACTTTGTTTTCATCTTATCTCAGCCATCCTATCCTAAAAGAAGACCCTAGATTTTGCTATCACCAGTGACTCTGCTGCCTCTCCAGTCCCTCTGCCCACCTCTCCTGTGTATTTCCAGCCCCTCCTCTGCTGCCTGCACTCCATCCAGACCCCCCGACTCATCCTCTCTGTGCAGGACGCTCAGCACCGTTTTACTGTCCACACTCTCCCCCTGTCCTCATTTCTCACCTCGTGTGGTTTGTCTCCACAGTCCTTGGTTATACTGATGCTCTTGTGGACTCTCAACTCCCTTGTCATTTCTAACCCCATTGTAGTCACTGGGCAGTACCCCTCTCAGTTGAATAAATTGTTCCACCTCCTCTGTGTCCAGGATGAGCAGCTCACTGTGGCTGAAGAAAAGACCTGGACCCTCCTGACGGGTCTCCCTTTAATTAGTGAGCACTGGCCTCCAGTGGAATTCCAGACTCTTTGCTGGTACATTTCTCTTTTATTTCATTTTTCAAATTACTCCTGTCTCTTACTTTCCCAGAAAACTGAAGTAGAACTGTAACTTTAGTCATCTATGAGAAGACTAATTTAACAGACCAATTTAACTAGAGGCCAACTTAACAGAATATTTTTATCAAAAAATTATAAAGACTCCATGAATAATTTATAGCCAGTATGAATTCATATGACTTAATTGCTATGGCCTGTATTTTTGACTTCCATTATTGATTATTTCAGCAGAGCTTCAAAATGAAAACAAACAGACATTAATTACAAATGACTCAATGGTTTAAAAATATATGAATTTCCATTTCAACTATCTAAAATTAACATCTAGGCTATTCCACTGGGGGAGCAATTATGAATGTCTGAGTGTGAAATGAACACAGAGGCAGCATGGATTTATTTTATATCAACTTAATTGTTACCAATAAAACAAAATGAGGAGAGAAGACATTTGTCTTCCACATTTGGAGTAATTCTAGTGTTTTGTGCCACTATTGATGGAGCAAACAGTTATTGCTTCTTATCAATCCAGGAGAAACCACCCACCTCCCCAATCGAGCCAGCGCAGCCCCGTAAATGAGTAAATCTGATGGTGTGTTCCAGGTGAGGACGCCTTCCCATCGGCCTGGGCAACTTCATCGGAAATTGAGAGAAAGAAATTTCAGTTACTGAGGGGCAGCATAAGAAAATGGACCCACTGAAAGATATTGAAGCTGTTTCCAGGCTTATCTTTGTCTTCATCCTGGTTTTTCTCTCAGACTCTTTTTCTGGGTGTTATTGTGGAAACCTGGCAACACAGAAACTGGTAATTTAGTTTTTTCATATAGTGCAATTCTCTAAAGAATTTTATGAAAGAACTTTAAATTGAGTATTTCTTATATGAAATAGACAGTAAAAATAGGAACTTAGGGGAAGCAAAGAAATAAAACACAGATGAAGGAAAATAACAAGATCCACAAAAAGGAGAGGAGAAAGGAAAATGAAGAGATGATTTGGGATAGAAGATATAAAAATGAAAAAATGAACTTAATCATGAATAATCAAAAGCATTCAAATTACTATAGTAGTAATAATTTCACTGACATTCATTTAACGCTTATCTAACGCCCAGGGCTTTTCTGTGACTTCATATGGATTAACTGACTGAATTCGGATTATGGCCCTAGAGGCAGTTGATGTTATTATTCTTATTCCCGATATTTAATAAAACAGGATCACACTCATGGTTGTTGAGGACACAGCGCATTCATGATTGATAATGGAAAGTAGGACAGACATTTTGGAACGCATTTTGGTAACAGGCATTGAGAAGCTTAAGAATATTGGCCCACTAATTTTCAGTTAGATCAGCTCTCCTCAGGAAGCAATATTATATATAACGAAGTTTCCATAATTGAAAACGTTTAAATTAATATGGCTTAACAGCAAGTCAGAATGTTGTGCAGACTTTAACAACTCCTGGAGCTTAAGAACAGTACAAACTTGTGAAAACATGTGCAGTATAATAACCGAAAAAAGCACACTAATCATAGGTACTTTAGGATTCTTGTTTTGTTTAAGTGGAAATACATATAATTATAGAAAAAAAGACAAGGAAGAAATAGAGCAGGATATTTTTTTCTGTAGTTAGTGAAATATGGTGAATTTTACAACTTTCATAATTTCCAAAGATTCTACCATTAAATCAGATGTGGTGGATTGATTGCATCAGTGCTCCCTGTTTCCGGACCTTTCTTTAGTGCCCTCCCACACTGATTCTGGTCTCATATCACTTGCTTTAGCCAATGGGATGGTAGCAAATTAGATCCTTGAAAAACACTGGTGCGTTTCTGATCTCCCTTACGCGTATCTGTGGTCACCATGAGAATTCCCTGCTGGGGTCAGGAAGGAAACATGGAGGAGAGCTCAATCATCCCAGCCCAGGCCATCCTACACCTGCTAGCTTCCAGCTGACAAGCCACCTACCACACACACAGGAGCAAGCCCGTCAGGCAGGCCTCGCCTAGACCAGCGGGACTGCCCCCTGACACCTGGCGCCGGGAACCAACAAATGGCTGCTATCACCCCACTCACCCCACTCACCCCACTCATATTGGGGGTAGTTTGCTTTGCAGTGAGTTAACTTACATAGGAAGTCGTTTAGATTTCAGAGCTTTGCTGGGTAGCAAACCCAGGTTTAAAAGCATTCATCAATAAAGATGTGTGCAAGGTATCCATTCCATTATTCATTTTTCGAATAACACTCTCTGTATACGTTCCAAGGTAACCTGGCTTTGTATCCTCCATATGTTTAACTAGATGCCTCCACTCATCTTTTTCTAACTACTGTGTAACTAGATTCCTTCTCTTCGCCAGCTCCCACTGATAACCTGGGCTTAATGCTATCTAGCGAGCCTCGTGAAATGCTCCTTCTCCTCAAACCCTCAAAATTCACGAGGAGACCCGGTTTCACTTAGCCTTCTGTCCTCCTTGCTGCCACACGTACAGGCTGACTCTGTGTACTTTTCATCGGAAGAGCTGGGAGACTCTGGCTGCGGTGTCTCCAGCTGTTCCTTCTCTACTTGAGCCGTCACTCCGTGATCACCGTCGCCCTCCGATGAGCCGACACCTGCATTTCACGTGAGTCTCGCCCCACGACTGACACTTTCCTGGGCCCCTCTTACTGTTCCTGTCCGTCTGTTTGCTTCTGCAAGCCTCCCTCGTTCTCAGGCTCCCCTCCCAGCCTTCCTCAGGCCAGTCCCTAAGGAGCCCTGGTCCAGCCTGCAGCTCACCGTCTTGGCTTCTGTCTGACGTCCGCGGTCCTGCTCGACCGCGCCCTCTAACGTTCCAGGCCATCCCCTTCATCCAGGCCCCACACGCCTGGGAAGGAGTCGTGTGACGGGCAGTGTTTTATGTGCTTTGTATTTGGAGTTTAATAGTCAATATTTGCTGTTTCCAAGAAAACTCTGGTTTAAACAGAAATAGGTACATGAGCAGATAATTTTGAAGCAATATATCAGTAACGGTCAAATCAAAGGCATTTATAAATTGCTGGCTTTGTCTTTTGTCTCTGTTTCCTACCTTTCCCAATCCATTGACTGTGTATGTGTGTGTGTGTGTGTGTGTGTGTGTGTGTGTGGTGGGGAGGCTACTTTGATGGCAAAACAGACAACCAGTTACCATGCTGCCTTTTGCGGGTGCAAAGCTCCCTGGCCGTGGGCTGGTTGGCACAGTCTCATCTGCAGAGGCAGTGGCAGTGGCAGTGGCAGGCAGGCGTCCTGAAACCTGATCAGCTATGACAGTGATTAATCACTGTCCAGTTAGGAGAAGTGAGAATGGGGTCAGCAGACACGTCCAGGTGTGTTGGAGGAAGCGCACAGGTGCCTTCACAGAGGAGGAGGCGACAGTGACCTGTCTCCCCTGGCTCTGCTGTCTGAATCCTCACAGGCTATAGGGAGTCGCCAAGTCTCTTAGCCATTTCTTTAAAAAAAATAGGCTTGGGGCCGGCCTGGTGGCGCAAGTGGTTAAGTGCGCGCGCTCCGCTGCGGCGGCCCGGGGTTCGCTGGTTCGGATCCCGGGCGCGCACCGACGCACTGCTTGGTAAGCCATGCTGTGGAGGCGTCCCATGTAAAGTGGAGGAAGATGGGCACAGATGTTAGCCCAGGGCCGTCTTCCTCGGCAAAAAAGAGGAGGATTGGCGGATGTTAGCTCAGGGCTGATCTCCTCACAAAAAAAAAAAAAAAAAATAGCCTTATTTGCATCTACTTGGAGGGAAAAATTGCCCAAGTCAAATAAATTCTCCCTAATGCACTCTTCAGAGCAAGCCCACTAGGTGCCCTGGGCCTAAGGGTGCATAAAACTCACGACCACCTTTCCAAAATTCTCTTTCACAACTGAATAACTGTGGTTCCTCTCACTACATCAAGAAGCAGTGAAATCCCAAATGTCTGGATTATTCCCCTCAGATCAATTAACTCAATAGACTGTGTGTGTGTGCACGCAGAAGAACCCTAAGCCAGACTGATTTGGTGAGCGTGTGCTTTGACCTTCTCCCCGCAGAATCATGGAGAAATGCCTACTTTCATGTGGACTTTTTGTGATTGGTGAGTTCCCAGTGCCTCGGAGGAATGTTGGCAAGTATCTCACCGCCCAGAACTGTTGTTTCTAGTGTTCACACAGTATCCAGCTTGCACGCAGTAGGTTCCCAAAAATTAGTTAAATAAGAAATTTAAACACTATATAACCAGGTTAGGTGATCAGATACACAAGTTAAGATAGGTAAAAATATATGTAAAAGTTGTAAAAATGAAAAAAATATGACCGAGTGCAGGAGTTCTCCAAGTGCAGTCCCCGAGTGGCAGCATCGGAAACATCTGGGGACTTGTGAGAAATGCACATTTCCATTTCTGACTCCTGCCCACAGGACCAGGAGCCCTGGGAGTGGGGCCCAGCAAACTGTGTTTTTACCATCTCTTCTGAGGTGATCACTCAATTGTAAGACCCTCTAATTGAGTGATAAGAATCTCTCGTTTCTAACAGAAGATTGCAAAATTATTTATTCTAAAGTTAACTCTCATTCACTTCTCCAAACAAACGGAGAACAGGTGATTGACTAAAACTGCTTTAGAAATGAAACCAAGTAGCTCCAGTTCCCAAATCCCATATTTGTACCTTAATTTTTAAAATATTTGTAGGGTTTTTTCCCATATCTAAACACAATTCACAACCAGCTTTAAAAAGATGCCTTGGGTCAATTGGAAAATTTCCGTATGGTCTGGTATTAGACACTATTAGGAAAGTGTTATTAATCTTATTGGTGATGACGGTATTGCAAATGCAGGATGTGCTGGAGCACAAGTGTTTGAGAGAATTATCATTATAAATTCACCCAAGTGAGGTAAAATGCACTATTTGTGACTTTAAACATATTATACACCATACTCATGTTTTAATGGCTTCAATTAAGGTAGGGCATAACAAATAAAAACAATGATTATTCCATGCAAATAATACCAGAGTAAAATATTTTTTTAGAATTCTAGAGGAAAGTTAAAGAATGTCCAATTAAAACCCATGTAAGTAAATATATCACTAATATTCTTATTCTAAGTGCACTCCTAACAGCAGCAATCATTAATGTTTGTCTGTTGCATGTTATTCTGAGCCTCCTGTCAGAATCTGTGAGAACCCTCCTTCATCTCCATGACGACAGTGACAGGTATTCGTCACACTCCCTGGTTTGACACAAGGTGGAAGTGAGATGTAGAGAAGTTAAGTCACTTGGTTCAAAGTCTGTTAACCATTAACAGTGCAGTTAGGATTCATGCTAAGTTCTCAGATCAAAACTGTAGGGAACAGATTCTTTCCACATCGCGTGTATCTTAAGGAAGGAGCTTATCGCTGCACTTAGGGTCTGAGTGCAAAGCACGTGTACACATACAGCCTACTGGATTGGGGTTGAGAATAGAGGTGGAGATGGAAGGGAAGAAGCAGAATAAAGTCCTTATGAATCTGTGGTCTGGGAGACACCTAGAGAGCAGGTGGATGTCAACACCTAGAATCTGGAGAAAAGTATCAGCCAAATGCTACAATTTTTGCAAAGGCACACTAGCTCACTTAGAAAAACAATCACTAACAATGAAATGTAAAGTCCTTACCATGGCCTCAAAGACCCTACAACATCTGGTCCCTTCCTGCCTCCTTGACTCTTTTTCCAACCTCTCTCCCTCTCTCCCCTCAGCTCCAGTTATCTTCCTGAGGCTGACAAAGCTCCTGCCTCAGGGCCTTTGCACTTGCTCTTCCCTCTTCTTTCCTAATGACTAATGATATTTATGTCAGTTTCATCCCTAAGTAGTACATATTTTTGATGTTATTATAAATGCTATTGTTTTTATTTTTAATTTCAATGTCAAATCATTAGTTCCTAGAACATAAAAATATAATTTAATTTTGTATATTGATCTTGTATCAAATTTGCTAAACTTAGGGTTTTAAAAGTTTTTTGTGGATTTCAAAGAATTCTCTATCTAGATATGTGCCTTTGAGATAAAGTGTATTATGCTATTTTTGGTGCAATGTTCTATAAATGTCAATTAGGTCAAGTTGGTTTAAACTGTTCTCAAGTCTTTTATAACCTTCCTGATTTTCTGTGTATTTTTTCTCTCAATTATTGAGAGAGGTGTGTTTAAATATTTGACTATAATTATGGGTTTGTCTATTTCCTTTGCAGTTCTGTTAGTTTTATCTTCATGTGTTTTGAAGCTCTCTTATTAGTTGGATAAAGATTTAGGGTTGTGTACTCTTGGTGAATTTTTCATTGTGACTACTTTATCATTATGAAATTACCCTCTTTGTCCCTGGTATATTCTTTCCTCTAAAATCTACTGTGTCTGATATCTTTTTCCATACTTTTAACTTTTTTACATTATTTGTATCTTTATATTTAATGTGAGTTTCTTGTCGGCACCGTAAAGTTAGGTCTTGCTTTTTTGTCCAATTGAAAAGTCTTTGTCTTCATTAGCAGTTTAGACTATCTACATTCAATGTGTTCATTTTTATGGTTGAGTTTAAATTCACCATCTTACTGTTTTTTTTTTTATTAGTCTCCCCTGGTATTTGCTTATTTTTTCCTCTTTTTGTAACTTCTTTTGGATTGTGTATTTCTTTATTCTATGTTATCTCCATGGTTGGTTTATTAGCTACAATAATTTGTTTTGTTATTTTAGGGGTTGCTTAAGGTAAATAATACAAATCGTTAGACTATCTCAATCTATTCAAGTGATATTATACTTTTTGTATATAGTATGGGTATATATTAGCTCAACCATTTTAGGGATAAAGAAAGCTGAAACCCAGAGAAGGGATGAGACTTGTCTATAGCCAGAAACCGTGTTAGGGGCTAAAATAGGAATTCTGGTCTAGTGACTTCAGACTCGGTGCTTTTTCCACAGTGTAACGCTGGGATGAGGGTCAGTGTACTTTCTCTGGAGAATACCTAGTTGCCACAATTAGAAATGATACTTATAAACACTAATGGGGAAAAAGTTGGGATTATTTTTTTCTTATTTAGGAAAATGTAAGTTTTAAATATCCAGTAGAAAAGCCCTAAAATTTCCCTACGGACCACGTGGATAGCATCCCACATGGGCATCAGGTAAACAAGGACGAGTCTGTGAGCCAGTATTTCAGTTGAGACCCTGGAGCAGAGTTTGGATTCCTTTGGCTTTTCCCATTAGTCACTCTGGGAGAGCAGTTCACATCCTATAAATCAGATTCAGACTGTGACTTGTGGGGTTGTCTGAAATTGTATTTACTCATCTCATTCTGTGCGCCAGAATTAAAGCACATCTGAGACTGTCAGCATGATAGGAACCTATGCTAGGCCTGGTTATGTCAAAATCAAATGCTAGATGCATATTTACTTCTTGCATTTGCAACATTGGGATTGCACAATTAATTGTTAATATACTCCATGTGGGCAGATCCGATTTTATGTTCCCTGGATCATCATAGGAACAAAGAAAAGAGCCTATTAATAATATAAATGAGTATGTCAATATTACTTTTAAACACAAGTATGACATAAATAGGAACCAATATTTATTAAAATTCAAAATAAATTTTTGAATTCCTGCAATTCTCTTAGATATATTTTCCTTAGTATAACTGTGTTTATGCCCAGCTTTACTCCAGTATTATATATTTATGCAAGATTAAAATGAAATACCTTTCTGGATATTTACACATTATCATTATTTGTCATTCTTATTCATGAGCTCTAAAGAGCAGATGCTTAATCTTTGAACCTAGGAGACAGGTCATAAATGTAATCAGTTGGTATAACTAGTCTGATTTCTGCTTTTCTCTGATTGAAGAAAATAAAGAGGAGAATTCTTAGGTTGAAACACAGTTGGTCAGACCAGGAATTTGTGTATGATGTATGTATGTATGTATGTAGATACTTTTCCAGAACCTGTTTTTAGAGAATATCAGTGATGCCAAAATGCCTGGATTTCTTCCCTATATTTATAAGAATAATTTATAGAAATAGCCTCAAAATAGAACTTTTCAACTAATATTTATATAACCAGACTTAGTTGTTAAGGCATTTGACATTATCTACCCAGCTTCCTCTAGAAGTTTACAGTGTATTGGAGGAAAGACAAAGGAGTAACCGTTGTTCAGTGGTCTCCGCTATAAATGCCCAGTAAGGCCTGTGTGCGTGTGCCAGCAAATGATCATCACAGACCCAGGCCCTGAAAACAACGACAAGAAGAGTCTCTGTGCTGGCGCATGGTGAAGGGGAGGGGACAGGGAGACAGTGAAACGAGAGGACAGAAGAACGTGGCTGCTGAGCCCAGTCCCGTCACTCTGGCTGTGTAGCTGTGCAGCTTCGAGACTCTGCAGTTCTTTACAGCCTTTGCCATGCGGTTCCATAAAACCAGAGTATCTCCAGCATCCCGCAGTGCAGTTGTCTATTGGAATAGATGTGTAGCTGCTAGTTTCACTTTCTCATTTCTTTAAAAGGGACATATTCTCAGTGCTCTTTGCATTTCAGTCAGGAAATTGCTTTATTTCAGTGCAGTGGCCGTCTACCATTCTAGACTCGATGATGACGTGCTATTCCCCTGCACGTCCACTGAAGGTGATATGATGAGTCCCATCCTGGGGATGGCTTTGACTGCATTGCCCAAAATGTGCTTTCGACAGGCTGATTAATTGGGCGAATGATGACACAAAAACTGTAAAACTAAATTAAAATGTTTGCTCAGGAAAAGCAAGAATGTAGGCTGAAATTTTATAAAGGATTTGTAGTAAAAGATTGGGTTTGATTAATGAGATGTTCATTCATTCATTTATTCAAGAATGTTTCTGAATGCCTTCCATGTTCCAGGCAGTTTATTATGCTTGGTTATAAGTTGGTAAATTAACAAAATATGATCACTGCCCTAGGAACTCAATTTAATCTGAATTCAATCAATAAATAAGTGAACAAATAAAATTTTAAATTTTATATTATAACACAATTATATTTGATGAATGTTGTGATGGAGAATAATTTAGTTGGGCTCCTATTCAGAAAGTGTAGTTATGGAAAGTCCCTTAAGGAATTAGCATTTAAACCAACACTCAGTGATTGGATGACCAGTCCACCATGTGAAAACTTGGTCACATCATTCTTGAGAAAGGAAGTAACATGAGCAGAACTCTGGAGATGGCCAAAGCTTAGCGTATTTGGGGAATGGAGAAGGAGCTGGTGTGCTGATAGGAGCAGAATTGAATTCGGGGGACGGAGGAGTTTGGATTATTTAGGGCCTTGTAAATCGGAGTAAGGTGTTTGGAATATATACAGAGAGTAAGTCCATGTGGTAATTCCATTTCTTCTTCACTAATTGGTATTACTTCTATTATTCAATGTAAATTATTGAATAAATACAAATTATTGAATAAAATATTAACTTCTGTTATTCTCTATACATTAATAGATATCTGCTTTAATCCCCAAAACAAATACTCTCAGACCATCCAGTGGAAAAGAATAGGCATCGCGAAGGGCTGATGTGCTGAAGGAAATGACAATAACTTTGAAATGACATAAACTAAGGTTAAATGGTGAACTCAATTCATCTTTAACATGATTCTGTTGAACTTCAATGGATTGAAAAATAAATCCTGGGTTTATTGATGTATTATGATATCATGTGACATGATATGCTGTGTCATAAAATATTGTGACAAGCAGGATTCAGGAATTGATAAGGTAATGGAGATGGAGCAGTTTTCCAGTTTGGATTTCTCTACTTTCAAAAGAAGATGGAAATCAGTAGAAACTTAAATATTCTGAAATGCACATGCTGTAACCATATACGTGTCAAGAATGTTAAAATTAGGATCTGTACCAAAATGTCCCCAGTTATATAGAGCATTTACTTTACTACAGCAGTTGAGGAAGGGCATGCAGGATAGGTCAACGTTGTGGATAGAGTTGTCATCTAAAGCATGTTTCTATAATTATTGTTTGTCTACTTTCCATCTCAAAATGTGTTTTTCTCTTTACCAGTTATCCCTTCATGTCTTCCGGTCTCTTAGGTTCTTCTCTATCTTTGAGTTCTTTCGACAATGTGCTAATATATCCCCCTTCACACAGTAATTCACTGTTTTTCTATAATTGCTAGAACACCTACTACACAAGACATATAGTAAAGAAGATGCTATCTTTCCTCTTAAAACATTGAAACTGGATCATGAGGAAGAAATATTTAGATTTATAGCTCCAATGCAGGAAAAAGTTGTAGTTGGTGCAAGAGAAATTAAAAACATCTGAGGGGGAAGTTCAGAAGAGAGAGTGATAACATTTGGTTGGGAGGATTCACACATTTATGGAGGCAGCAAAACTTGAACTGACACTTGAAGAATGGGCGTTATTTTGCAGGCTGGAAAAGGAGGTCCAGGTGAAGGAATATGGCGGCAAAGGAGAGCCACATGTGCACTAATCTTGAGAGGAGAGTGATTACCCCAAACTGATCGTTTGTTGTGACACAAGCCAGCATTACCCAGCTTGTTCACCCCCTTTATTCATCCTACTTGGCACCCAATGACTATTGGTTATTAACAGAAATAAAACTCACCTAGTAAGATAAAAATATTCTGTTATGGCTCATTTATGTTTATTTTACTGTGGGATTCAGGTTCCCAACGATTCACACCTTTGTGTGGTCCACTCCCACATTGTACCAAGTTTGGTCTCTGGGACCAATATAACACAGAAGAGAGGATGATATGTCACTTCTGAGACTAAGTTATCAAATACTGCTGCTTCTGTCTTGGTTTTTGCTTGCTCTTTCTTGGATCACTTGCTCAAGGAAAAGCAGCTGCCATGTCATGAGTAGCCCTCTGGAGGGGCATACCTAGTGAGGAACTGAGGCCTCCAGCCGGTAGCCACATGAGTGGCCTTAGTGGCAGATCCTAAAAACCCAGTGAAGCCTTCAGATGACCGAAGTCCTGGCCGCCATCTTGATGGCCACCCCATGGGAGACCCAGAGCCAGAAAAAGCCAGCTCAACTGCTTCTGATCTTCAGAAACTGTATTAATGAATGTTTTTTGTTTTAAGCTGCTGAATTTGGGGATAATTTTGTTAAGCAAAAATAGATGCTAATACAATTCCTAACACCTGGAATAATGCTTGATATATATAAAAGATTCTCAGTAAATGTTTACACTTTATGCCTTAAAGTGTACACTCCGTAACTTTTTATACTTGGGACTATTTTCTTTTAATTTGAGATCTAAATACATAAGCCTCTATATAGAACTCAAATTATGTTTAATGAATTTTTTAAATATGAATTGGCAATCATTCCGTGTGCTCTTTATTTGCTTCCCCAGTTAGTCCCTGACATTCAAATATCAATGTTGCTGCAGGTTAAGATTTAATTTTCAGCAGCTGGCTCCATCCCAAATAAAGGGCTATGATTCTATTTTTGTTTATCACATATTATTTTTATTTTATTCTCTGAAAGTTAGAAAATTAGAAAAAAGTGGTTCATGAAAGTGTTGATTCTTAAATGCAATAATCCGAGATAAACATGTAAACATAATCAGGGAACTTAATTTTTAAAAAGTTCTCTCTTTATTTTTCATTATATTTAAAAGCTCTTTGTCATAAGGATGTCTGATTTAAGAACTTAAATAACATTTGTATAGGATCACAGTGAAATGGAGACTTGAGGTATTATTCTGCATAAGTCTTGATCAACCCTTTCATTTTTTTTAAAGACTGTTTTCCTAGAGAAGTTTAAGTTTCACGCAAAATTGAGGGGAAGGTACAGAGATTTCCCATATACCTCCTACCCTTACACATGCATAGCCTCCCCCATTATCAACATGCCCTGCTAGAATGTACATTTGTTATAATCGATGAGCCTATATTGACACATCATAATTACCTGAAGTACATAGTTTACATTAGGGGTCACTCTTGGTGTTGTACATTCTATGGATTTGGGCACATGTATAATGACACGTATCCATCATTTTGGTGTCATACAAAGTATTTTCACTACCCTGAAAATCTTCTGTGCTCCACCTATTCATCCCTCCACAACCCCTAACCCCTGATCACCACTGATCTTTTTACTATCTCCATAGTTGGGCCTTTTTCAGAATGTCATATAGTTGGAATCATACAATATGTAGCTTTTTCTGATTGGCATCTTTCACTTAGAAATATGCAGTTAATATCCCTCCATGTCTTGTCATGGCTTGATAGCTCATTTCTTTTTAGTGATGAATAATATTCCATTGCCTGGATGTACCACAGTTTATTTATCCACACCTACTAAAGGCCATCTTGGTTACTTCCAAGTTTTGGCAGTTATGGATAAAGCTGCTTTGAACATCCACGTGCAGGTGTTTGCATGGACATAAGTTTCAGCTCCTTTGGGGAAATACCGAAGAGTATAATTGCTGAATCACATTGCAAGGGTATGTTTAGTTTTGTAAGAAGCTGCCAAACTGTCATCCAGAGTGGCTGTACCGTTCTACACTCCCACCAGCAATGAATGAGACTCCTGTGGCTCCACACCTTTGCCAGCATTTGCTGTCGTCAGTCTTCCCGATTTTCACCATTCTAACAGCGTTGTAGTTGTATCTCATTGTTGTTTTAATTTGCACTTCCCTGATGACATGTGATGTGGAGCATCTTTTTGTATGCTTTTTTGCCGTCTGTATATCTTCTTTGGTGAGATGTCAAAGTCTTTGGCCCATTTTTTAACCATGTTCTTTGTTTTCTTATTGTTTACTTTTAAGAGTTCTTTGTATGTTTTGGCTAACAGTCCTTCATCAGATGTATCTTTGGTAAATATTTTCTCCTAGTCTGTGGCTTGTCCTCATTATCTTGACATTGTCACAGAGCAGAATTTTTTAATTGTAATGAAGTCTAGCTTATCAGTTATTTCTTTTAACCATTTAAAGTATTGAAATAATGGATACAAATGTGTATTTTTAAGTTATGTACATAAGTTAATGTAGCAGACAGATCCTAAAGTGACCCCCAATGAGTCCCAACCCCCGATGCTCATGTCTTTGGGCAATCCCCTGTCTTGAGTGTAGGCAGGACCTGTGACGTGCTTCTAACCAATGGAATATAGTGAACATGATGGGATTTCATGCCTGTGATTACAGTAGGTTACGTAGGACTCCATCAGAGCAGACTGGAGCTAGACTCCCCCTGTGAACCTGGTGAAGTAAGGGGCCACATTTGAGAGCCCCTGCAGTGAGGACCTGCAGGGGGCTTCTTGGACTGTGGGCAGCCCCTATGACCTGAGGTAGCCTCCAGCCTCCAGCCTGTAAATAGCCAGGCCCTCACTCACACAGCTGCGAGTTCCAGATGTGACAACAACCCGGGTGAGCTTGGAAGCACATTCTTCCCCAGTGGAGCCTCCAGATGAGAATGCAGCCCAGTGACACCTTGACTGCAGCTTTGTGAGACCACGAACAGAGACCGGCTAAGCTGTGCCTGACTCCTGACTCGCGGAAACTGAGACAATAAATATGTGCTATTTTAAGCAGCTAAGTTTGTGGTATTTGGTACACAGCTAGAGCAAACTAATACACTTTGTAATTTAAATTTATTGTTACTCATGTTCTTAACTTTTTTAAACCCATTTCTGTCATTGATCATAACATATATATATATATATATATTCTTGCTATTTCAAAATAAATTAAATTTACTTCAAAACAAATAATTACAATGACAAATCAGAGCAAATCTTCTTTTTTTTTAAGAACACATTTCCCCTGGATATTTGTTATAACCCTCTATGGGGAAGGGGTGCGTGTGTGAAGTTTTCCTCCCCTGACACCAAGTGACAATTAGTTCTATAACACATAGGCACCTGTTCGATTATTTTTATCTGTAGGAAGATGAAAAGGAAGTGGAAGGCAGGACAATTTGCTATTGGGGGTCACTCATGCCCTTTACTACAAACAGATGTGGTCCCTGCACGGTGGTAAGTCACCCCTGGGGTAAATGACTGGGCCCAGTTTCCCGTGGGACATCAACGGGCTTCTGTCCCACAGAGAGGATTGACCACTGTCAGTTTATCAGGTTCCTCCTCTGTCAGCTCGTCTCCATATAGGGGTAGGGGAAGAATGACTGCAGTAACAGAATCACAAAGTGGGATCCTTCTAATTCAGTATGGTTTACACCTTTACATGAACCTCAAACTTTTTTTGGTCTGTACCGTCATCCGCTGATTTGTCATGGCAAAAGTGAACAAGAAACAGCTTTAAAGGCTAAAATCCACATAGTCTGCTTTCGTGAAACATCCAACTTAAATTTATCTCGAGTGGAAAGACTTTTCTCATCTGTGCCCCATCTCTCTGATAATATTTTCCATGTCTTCTTGTTATTTTCTGCCTGTGGATTTCCCTGCCCCATGACACAGCAATGTCCTGCAGGAAGGAATATATTTCCTTCTTCATTCTCAGCCTAGAGTCTGGCTTCTCTTTTTGCTTCCTCACCAATGATTCAGTTGCTACTGTCAGGTGCTAAATTGTTTTACACGTTGTTTCATTCGGTTCCCCTAATAACCTTATATTTTAGGTAATATTATTATCTCCAATCTACAGATGAGGAAACTGAGGCTTAAACAGCTTAAGCATTTGAAGCACTTGGCACTGGAAAGGCAGTTTGAAAAATTTGTTTAAAGGATAAAAAGAGCAAAGGAAAGATAAGTTATTTTTAAAAAGAAAATATATAGAGAAAAATAATATGACACAGGAGAATTTTGAGAGGAAAAATATTTATTGAACAACACGTTTTTAGGGCCACGATCCAGGCTCTGACAAGATAGCAGATATATTAAACATGATCTGATTTTGAAGGAAACACATTGCTTCTCGAAATACTTCATAATGTTAGAAGTGTGGACAGAGGGTGGGAGATATTGGACCTCACAGAAAGGAACAGCTATCTTATAATGAGATGGGCTGCCTGCTCATCTTTGATAGATTAGTATAGTAATATTATTATAGATTTTGAATAGGCAGAGAGCGAGAAAAAAATTCTTCTAGACCAGGAAAACTGGGTGACCAATGGTAGGAAAGTGAGAAAGTGTATTGGAGGCAAATTTCAAAAATAAAAAAGATAAGATGAATGCAGAAATGAAGGTAGAATAGAAGAGAAAAAAATCACTGTGCATTTCTCTCCTCTTGAAGGTCACCACCATGACCCTAATCTCCTCCAGTCTGAAACCCGGCACCATTTTCACACCAAGTACGTTAGTTTGCTTCAATTGTAAGACGACTAAAATAGCTGAGCTAAATACACATTTCCTAACTGAATTAGATAAAATCTCCAAAATTCTCTTCATTCTTCTGGTTTATTTCATTTTAGCTCATGGTTCATCTGACTACTAAGTATCTGCAACTTGAGGGCAGGAGTCACGTGGACTTTGTATTTGCATTTATCAAAGTGCCGCCACAGACTACTAAACATAACAAGATCTTATTAAGTATCTGTTGAGGAGTCCAGGGTTGAGATTGGGGAAAAGGAGACACATGGAAATGGTTGAATTGGTGGTCACTTCTTGGGAAAAGGAAGGGAAGTGTTGAGAGCACAGTTGGGAACCAGAACACAAGAATCCAGGTTGTGTGTATTTTATGGTAGAGTCATGAGCAGTCTTGGAAAGTTTTCTTAAGCAATAGAGTGTCCCTGAGCAGACCCACTCTGAAAATTTAACTGAGCAGGAGATTGAAGGAGGACAGATGATACTAAAATCTAACGTAATAGTTTATGAGACGACAGCAGGGGCCTGACCCAAGCAGTAGGAACAGGAAGAAAGAGATGAGGATATTGAGATCTAAAGAACAAGGGATAGAAGTTCAACTCTAATTCCTTCTCTGAGCAGCTCTAAAGTATAAAAGTCAAGTGAGTTATTTCATTTTTTTATTGTAGAAATCAGGAACATCATGTTACTTTCTTTTGGTGGAACAAGTGTTATGTTGTGGTCCATTGGTGTAATGCCATTGAACTTCTTGAGCCTCTCACAGTTCCTGGTCCCTACTCACATTTGGGAAGAGTGTAGCATACAGAGAGGGAAGTGCTCAGGTTCTGGTCAGACTGCCAGGTTCAAATCCATACCTTCCCACCGGTGTGGCTGAGAGTTGATTGCTTACCCTCCTTCATCCCACAGATTCAAGTGCATGTGAGGTTGGTGGTAGTATGAGTGTAGTGTGGTCACTGGGGGGAGAAAGGGATTTCCGTGAAGCACTGAGCACAGCACCTGACCCATAGTAAGTGCTCACGCTCACCAACTAGTATGCAAACTGTTAGCAAGGCACCTGCTTCCAAAGTGCTGATCACACATCTAGTGAACAAACCAAGGAGCTTATTATCCAACCTAATACAGTCTGCCTGTGTGCCTCATGTTCTTAAATATTGGCCTCGCAATTATTTTTACAATAGGGCCTATTAAGCATATTTTCTTAAGAACAAAATTGGTATGCATTGCTCATTTTCAGTGAACAAAATAAAAGATACACTTTCAAATTTTCTTTTGAATAAGAGGAAAATGTCCACACAATGGAACTATAAATTTAAGTGAAAGAATACACTCTGGAATTTACAAGAGATGGCAGACTGTGTTCTTCATCTTCCCGAAGGTGTGAAATTGTAGTTAATTGCCTTGTTCTCACTTTTAAAGAGCAAAGAGTTCATAAATAATGAGCTCAAGGGGCAGTTTGCAAAAGCTCTAAAACCTCTCAATGTAGTCTTCATTGCCAAAGATGTAATTCTTCTGAGTGTTGATTATTCCCATGAATTTTAAAATATTTTAAATTACACTACAGAGACTAAACAGATGAAAATTATCTCTCAATTCCCTTTGAATAGAGCTGTGTGTGTCAATGAGAAGCCTACCACCTTTGGTTTCCAATGACACATGCATCCTTTATCTAGATATAATGTTTCTTAAAAATATCATGTAGAGTTCCACAGTGAAATGTAAATAATGAAATTACTGCTTCCTAACTGCATAATGATAAGCAAATTTTCGAAAATTTTGGGTTATGCATTATATATGTGTGTTTGTACGTGTATATATATATATATGGAGAGAGAGAGAGAGAGACTATTTCTTCATATCTGGTGGCTATTTGTTCATTGAAAATATCAATCATTAAGTGAGATCATGATCTATTCAACACCCTAAATCCTTCTGGATTACAAATGTCACCAGCCATTTAAAAATACTTACGTGTGTGTTTAGTACATGCAGTAAATATGCATCATGTTTGGCCCCTTCCCACCAAAACCCAGCACAAATCACCTCATGAAAACCACACCCCTCTGAGGTAAATATAATCCTTTGGGACACTCCAGCACCATACGATTAGTTGAGATTTTCAAGGCACTAACTCTACCTGGCCACGTTGTATCATTTTTTGGGGGGGGCAGTTTCTTCTACAAAGAACTTCCACGTGTAACAGTTTGATCAGAATCCTCTTTTTAGTGGCCACATGTTGAGCAGATAATAGTAACAGCAAATAAACACGTAAGCAAAGCAAGCAAACCAAGGCATGAATAGAACGGTGTTTACTCACTCAACCCCCTGCCCTGGGAGTTCATGAGGGGTATTAAGGTTTGTTACACTTTAGTTACCAAGAATCTCATTTTCCTCTGGGTTCTTCAAATCCCACACAGGCAATTGGAAATCAGACTGGAAAGCACAATTCAGAGAGAACAAACAATAATTGCTTAACCTGCTTGTGAAGTGTAGCATAATTTAATCTTATGTGTTGCCTTTGGAAAATTACAGGAGGGGAGGGAGAAACCTATTTTAGGTGACATTAAGCATTTAGGCATCCATGGCAATTGCAAGGTCACTTTCTTTTAGGGGATGGCAAGGGTCTATCAGGGAGATTACCTAACCAGTGCTAATTAGGTGATTTCTAATTGACTGCCTTAAGATTCCATTTCTGGGAGAGCCAAAACTTTAATTAAGTAAAGTCTCAGTTTGGTGACATGGGGCTTAGCATAAGCGACTTAATATTGGGCCTGTTGTCTTGTTTTTAACAGTCTTGTGCTAAGTAAAGATCACAATCCATTTGACTTAATTCTTCCAAGTTCGGTGATTCAACTTGCATTTATTGAGATTTGCCATGTCCCTGGCACTTTGTTAGTCACTGAGAAACTAACAGAAAATGTATGAGTCACAGGTTCTGCCCTCAAGGAGCTTATAAACTCACTGGAGAGAGGAAAGACTTACATAGTAAACAATAGCAGACATGAAACAGTATTGTTCTGTGGAGGAGGAAGAATAATTTTCCCTCCACCCTTCTAGGTTCCTGGCTGAGACACGCTCTGTAATAAAAGACAAATAAACAGGTGAAAAACAAAGAGAAGTTTAATGACGTGTATACCTCCTGTATACACGAGAGATACCCATGTAAAAGTCTCTTACAAAAAGGTAACTTCTACTCAGTTTTCAGAGCTTTGCCTGTGTCTGCTGTTTCTAAAAGTAACCAACTCAAAATAATCAGTGTGCCAAAGAGGCGTATTTTGGGATGGCGTATTCTGCTCCCCTTTACTCCTAAGAGACAGTGGGGCCAAAGGAAAGATTACCAGGCCGGCAATCAGGTGGTTCCTTTTCTGACTTAGCCCTGTGTGACCTTTTTGGGAAAATATAACTAAAATGAAATCTCCTGCCAACCCAGAAAACCTCTCCACAAAAAGTAGAAGAGAAAGAAGACAGTTTTACTATTGAATAAGCATTAAACTAGAATGTGATGCACATCCCAGTAATTCTCTATAGAACAGACAGAAAGAAATCTCACCCCTTCACAGAGCCAAACAGGTATAGCCCACTGATAAACAATAACTAGTCCGCGAATGGCAGACTTGACAGCACCATGCATCACACAGAGGACATCATAAATTCATTTGGTAATGGGGGTGACCATCTGTGTTAGCTAGTTGGCTTTATCCAAAGGAAAATCAAATGACAGTAGGTAGTTTTGGAGCAAGGCATCTGCCAAAGTCAGGTTCCTCCCCTCTCCTTCCGGGGAAACTGGGAGATGGGGGCTCTATCTTCCATGAAGATTATGTTTCTAAGAGATGGTTCCCAGGTCCTTGAGAAAGACACTCTTGGGTCATAAATGTGGTAAAGTGCTTGTTTAGCTTTTAAAAAGATTTATATACAGTTCAAAGAGACAGAGGAAGAGCTGACAAGTTTTCTAAAGTAGATGTTCTAAGAAAAGGCAGGCAGGCAAAGTGTCTTCTCTTATTTTCAACAGGGAGAATTAAGCCTCTTATTTTTCACTTACTTTTTTTGTTTGTTTTGTGCTGGGAAAGATTCACCCTGAGCTAACATCGGTTGCCAATATTCCTCTCTTTTTTTTTTTCCCCCTCCCCAAAGCCCCAGTACATAGTCGTATATTCTAGTTGTAAGTCCTTCTAGTTCTTCTATGTGAGCCACTGCCACAGCATGGCAACTGACAGACGAGTGGTACGGTTCCTCGCCCCAGGAACTGAACCCAGGCCACCAAAGCAGAGTGCACAGAACTTTAACCACAAGGCCACTATTTACGACTCTTATTTTTAATTCATATTGGCTCTTACAACCTTGCATCAGTCACTTCATTTTTCTCTGTCTCTTGTTCCTCCAGTGTAGAAAGAGGGGGGAGATCTCTATCAGTGTTCACAAACTACTTGCCCACACAGTTTGAGAACCACTGAACTGCCAGAAGGAAGAGCTTCTGAATTCTTCCACTTTTTCATGTCTGTTCTTGTGGTAGAATAAAAAACAAAAACAAAAACGAAAACATAGCCTTTGAAGGCAGAAAATTTCAGTTCCAAGCCTAGGATCCTCACAACTAAAAATGTGACCCAGGACGAATTATTTTCCTCTGTAAGTTCCAGTTACTTCACCTGTAAATAGAAATTGAGATAATAGTTTCAATAAAATTATGGTAAGGGTAAAATAATGTCAATTTCCCTCCCTTCCTTATTAAGGAGATCACTGTTTTATAATGTGCTATCTATGCATTAATGGGAATGATAAGCATAATTATATATTCACCCTGAATCCCAGCTCTGAATGCTAAATGTATCTGTCAAAATGTCATACACTTTATCAGTGGCTTATGTCAGTGTTTCTCCAAAATCTGGGACTCCTATCACTCGTGATCTGTGTGGTCCAGCTGGCTCATTTAATGACATTGGATCACATTTGGGGATGTTATTTCCCTCTCAAAATTTTCAAAATGATTAAAAACATTGGGGGAAAAAACACTCTTATTTTGGTTTAAAATGTCTGAAACACATTTCTAAAACTTCTAGTGCCCCTGTTTTAATACAGCCATTGGCAAGCAACTATGTTTTTCTAGAACTTAATGTATTTGTTTAGTTTTCCCTGTATTTATTTCTGCATTTTCCTTCTAAAGACAAATGGTGCTAGATTTTCACATATGATAGTAATAAAAAGGTTCTTTTAAATAAATTTAAGTAAAAAATGAATGAGTTTATTTAAAGAAACATTTAAAATAAAGTGAGTGGGTTCTACATAGCATGGCCAATGAAGGCATGCGTCCAAGTCAGTATTTCCCATCCTTCAAGGATGGTCAATAGAAACCACAGTTTTAAACTGTCATAATCAGAGAGAGAAGAGGATGAGTATGTGGAAACTCTGAAAACAGAGGCCAGACCAGCTTTGTCATAGCACAAATGTGAATCATCTATATGATGCTGAAAGATCGGGATCAGTATAGAGGAAATTTAGCAGAGGTTCCTGTGAAAGAGATTTGGATGACATTGTGCAAGAATGTTTATTAACCCTTTAAAACCACATTTGTGCATCTTTAAACACACTGATACACTCTAGTGTTCACAATAAGGAGATCCTGGTTCTGGTTAAGCTGTGCTCAGGGCATTTTATAAAACTCCGGCAGACTCAGTTCGAGATGGATATTAACAAAACGAAGCACATCCAGATAAGTAGGGCAAGTATAATAAAGATTTTGAAATTTATGTCATGAGACCTGAGGCTGAAGAACCTAAGAATACTTATTCTAATGAACAGTGACCTGGATTATGAAATGCTCTTTGTATATCTGAACATACAGTCATCACCCCTTATCTGAGGGGAGACGTTCCAAGATCCCCAGTGGATGCCTCAAACCACAGATAGTACCGACCCCTTTACACACTATATTTTTTCCTATACTGTGACAAAGTTTAATTGATAAATTAGGCACAGTAAGAGATTAACAACAATACCTAATAATAAAGGTGGCTTTGGGGACATTACTAAGTAAAATAGGGTTACTTGAACACAAGCACTGTGATACTGCGACAGTCAATGTGATAACCGAGACCACTACTAAGTGATTAATGGGCAAGTGGCGTATACAGTGTGGATACACCAGACAAAGGGATGATTCATTTCCCAGGAGGGACAGAGCAGGAGGGCAGCATGAGATTTCATCACGCTACTTAGAACAGTGCACAATTTAAAACTTATGAATTTTTTATTTCTGAAAATTTCCATTCAATATTTTCAGACCATGGTTGAACCTCGGGTAACTGAAACTGCAGAAAGTGAAACTGCAGATAACAGGAGACTACTGTATATCATGTGAAAAAGTAACCAGCGAGATAAATGAGGACTTGCTAACAAGTACCGCTGTCCAACAGTAGAATTAGCAGCCACATTGAGTAGTGAGAGCTCTGTCACAGAGGTAATCAAACAGGTTAGGCTGCAGCTGACAAGCATGCAGTCGCAGACTGTGCAATGGTTCGGATGTTAAAATAAAAGGCTTGTTTGGAGTGTGGGGTCTTGGAGGTGAGAGGTTAGAAAGGGAGTTAATATGTGAAGAATACCTGCTATGTTACAGGCTATTATCAGTACTTTGGATCACCTGTTTCAGTGTATGAAAAACTTTTAAAAATGACTTTCTGGTAAAGTTGCTTAATTCCCACCTCCAACAACAATAATAAAATCTTCACATAACATTAATGCTTCAGAATCATGCCTCTTATATAGGGCCTTCAAAGACCAGAAAGAAAACTACGAGCACAAGCCAGTTTGAAAAGAGCAATGGCAGAGATTTGTGTGGGGAAGATGGGCTCAGAGTCTGTTTTGAGGGAATTATGCACTCTGCTGATGGCCAGCTGGCTTTTCCTTTGTGTTTTCATGCGTCCAACAACTGTCTCTGGGGATTCAGGTGTAAAAAGCCCAGGCCTTGCAGCTTCCAGCCTAGAACACTGAACATTCTGAGATTTGCTAAGTGTGACTCTAACCAGGAGATGGCAGCATCTGCCTAGAGATGCGCCAACCAGCCATGGCCACCTCACAACACCATGGATTATGTTTAAGGAACACTAGAGGGCTCTGTGCTCTCACTGTTGGTCATAGAGTAGGCTGGTTCAGAGGATCTTGTAGGGGACAGTCCTCCCCACGTCTCCACTCCACAGCTACGCCCCTCACACGCTCACGCACACCTACACCTATTCACAGAGAGTGTCCTGTGGCTGTCTACATAGGTGTGACTATTACACACAGACACACACAAGATTTCCAAGCTGAGACTTGGGCCAATGAGCTACCAGATCTCAAGGTTCAGAAGGAGCTGTCATCCCTTCTTTACCTACTCTTTTACACTTCCGCAATCAGAGGAAGTGTTCTACATTAAATACATGTTTCAGTGGCAGGATTTATTAGACTCCAAGGTCAACCAGGATACCAGATGGACATAGGTTGTAGCTAGTAGGAAACAACAAGTAAAGAACCAGGACTGATTGCGTTCTTCTATGTGTCTGGCACAGTCATCACCGATGTATATATCCAATGAGATTTTAGGCATATACAGAGTTTAATTGTGTGAGAGAAGTAACTTTATTCCCCTCTTTACATTTTAGGCAGCTGATTCTCAGTGTCACTTCTTAGTCACTTCTCCATTGTCATAAACCACCTAGTGGTAGAAAAGAGATTCAACCTCAAATTTATCTGTTTCCAGACACTTCTACAGTGTCTTTCTGCTGCTTCCCCTACAACATGGGAACAAGAAATATTCAATCCTCTGAAAGGAATTCAGTGTCACTTATAATTGTTTTTCCTTTTCCAAATAGAATACAGTTGAATTAAACAAACACTTTTGACAAATGTTAGCTAGAAACTTCTACCAAAGGCAGGTTCTAGTTAAGTGGAACACAAGATGGAATTCCGGCTTAATGTGAATTTGCAGGAGCATTGCATACTACACAATTTTCTGTAATCACAGTAGCACCTAAAAAGCCCAATTACCATATAAATTTGAAAACAGGGCTAAATGAAAATTGCTGTGCTTGTTCTCTAAAATGTTAACATATAAAATAAAATCAGCTGCTTATTCTCAGGTCAAGGTGAGACGTGAATGAACACTGACCCAGATGTCTTTTTCACGCAGGCTACCGAGGGCTGCAAAGCCATTATAATCTGCACAATGCATCTATCCAGTAAATCAATACGAGCGTAAAGTGGCATTAATAAAAGAATCAAGTTCTATACAATGGATGTGATAATTTTCCTCTACTCTACCTCGTTGGTGCTAAGTTCTTGTTGCAACATCTTGGCAAGAGAAAAATTGTCAAGAGAAGAGACTGGTTGGTCAGGTACTACTCCACGCCAGACATCCCCAGGGCCTGAAGCTATTTCTCATACTATAGGCTGAAGAAGAGATATTTAAGGAGATCATAGTGCCTGTATTCAGATATGCAAATATGCAGAGGATGTTTTGGGAACTCTCAGTGATCAGAGGTAAGCCTATGAACAGAAGGTAGACACTGAGGCAGAGGCTGTCTCATTGAGGTCAAGCGTTGTCACTCACATCACTGTCCTGCATTGGGATAGGTGGCCTGGTGAGGGCATCAATGACCACTTGATGGACTGATGAGATACACAAGCATAAAGTTCTTTCCTTGTATGGCATGTGCTAACCCGAAGCTGGGAGCACAGTAATGACTGAGGCAGGCTCTGTCATTGCCTTGCTGAGCCTTCAGTCTCATGGGGAAAACAGGCATTACAGCCATGGGGTGTGAAATGACTATAATAGGGGAAGAATAGGGTGCTAAGGAGCCCAGCAGAGAAACACCTAACCTCATCTCAGGAGTCGGAGAAGAATTCCCAGAAAAAGGCTGTCTAATTTGAGACCTGAATAGTGAATAGGAGTTAGTTGAACAAAGAGGGTGAGAGAAGAAGATAGACATAATCCACCTTCCCAAACACAAAGTTTCCTATGACTTCCTATATGTGTGAACCTTTCTAAAACACCAAGAAAAATTATATCTATTATATCTATTACCTACTGTTGCCTAACAAACCACCTCAAAATGTTGTATCTTAAAACCATGACCATATATTTGCTCATGATTCTGCAATTTGGGCTGGGCTCAGATGGATGGTTCTTCTCCCGGCTTGCCTGGGGTCACTCATGGGGCTGCTGTCATCTGTTAGCTCAGCTGGGGTGGATGGTCCAGATGGCCTCAAATTTCTGGCAATTGGTGCTAGCATTGTCTGGGGCACTTCTGGGCTTCTTCTCCACATGGCTTCACAGTCTCCAGCAGAAAAGACTGAACTTGTTTAAATGGTGGTCTCAGGCCAGCATTTCAAGAGAACAAAGGAGGACGTTTCAAGACATCTTGAGGACTGGATTGTAGAATTCACATAGTGTCACTTCCACCACATTCTGTTGGTCAAAGCAAGTTTGAGGCTAAAGAATGAAGAAATAGACTCCTACTTTTGATGGGAGGCTCTGCAAAATATTGTGGCCATGTTTTTCAATCTACCACGAGCATGCTGAGAAAACTCAAAGTAGAGTCAATTAAAAGTGACTCCAGATGGGTGAAGCTGGAGGTCAGTCTCTAAGGGTGAGTAAGATTTTATTAAGGAGAGCAGAGGAGGGCCCAGCATGGCAGGGAGAGGTTGAAGAGCATGGCTAGACTGTTTAGAGTTCACAGGGTTTGGTATCGAAGAATCAGGGGAGCAATTGCGGGAAAAAACACAGCAGGAGAAGAACATCATCACATTGAACAGCGTCCCACAATGCACTGGCTTGCTAGTGAAGTGATCAACAAATATTGACCCTGTCTAGATAAGCATAAGATCCTGAAGGGCCTTTTATGATCAGTGTAGGAGTTTAGCAAGGGAACCTTTAAATCAAGGGATTTAGATAATGAGTTTTGTTTTTGAATATCTGAAGCATCATTTCACAGACCGTGCATAAAGTAGCCTTGGAATTATTTCCTTCTTATGAGTTTGGGCAGAACCTTCATTATTGGTACTTGCTATGTCCATCTGGCTTCGTTGTGGACACTGAAACCAGTGACTCCAAGGACCATTACGCAAGCTCCTAGACTTCAGTACATGAGGACAGAAGCCGTCCAAGCTAACACACATCTACCACCAGTTGGATTTCTACTGGATTTTTTTTTTCCCCTATTTATCTTCAGTTGGTAGGGAAAAGACCCTTTAATGCTGAACAGCCGGTGAGAGGAAGAACTGAACAGCAATCAACTTTTTGGCAAAGCCAGGATAGAGGTGACTTAGATCACAGAAGGTCATATGATAGCGAAATGATCTAAGCCACTGGGGATGGATAGCAAACAGTTCCTCACATTTTTGGTTGCTCTGTGGGCAGGAACAAAGCATGATTTAAAATTAAAGTGCAGACTCTCTCTTTTGAGCAAATCCTTCTGTCATTTTGAGGTGGGCTGGCAACCACCTAGCCTTTGTGTTCAGAAAGTCTTTTGAAAATCAAGTAGAGGCACGTTCTTGAAGCAATAGCAAGCATAACAAGTGTCTTCCGCTTCCTAAGTATACCCCTTTGTTCCTTTAAACCCAAAGGAGCATCTGTAGAAAGACAAACCAAGAATCCAGCAATTCTTAATAGTTAGCAGTTGGAATTTATGTTGTTCAATCAACCTTACTGCTAGCAGTAACTCCTCCTTTGTTTTGCTTTGGGGAGAAGTAGAGTCTCTCAGAGGTGGCAGGAATAAAGACCTGTTGATTCAACGCATTTTGTGTTAGATTAGCTAGACTCTATAAAATGACATGCCCCTGAGCCTCAGGTTGCCTATGTTTTGCTAAGATAGGAAGGATTCCCTCAGGGACAGACAGGCCTGGGGCTAATTATGCTGTAGGCTGAATTCATCACTAAATCTTTTTCGCTAACAAAGACAAATTACCTCATACATTTTAAAAGGCCCTAAAAAATTAGGTGAGTGAACCTAACATCCAGCCAACACATGAACCCAGAGTCAGCACATGGCAGCCTGCCAGAGAGACTCATTGTTGGTTTGCATACACAAAGATGAGAGTAGGCAACCATCATTGGGCATACGGTTGATGAGACCTTTCACATACCCAGGTCTTCACTGCAGTCACTGAGAGGGAGGCATTATTATTACCTTTGTTTGCAAATGAGGAAACTGTGGTTCAGAAACATCAGAATCATAGAATCACAAGAGCTTTGGTTTTACAGACATAAAGCTCTTAGCTCCTATCCCATCTCCACCGCTTACTTGCTGCGCATGTGACATTTAGGACATTTTTAGTCTCTTTGAGACTCAGTCTCCTCATCTTTTTTTTTTTTTTTTTGTGGTCTTTTTTTTTTTTTTTTTTTACTTTTGCTTCATTTTATTTATTTATTTATTTATTTATTTATTTTATTTTTTTGTTTATTGCAGTAACATTGGTTTATAACATTGTAAAAGTTTCAGGTGTACATCATTGTACTTCTATTTCTGCATAGATTACATCATGTTCACCACCAAAATACTAATTACAACCCATCACCACACACATGTACCGAATTATCCCTTTCACCCTCCTCCCTCCCCCCTTCCCCTCTGGTAACCACCAATCCAATCTCTGTCCCTATGTGTTTGTTTATTGTTGTTATTATCTACTACTTAATGAAGGAAATCATACGGTATTTGACCTTCTCCCTCTGACTTATTTCACTTTGCTTTATACCCTCAATGTCCATCCATGTTGTCACAAATGACTGGATTTCATCGTTTCTTATGGCTGAGTAGTATTCCATTGTGTATATATACCACAGCTTCTTTATCCATTCGTCCCTTGATGGGCACTTAGGTTGCTTCCAAGTCTTGGCTATTGTGAATAACGCTGCAATGAACACATGGGTGCATGTACCTTTACAAATTGGTGTTTTCAAGTTCTTTGGATAAATACCTAACAGTGGAAATCACTAACTATCAGGGAAATGCAAATCAAAACTACAATGAGATATCACCTCACGCCTGTCAGAATGGCTATAATTAACAAGACAGGAAAACATGTGTTGGAGAGGATGTGGAGAGAAGGGAACTCTCATACACTGCTGGTGGGAGTGCAAACTGGTACAGCCACTATGGAAAACAGTATGGAGATTCCTCAAAAAATCAAGGATAGAACTACCATATGATCCAGCTATTCCACTGTTGGGTATTTATCCTCATCTTTTTAATGGGGATGATAATACCTACCTCACAGGCTTGTGACAACAGAGGAGAATTCGTTCACACTTACACAGTCACACATACAGTACATGCACTTCAGAAGTGTTTATTTTATCAAGTGGTTATGAAGCAGTGGATCCTAGAGTCAGGTGACTTGTTTTCAAACTCCAGCTCTGCTATCTGCCAAAGGTCGTAAATTGAAGAATTAGTTTAGCTTCTCTGTGTCACATTTCCTTACTTATAAAATATGGACAATAGTAACAGCTGCCCCAAAGCTTTGTTGTGAAACTTAAAGATGAAAGTGGTAGGTAAAGCCAGTAATAAGTACTTAGATGATGATGATGATGATCATGATCATGGTAATGATAGTGTTTCTCAGATCCCTCAAAAGATTTGTCCAGAGTCACACATATGTAAGGTCCAGAGCCAGGGTCCAGTCTCAGGAATTCTAACTTTAAATTTTAAGGTTTTCTATTGTAAAACAGGAGCATAGAATTAAGGGCAAGGATGGGAAACAGTTTGAAATCCCAAGAGTTGGGATTTCTGTGATGGTGGAAAAGACTTGAGCAACTTTCAAGAGACAATGGAAGTGTGGGAGGGCTGGTTAATGCCTTCCTTATGGCCAGGATCGGACCTCGCAGGCTTTGAGCAGGGAGGCTAGAATGAGGTTCTATTGCAAGACCGGCATAGCCACTCCAGTCTGTGCACAAAGTCTGTCAGTCATGGGACTGAATTATGGAGCCGGCAGATCTGGAGTGTGATCTTCAGCTCAGGTTTGAAAGAGATCTCTGCCATGGTCACAGGGAACCTATAATCTCTTTCTTATTTCTCCCTTTATCCCTATAGGTTTCTCTTTTCAGGGAAGTCTCTGGGGGAAGTCATTTATATCTTCAGTAAAAAGTGTCTTATCCTGTATCATTCATTCATTCACTCACTCTCCATGTACTACTACTTGCCTGAGGTCAAATAGCCAGTATATTAAGTCTCCATTTCCTTATTTGTAAAACTGATAATAAGAGTATCCATCCCTGAGGATGTGAATCAAGACCATATAAGATAATGCAGGTAAAACACTTAGCTATTGTTGATTAGTCATTGCCTTACTGCATATGGATCACTCTACTGGAAATCTATTAGGTATATAACAGCAAGAAAGGCATTGAGTCCTTTGATTATTGTCTGAAGGTCTAGGTTTCAGTCCTGGTTGGGCCACTGAGGACTAGTGTGACCTAAGGAAAGTCATTTTTTCTCTCAGACTTTTTTTTCTCATCTGTAAAATTAGGTTATTGGAAAAGGTCAACATTTAAAGGATATTTTCCAAGAAACCTTAGTCTCATGAGATTGTCCTTAGAATTAAAAGGGGTTCAATGGATATATAAGTCTGGGGAAGTTTGTATCTTCTATTCCTCTCCTAGAAATCCTCAGTGCACATCACCGTAGTGAAGACCCTGCAGGAAAGGAGTCCTATAGGAAAGAAACCTGTTTGGTCGGGATTAAACTAAAGTTTCCCAAAGCCATTTGACTATAGGACCTTTTTCCCTCTATAACAGCAAATCACCTTCCCATGGATTATTTTCTGGGATATGCTGAACTGGTGGTCTCCTAAGAGCCTTTTCAACTTTGGCAATCTTTTCTCTCTACCAACATCACCTACAGTCGATGTTTCTTTCTGTCATTTCAGCCTCAGGTATAAGTGGGGATGCTCTCCTGTTGGTAGGGGCCACATCTGTCAAACCTAAACCATGGCATAGGCAACTGACAAGTCTATATTTACAAAGAGCCACGTGGGTAAAATACACACTCATCCGTGCGTGCACAAAGAAGATGATAATATGCAAAATCTAAAAATGCATTTCACAACATTCTTATTGCTGCCAAACTGTTGTTTTTTTTTTTTCCACTGTTCCCTGGGCAGCTTTTTCTTTCAGAATTGTATCCCATTTTTCTCACCCAAATGGAAAGAAAAACTTGGAACCAGAATCCTTTTGTTGCCTTCCGAGTAGCTGAGCCAAATCAGAGCGATGGCCTAGAAACCAGAAAGTTTGGATTCTAATTCTGCTTGTGCCGTGAACTTGGCCTTGATTTGGAGCAAGTCACTCGTCCAGTCAAATCCCACCTTTCTCCATCTAGAAGGTGAGGGAGTTGAGCTAGATTGGCCTCTGTATTCTCACCCGGCATGAGATGTGGTTTCTTTTAGATAAATGGCATTTGAAAGCTGCTTGTGATCCAGCAGTCCCACAGCGTGTCCCTGCAGTCTCCTGTAGGAGCCATCTGATCCTGTATGGTTTGCATTAGGCTCCCTGCACCAATGAGCAATGGTAGGGGTTGGGAACAGCCTGGGCCCATCTGGCTCTTTTAAAAGAGGCTGCACTTCACACCCCGTGTGCCAATGCCCGGGCTGATGTCACCTCATTCTTTGGGAAAACGTTCTCTCCATCTGTTGAGACAGCCGGTGTCCGCTAGATCAATGGCCTGGATTGTAGAGATTTGGTCATTGTCTTTCTTTTTTTTTTTTTGTATTATAGCAAAAGAAACATCATCAACACAAACCCTAATTTAAGTTATGTGAAGGATTTACTTAAATCCACAAAAGCAATGAGAACCAGACCTGGGCTTGCAAGTAGGGCCAGTTACAATGGCTTAGATTAAGGCATGAGGATCAGCTTCAACTTTGAGGTTAAAGATTGTTCTTTCTTTTGTGGCTCTCTCAGGCCCTTAACATCACTTAAGCATAATTGATTTGGGGGAACTGAATGCTGTGAATGTGTACATTGGCTTCTGTTTCCCCCAAATTGTGCTTTATAGGAGCTCAAATTCTCTGAACTGTTGAGCACAGAATTCCTCTCCCCAGAAGAAGCCTCAAGTGTTGATTTTGAGGTTGTTTACTGCATCCCTCTCCCTGCTCCATAGGCGATCAGCTAATTAAGACCTGCTTGGAGCTTGTCTGGATCATCTCAGCAACTCCCTGGTAGGGGAGGTCTCCGTACGCAGGTAGAGGAGCATCAAAGACCTGGGCTATGCCTCTGGATGGCTCAGGGACTTGACCACTCTGTGACCCTGGGCCGGATGCTTAACCCCTTCTGAGCAGGGTCAGCTTCCTTTTCTGTACAGTGGGGTGGATACTCCCTGCCGTGAACCCCTTATATGGCGGCTCTGCTGGGACACCACCCTTCTCCACTTTGCTCTATAATATCATGGGCCATCTTGACTTTGCCTCACTCTACCTTGTTCTCTGGTGTCCTTGAGACTTGGCAAGGGCTTCCCCTTCTTCTGGCAACAACCTTCCTCTTTTACTTGGTGAATGTGGACCCATTCTTCCAGACGCAAGTCAAGTGTTTTCTCCCCAGGTAGTTTTTCTTGACATTCCAGGCTAGATTCCCCTGCTCCGTGCTCCTCTCTGACACCCTGTATTTACATTCATCATAGCACTTGAGGAACCCGAAGTCCCCACTCTCAAGATGCTCACAGACTCATGACAGATGTGTCATACTCTTCTATGTTTGCAGCATCCCATCCCCCTTAGGGTGGTTAAAGCTATTCTAGGCAGATCATAGTTGCTGAATGAAAGTGAAGAATATACCTTATTTTTACACACCAGTGATGGAAAAGGTCCTACTAGTGAGCTGAGTGATGGAAACAAGACCTTGGTGATAGTCTATTATGAGCCAGGATACTGTATGTATTCCACCCCATTTAACTTCTTCCAATTCTGATGATGTATATGGTAGCAATGTAACTTGAGACAGGAAGAAATTGAATCTCAGAGAGTTCAAGTAACTTACTCTGTCAGTTGGATCCTTTGGGGAGGAGATACTGAGAGGGAATTAGTAGTTCAAGTGGTTCATCGTGTGTGTGTGTGGGCAGGGGGCTTTGATAAAGTATGGGCCAATTCAGTGGGGAGCTCCAGAGCAAAAACTGCCCATTAGAGATGTCTCACGTTGAGTAGAAATGGTTATCCTCCAGTATCCCCACTGTGCTCAGAGCTGAGGTGAATCCTGAGGCACTGCAGCTGGAAGTTCTCAGCTACCTGCACTCCTTGCCATATTGAGTCTAGATGTCCCGACAAAGCCATGATTTGAAAGTGGGTCAATCTGACTTTAAAGTCCATTTTTTACTACACTACATTTCTGAAACTTAAGGGGCCTCCTATTACACATCCTGAAATAAAGTTTCAGAGATCAAATGGATGACCAAGATCTGTGCAATACCAACATAAGTCTGACACTAGAGTTTAATCTCCTACGTAAAACAAGATACAAGGTGACCTTCTCGTTCACAATCTTGCTTCCATTACTCTGTTTCCTCTCTTAAAACTGTGCTTTGGCAGGACATACAGGGATCATATAATATACTGAATGATTAAAAGTTATTAAAACCCCAGATGATTGAACCTACTGATTAAGCAAACTGCATGGACATCCAAATCACTTAACAGGGCTCTGATGGTCGCCAAGTATTATAACCCTGGACTAGAAAGGCAAGGGATTTATTCAAGCTGGAGTACTTCTCATGCTTCCTCCACCAGAGGTTAGTATGAGCCAAGTCTTGATTAACCATGACCTCATTTTCATCATTGACATCCTGGGACTGCAACCTTCCGACCACCCCCATGCATGGCCACTTGAGGCCCATCAGAGTGGGATGGCACGGGATCTATTACAGTATAAACTCTCTGGAGTATTCAGAAAACTAGAAATTGCTACAAAGCCTCTTCTTTCGATCCAATACATTAAAATAGCTGCAAAATAAGACGTTAAGTAGAGCGATTGAGATGAGTTCAGCTTTCCCTTTGATGATTCTGTTGCTCAGTTTGGCAAGACCAGGTCTAGAAATGGTAGTAAGGGTAATGTCTCAATCACTCTACTTCTCAGACCTCAACCTAGAGTTAATGAGTATCTCTGGGGTTGAAGTTCAGAATCATTACTTTATTACCGATCTAGTTGAGCTTCTCTCAAGAGAATGAGCAGACTGGTGGCAGGCACTAGAATCTTGAAACCCATCCAAGTCTACACTGATCTTAAAAGTTCTAGGTCCAAAGTCACCAGTTCTTTAGTGGGAGAGATAAGCTGAAAACCCAGTCCAGTGGTCTGTTAGAATTATAGGGAGTCATATAGCTCTTCAAATCAACATGTTGGTGGCTGGCTCAACTGGTGGTGAGCTTACCATCCCTGAGGATATTCAAGCAGAGGCAGGAAGGCCATCTGTCAGGTAGGCTGTGGATCAGACTCTTGAAGAGCAAAGGAGGTGGGAGTCTGTAAATTCTCTTATAACTCTGAAAGTCAACTTCTAATAAAGGTAGACAGACAATCCAGTAGGAAAAAATTCACTGTGAATCGTGCCTAATATATACATCTGCCAACACCTTTCTTCAGATCATGCTCTAGTGTCTAGGCTTACTTTCTAATTCACAGATCCAATTGCATCACTTCATTGCTAAAATCAACAACAATCCCCTTTTACTCTTCTCTGTGGTCCACCCTGACTGCAAAATCTTTCCAACCAGATCTTCTCCTTTCCCTTTGGACCTTATCCCTTACCATTCCCCTTCTTATCTCGGAGCATGACATAAACTTGGATGCCACCTATATTAGCTATCTATTGCAGTAAAGCAAATTACCCCCAAACGTAGTGGCTTACAACAATAAATATTTCAGAATTCAGAAGTGGTTAGCTGTGTGGTTCTGGATTAGGTCTCTCATGAGTTTGCAAGAAAGATGTCAGGTAGGTCTCAGCCATCTGAACACTTGACTGGGCTGAGGAATCTGCTTCCAAGATGGTTCTCTCACATGGTTCCAGTTGTTGTCAGGAGGCTTCAGTTCTTCATGGGGGCTTCTCCATGGGCTGCCTGAGCATCATCACAACACGGGGACTGACTTGCCCCCTGAGTGTGAAATCCAAGAGGGACCAAGACAGACACTATGATATTTTTTATAGCTTAGCCTTGGAAACACAAACAATCATTTTGGCAGTATTTTGCAGGTTACACAGGTTGGCTTTTTTCAATATGAGAGGGGACTACGCAAGGGCATGGATACCAGGAGGCAGAGATCACTAGCGGCTTTTTTAGAGGCTGGCTGTTGCACTCTAAACTAACTCTGAACATACTGTTTTTTGCCTCGATTGTCCTCGCCTCTTCTCTGTCTGGTACTCTCCTATCCATCCTTCTAGAATCATCTCAAATGCCACCACCTTTTGAGTCTTTTCTGAATCCAATAAACAGAACTAATGATACTCATTTCTGTTTCCCATAGCACTTTGTACACACTTTTGTTATCTCTTATAAAAAGATGCATTTTATTATAAAGTATAATTTCATCTCTCCACCAAGAGATAAATAAAAGAAAGGGCCAAGAGGTATGTAAAAAAAAGGACCATATCTTATCTAGTGTTTCTAATATTGAGTTAAATTTTGGCAAATAACAAGTACTTAAGGAATATGTCAATGAATTAATATCATTTTCCTCATCTTATCCTCCCTAACCTACTTTCAGGGGCCAAAATTAATACTAATGAAGTCAAGTACAAAACAGAACCCAAGATAAAGTAAAAGGCACTCAGTGTTATTTTTTCATTTAAACCCTAAACCTAAGTATAATTTTAATAGGAAACAACTTTCTGTAGGGAAAAGTTGAGATAAAATGGAAGTTACAATTGTCAGAGCAAGAAAAAGCCTTAAAAGTTATGTTGCACAAATTTCTCCTTTTGCAAATGGGAAGAAATTGAGGCCTAATTTTAACACATATTTTTCATGGCATAAACTAGAAAAGTGGGTTAATTAACTTTGATAAAAAGTAGAGAATTAAATAACTTGAGTATATTGGGTTTTGTTCCTTTATCTCTTTCATAATCCCAAATCTCTAATTTCATCCCCGTAAGTCTTCCTTAAAATAGAGCAATATAGAGTGAATTAATTGAATGAGTCAAAAGGGACAAGGAAAGCAGATATTCACTCCAAAACACTGAGAGAAGACTCAGGGATTTGGTGCCAGGCAGGGGTAGAGAAGAACTCTTTATAAAACAGAGAGAGAACTTGAAGGAGGCCCCATTCACCTCTCCTCTGAGCTCCAGTGTTCTCTTTCTTTCTTTCTTTTTTTTTTTTTTGTGAGGAAGATCAGCCCTGAGCTAACATCCATGCTAATCCTCCTCTTTTTGCTGAGGAAGATCGGCTCTGAGCTAACATCTATTGCCAATCCTCCTCCTTTTTTTTCCCCAAAGCCCCAGTAGATAGTTGTATGTCATAGTTGCACATCCTTCTAGTTGCTGTATGTGGGACGTGGCCTCAGCATGGCTGGAGAAGCAGTGCATCCGTGCACGCCCAGGATCCGCACCCAGGCCGCCAGTAGCGAAGCGAGCGCACTCAACCGCTAAGCCAGGGGCCGGCCCCAGTGTTCTCTTTCTTGATGCAGAGTCCTAACTTCCAGAGTGGGGTGGTTTTTCTCTGGATAAAGAAAAATAAATACAGTGGTAAAAGCTTGCTAAGTAAGGACTGAAGAAGAATATTCAACAGTAAAACTGACTTCCTTTTAGGCATAGGGAATCGAGGGAATTGGAAAGGCGACAGAGAGAGAACACTAACTTTTTCAAATTCAATCATGAATTGAAGCTGTATTTTTTTCCCTGGGTGGATCAGGGCTCATTTATGCTCCTGTCTCATTCCTCTGTGACCTTCACTATCCCAAAGTGGTACAACTAGTTTTCATTATCAAGAGTCATCAGTGTGAGTTTTTAGAGGTTCCTGGGTGAGGTGAAGGAAAATAAGGTATTGTGGAACCAGAGAACTCTAGTGCCCCGTGTACCAAGCCCACCAATAAGGCATAGGCAGGGCGTTTGCTGCTAGCATCATAGCAACAGTGACATACATCCAAAAAGGTTTTGATTTGAGCTTTCCAACAACAAGCTCCCTGAGGACCACTTCCCCCCCATTCTCATTGTGTCCCATGTCACCGCAGCAACTAATGCTCAGCACAGATGTTTTCAATCTTTGCTTGTTGAACCCACCCAGGGCAGATAAATAAATTGCTTTAGTAATTGCACTTTCAGGCCACTTACACAATAGGCTGAAGTCATTCTTAGATTTTCAGTGAGAATGGAAACCATCGTAAAATTAAGGAAGAGGCAAGGGCTTGGAAGAGCCGTTAAATGACTCATCTACAATGTTGTTGGAATTGAATCAGTGGTTCCCAGCCCTGCTGAATATGAGAATAACCTGAGATCTTGCAGCTCTATCCCATATCAATGGAATCAGAATCTCTGAAGGTGAGGTATGGGCATAATATTTTTTTCCATTCTCTCTAGGTTATTAAAATGTATATTCAGGGTTGAGAATCACAAGATCTAATGATATCCTGGGATCAAGAAGCATATGAGAATAAATCAAGTTCTTCCAGAGGATTAATGCCGAACAAAGTCTAAGCCCCAGATTTTCTGGCTTCCAATGTGGTCTTCGTTCCAGTGCACCACAGAAATGACTTAGTAATTAATGCACTTAGTAATGTCTACTTAATCAATTCAGGGAATAAAGACAGTAAATCTTTTTTTTTAAATTGAGGTAACATTAGTTTATAACATTATGTAAATTTTAGGTGTACATCATTTTGTTTCAATTTCTGTATAGACTGCACCGTGTTCACCAACAAAAGTCTAGTTGCCATCCATCACCATACACATGTGCTCCTTTACCCTTTTCACCTTCCCCCTGTCCTCTTCCCCTTTGGTAACCACCAACCTGTTCTCCGTATCTATGTGTTCATTTGTTTGTTTATCTTCCATATATGAGTGAAATCATACAGTAATTGTCTTTCTCTGTCTGACTTATTTCTCTTAGCATAATACCCTCAAGCTCCATCCATATTGTGCGAATGGCAAAATTTCATCTTTTTATGGCTGAAGAGTATTCTACTGTATATATATACCACATCTTCTTTATCCATTCATCTGTTGATGGGCACTTAGGTTGCTTCCAAGTCTTGGCTATTGTGAATAATGCTGCAGTGAACATAGGGGTGCATAGATCTTTCTGAGTTAGTGTTTTTGTGTTCTGTGGATAAATACTGAGAAGTGGAATAGCTGGATTGTGTGGTATTCCTATTTGTAATTTTTTTGAGTAATCTCCATTCTGTTTTCCATAGTGGCTGCATCAATTTACATTCCCACCAGCAGTGTATGAGGGTTCCCTTTTTAGAGACAGTAAATCTTAAGATCTCTCTCTTATGTGGTGAACCTTAGGCATCCAAGATCTTCAGTCACTAGAATATTGGGCTCCATTACTTGTTGAGAATTGGGCTGAATGTATTGTTTTTGAGAGGCAGCAAAAATAATGCTCTTAGAAAGCACATTGGACTGCAAGTCAGGTAAAACCAGGTTCTAGTATCAGCTTTGCCATATACTAGCCATGCAACTTAGGTTGAATGCACTCAGTCTAGGGCTGTGGTTCTCTATCCTGGCAGCATACCGGAGTCACCTCTGTAAGCTTACAAGATACAAAGGCTCTGACTCCACGCCCAAATATTTCCATTTAGGACATCTACAGTGGCTCGGGAATATGTACGTTAGAAGATCCTCAGGGGATGCTGTTGTCCATCTTTAACTGAAAATCCCTGGACTAGAGGTCTCCAGATAACATTTTTTTCAGTTCTGATATTCTCTGTGGTCAAACAATTTCTATGACTCTGGTTTATACTCCAGTGCTTAAGTTGTTTGTTCTTTTTTTAAAAAAACAACTTTATTGGGATATAGTTTGCATATCATACAATTCACCCATTTAAAGTATACAATTCAATGGTTTTGATATAGCCACAGATATGGGCAACCATCACCACAGCCAGTTATAGAACGTTTTCAAAACCTAAAAAGAAACACCCCACACTTTAGCTATCACCTTCCTGATCCCTAGCTTCCCCTCAGCCCCAGGTAATCCTTTTTCTGAACCTATACATTTCCCTATTTTCGGACATTTCACATGAATCAAATCATATATTATGTGGTCTTTTGTGACTGACTTCTTTCACATAGCATAATGTTTTCAAAATTTATTCTTGTTGTAGCATATATCAGTACTTCATTCCTTTTTATGGCTGAATAATATTCCGTTTTATGGATATATCACACTTCAGTTATCTATTCTTCAATTGATGGACACTTGGGTTGTTTCCAACTTTTTTTTAAGTTATTTTATTGAGGTCATATTGGTTTATAACATTGTGTAATTTCGGGTGTACATTATTATATATCGGTTTCCGTATAGACTGCATCATGCTCACCACCAATGGTCTAGTTTTTATCCATCACCATATATATGTGCCCCTTTACCCCTTTTGCCCACCCCCTAACCCCTTCCCCTCTGGTAACCACTAATCTGTTCTCTTTATCCATGTGTTTGTTTATCTTCCACATATGAGTGAAATCATATGGTGTTTGTCTTTCTCTGTCTGGCTTATTTCACATAATATAATACCCTCAAGGTCCATCCATGTTGTTGCAAATGGGACAATTTTGTCTTTCTTTATAGCTCAATATTATTCCATTGTATATATACACCACATCTTCTTTATCCATTCCTCAGTTGATGGGCACTTGGGTTGCTTCTACGTCTTGGCTATTGTGAATAACGCTGCAATGAATATAACGGTGCATAAATCTCTTTGAATTGTTGATTTTATGTTCTTTGGATAAATACTCAGGAGTGGGATAGCTGGGTCATATGGTATTTCTATTTTTAATTTTTTGAAAAATCTCCATACTGTTTTCTGTAGTGGCTGCACCAATTTGCATTCCCACCAGCAGTGTATGAAGATTCCCTTTTCTCCACATCCTCTCCAACATTTGTTATTTTTTGTCTGGGTAATTAGCCATTCTGACAGGTGTAAGGTGATGTCTCATTGTAGTTTTGATTTGTGTTTCCCTGGTAATTAGTGATGTTGAGCATCTTTTCATGTGCTTGTTGGCCATCTGCATGTCTTCTTTGGAAAAATATCTGTTCAGATCCTCTGCCCGTTTTTCGATTGGGTTGTTTGTTTTTTTGTTGTTGAGTTGTATGAGTTCTTTATGTATTTTGGGAATTAACCCCTTGTTGGATATATGATTTGTAAATATTTTCTCCCAGTTGGTGGGTTGTCTTTTTGTTTTGTTCATGATTTCCTTTGCCTTGCAGAAGCTTTTCAGTCTAATGTAGTCCCATTTGTTTATTTTTTCTTTTGTTTCCCTTGCCTGAGTAGACATGGTATTTGAAAAGAGGCTGCTAAGACTGACGTCAAAGAGTGTACTGCCTATATTTTCTTCTAGGAGTTTTATTGTTTCAGATCTTACATTCAAGACTTTAATCCATTTTGAGTTAATTTTTGTGTATGGTGTAAAATAATGGTCTACTTTCATTCTTTTGCATGGGGCTGTCCAGTTTTCCCAGCATCATTTATTGAAGAGACTTTCCTTTCTCCATTGTGTGTTTTTGACTCCTTTGTCAAAGATTAGCTGTCTATAGATGTGTGGTTTTATTTCTCAGCTTTCAATTCTGTTCCATTGATCTATGTGTCTGTTTTTGTGCCAGTACCATGCTGTTTGGATTACTATAGCTTTGTAGTATATTTTGAAACCAGGGATTCTGATGCCTCCAGTTTTGTTCTTTTTTCTCAAGATTGCTTTGGCTATTCAGGGTCTTTTGTTGTTCCATATAAATTTTAGGATTCTTTGTTCTATTTCCATGAAGAATGTCATTGGGATTCTGATTTGCATTGCATTGAATCTGCAGATTGCTAGGTAATATGGACACTTTAACTATGTTTATCTCCCAATGCATCAGCATGGAATATCTTTCTGGATTGTTTCCAACTTTTGACTGCTATGAATACAACCTACCAAAACTGAATCATGAAGAACAGGAATCTTAAACTGACAAATAATGAGCAAGGAGATTGAAGCAGTAATCACAAACCTCCCAATAAAGAAAATCCCAGGACAGATGGCTTCATGGGTGAATTCTTTCAAACTTTTAATGAAGAATTAATGCCAAGCCTTCTAAAACTCTTCCAAAAGTTGAAGAGGAGGGAACACTTCCAAACTCATTTTATGAGGCCAGCATTACCCTTATGCCAAAGCCAGATAAGGACACTATAAGAAAAGAAAATTACAGGCCATATCCTTGATGAATATAGAGACAAAAGTCCTCATCAAAATACTAGCAAACTGAAATCAACAGCACATTAAAAGAATCATATACCACGAAGAAGTGTTATTTATCCCTGGGATGCAAGGATTGTTCAACATATGCAAATCAATAAACGTTGATGCACGCTAAAAATGCAGGCTAAAAATCATATGATCTTCTCAATAGATGCAGAAAAAGCATTTGACAAAATTCAACATCCTTTCATGATTAAAAAAAAAAAAAACTCTTAACATAATAAAGGCCATAAATGACAAGCCCACAGCTAACATTATACTCAATGGTGAAAAGCTTCCTCTAAGATCAGTAATAAGACAAGGATGCCTACTCTCACCACTTCTATTCAACATAGTACTGGAAGTCCCAGCCAGATCTATTAGGTAAGAGAAAGAAATAAAAGTCTTACAAATTAGAAAGGAAGGAATTAAGTTGTCTCTCTTTGCAGGTGATGTGATCTTCTACATAGAAAATCCTGAAGACTCCACCAAAAAACTGTTAGAACTAATCAACGAACTCAGTAAAATTGCAGGGTACAAAATCAACATACAAAAATCAGTTGTATTTCTATACTAACAACAAACTATCTGAAAAATTTAAAAAGCAATCCCATTCACAATAGCATCAAAACCAATAAAATACTTATGAATAAATCTAACCAAGGAGGAGAAAGATCTATACACTGAAAACTATAAGACATTGGTGAAAGAAATTGAAGAAGACATACTGTGTTCATGGATTTGAAGAATTAATATTGTTAAAATGTCTCTACTACCCAAAGTGATCTATAGATTCAATGCAATCCCTATCCAAATTCCAATGGCATTTTTCATAGAAATAGTAAAAATAATCCCAAAAATCATATGAAACCACAAAAGACCCCAAATGGCCAAACTGATCTGGAGGAAGAAGAACAAAGCTGGAGTCTTCACTTTCTCATTTCAAATTTTATTACAAAGCTATGGTACAGTCATGCACCACATAACATTTCAGTCAACAACGAACCACATATACAACACTGGTCCCCTGAGATTAGTACCATGTCACCTAGGTGGGTAGTAGGCTATGCCATCTAGGTTTGTGTAAGTATACTCTGTGATGTTCACATAACCACGAAATGACCTAACGATGCATTTCTCAGAATGTATCCCTGTCGTTAAGCAACACATGACTGTAATCTTAACTGACTCGTATTCAAGTTTGCTGATTCTTCCTTTGCCTGCTCAAATCTGCCACTTAGCCCCTATAGCATATTTTTTTCATTTCAATTATTGGGCTTTTTAAACTCCATATTTTTGTTTCTTTTTTATAATTTCAATCTCTTTGTTGACATTCTCTATTTGGGACATCATTCTCATACTGGACCATTACTCTTAGAGTTTACTTTAGTTCTTTAGATATGATTTTCTTTGATTTTTGAAATATTTGAAATAGCTAATTTAAGGCCTTTTTTTTTTTTTTTTTTTTTTTTTTTTTACAAACGCTAATATCTGGGCTTCCTCATGGAAACGAAAAGAAAAGAAACTTACCCCTTTGCTATTTGCTTCTCCACATTGACTCACCTCAACAATGTGCCTGCGTATATTTATTCTCCAGATCTTTAGGCGGGTGTTTTTCATATTTTGTCCAAAATTTGTCTATTTGAGAGTTGGTCTTTAGGAGGCTTATACCACCATCCTATAAGTGGAAGCCACAGGGCAATTTTTAAACAAATCTTATTATTGGTTTGTTTAAAAAAAAAAACTGGCTCCTCTCTTTCCTAAGTGAAAGATTTTATTTCCTTAAACAGACCTGTGTTCTAAACCCAGTAATGTCGTATTTTGTTGTGTGACCTTAAGTGAATTATTTACTCAATGAATCTCTGTTCCCTCATCCTTAAAAGGAAGGAAATAATAATAAGGAGTTTTATGTGAGAATTAAAGAAGAGAGTACATATAAAGTGCCTAGGACAATATCTGGCACGTGATGGGGGCTTAATAAATGTCAGCCCACTTTTCTCTGTGTAGCAGTAAAGGTTTGGAAAGGAGTTGAACTAGCTGGTGATGATTTGGCTTCTGCATTTGAAGGCAGTAAAACCAACATCTGAATGATCTGGGTTGATAAGATTATCTAGATGGCTGCTAAATCTCCCTGCCGCTTTCTACTGGGAATACTGAGACTCTTAACTCCCAAACCTAATCTTGCAAGTAGCAGTCCTTTACAGGGTACCTCTGAAAGACTCTTTGTGCTAGTAAACACTGCCCAGAGTGTGCCTTCCAGATAGACACTAAGGTAAAGCAGCACATTAATCTTCCCCCAAATCCTATTTCACATCTTCCGGACCTTGCAGAGGGGAGATGGGTGGAAACAATTGATCCATTGAGAATCACAGGCTGACCTCCAACTGAGACCTCTACCTGGGTGAGTAAATTTGGATGGAGAACAAGTGGTTTGGCCCCAGCCAAAGGTTGTTTCCTGCTCCCGGACTGAGGCTGGCTGCAGTTCAGTTGTGAACTCTGCCATTAAGACTGCCACGGGAAAAGACGTTAAAAGTGCCCACCCAGTCAGGATTTAATTAACGGTCACACAGGAACCGACTTCCTCCCACTCTGGGAAAAGGAGGAGTTTGGCAGCTGGTCATTCCCGGGCTGCCAGCTCTCAGTCCTTTGAGGGCCTCAGCCATCCACCTGTGCCAGGAGGCTGGCAGCTGAGGGTCAGATGATCCAGGGCCTCAAGAAATCTCAGCCACGTATGAACCTGCTTCTCAAGTTATTGCCTGAAAAGTTTCAAAAGCATAAAAGTCTTCTTTCACCCTTCAAATTTCCTTCCCTGTTGCAAGAGCATCTGTTGCCTTCTTCACTCTTCTGTCTTCTTTTTCTTGATCGTCATTTTTATTGTTACCATTTGTTGAGTATTACTACATGCCAGACATTCCTGTTTAGTGCACAATACCTTATTGAACCTTCAAACAATTCTGGTTACTATAGTTACTCCTGATGAGGTCAATCACTAATGAATGAACGACATATTGGTTGAGTGTCTGCACAGGGTTGAGTAGGGGAGTAAATTTCCAGACACTTGTGGTTTTGTGTGCTTGCAGGCAAAGTGGGTGCTGGCAGCAAGAGCATGACCTTGGGAAAAGAAATGCAGGTGCTGTCTTTGGGAGTAAAATCACTCCACAGATCAGTGTGCAAGAGATTGACTAAGGGTTCCAAGCCATATGGAGAGGACACTGTGTAGCTTCTGCTACAACCACACACATTTTCTGCTCAGCTCTTATCATGGTTGTATTTTATGTTTCCCTATGACATGCTTTGGTTAATGGCTATACTCATCCGTGAATCATAAGCCCACTGAGGGCTGTCTATTTCTCTTCAACCTTGTAATATCCAGCACAAGTGTGCTAACTTTTGTTGAATAAATGATTAAACGCCTGTTCCTAAATGAAGAAATTAAGGCTCAAATGAATGAAGTGACATTGTCACTGACCAGATGGGTTCTTTGGGGTCTTCCATGAATCTAATAGTGTCTCCATGAATCTAATGCCATCGTACGAAATGTCTGTGAACCTTGGTTCATATTCAAAATTAGGGGAGTTAATTGTTTCACATGTTGTTTCAAGATTCAGATAACTACAGACAATCAGACTAATATATGGAAAATACAAAGCATATCCCTTGCATATAGCAGTTGTGCATTCACGTTATTATTACCATCATCCTCACATCATCATTGCCTCTTCCTGCTGTTCCCACTCTTATTGCTAGTCTTCGGGAACTCGAGCATCTTATTACATTGTTATTCTTGGTTTTCCAGGTAAGTCCTAAGAAAATTTTATGAAAATAAGTAAAACATTTAAATTTCATCAAATGACTCTTGAACATAGATTTTAAAAAAATCTGTTTCATAGAATCCACAAGAGATTAAAGAACACTATGCCCAAAATAACTTCCCCCAGGTGTGCCTCTTTTTCTCTCTTAACGTGTACAATAGAAAGAAGGAAGTAAGGTCAAATTAGTTTTTCATTCCCTGCATCCTTCCAAGCCCAACTTTATCAATGATATGTATTTTTCCCTCTTGGGATGGAGGTGGGTGCAAATGAATGTGTAGCTCCTCCTGTCAAACTCTTAAAGAGTAAGTTGTATGAGTACAGCATAATGCCCCCATTCTCCAAATTGTTTTCTGCAACCACAGTTCAGAACTTTGATAGTGCCTCTCACCCCACTCTTATCCAGGAGAAACAGGCTTGCTCCTGACAGGTCCTTATCCCTCAATGACCTCACAATAAAAATGAGGGGCTTACTACAATAAGGTGGAGTCAGGAGCAGGATGATTTAATTATCATTGTTTCAATTGTTCTATTGTTCTATGTTTCTTAACAAAACAAATATAGTAAATCAAAGTACTCTTTTTTTTTTTTTTTACCATGGCGGTGTTGTCTTTCTGTTTCTTTGCAGGGAAAGATTCGCCCTCTAAACTAACCTCTGTTGCCAATTTTCCTCTTTTTTTTTCTCCCCAAAGCCCTAGTGCATGGTTTTATATGCTAGTTCTAAGTCCTTCTAGTTCTTCTATGTGAGCCACCACCACAGCACGGCTACTGACAGATGGATGGTGTGGTTCTGCAATCGGGAAATGAACCTGGGCCACTGAAGTGGTGAGAGCTCCGAACTTTAACCACTAGACTATCAGGGCTGGCTCTCAAACTACTCTTTTATCTGGGCATAGATGGCCATTTTAACCATATTGGTTCCTGTCATTGTTTGGGTCAAAAATGTGTACTATCTGCCCACAAAGATTGATACTGTTAATGTTTCTCCTTTTCAAAAGGGTGTAGGGAAGCAATTTAGAACATTTTTAAAACAAATGCTAACACTAAATTTAACCTTTTCATCTCAATCATCAAGTTAAATAATCACATAAAAAAAGAACTTTAGTAACAATCTCATTTAGTGCTCTCTTTCTGGCCCCACAGAGTTCTCTTTCATAGATTATTTCAATTCTGCACTGAAAGTGCTATTTAACTGTCTGAGTCTCTAACTAGACTATTAGTTTAAAGGGGCAGAGCCCGTGTCTGTCTTGTTCCCTCACGTATCATCCATTCAAGAAATGGTAGGTAATGGTGATACCACATTAACAAGATGAAAAAAGAACCCTGCCTTATAGACCTTACATTCTAATTGTAACTTCGGTACCACGAACAAGCTGAAAGTTACCATCTTGTGGTTATTCGATGAGTGAAATTGCAAACGGATGAGAAAAGTAGCCTCTTCGGTAATCAAAATTTGTTTGGGGTGCTGTGGTGCACTAAGCAAACATCCCCAATGGGGTGTGAACAGTACAGGAAGAATCGGCTCTGCAGAGAAAAGTTCCTGTGTGACCATACACTTGAGCATAGACAGTTCTCATTTCGAGCATATTCTTTTTATTTAAAGAGCTTTATTAAGATATAATTTACCTGCCATAAAATCTACCCATTTAAAGTGTCCAATCCAATGGTTTTTAGTATATTAACGGAGTTTCGTGACCTTCAACATCCTTCTTAATTCATGGCTCAGGGAAAAGCCATAGCTCAGTTCCCAGAAGATACCAGACTTTTGGAAAGGGAATGAGTTAGACAGTTTTAAAAACTGGTACTTTCATGAGGTCACCTCTGCCCTACATAGAGGAAGTATGACAACATTTTTATGCTTCTTATTGTACTAGAGCTTTTCTTTTAGGGGCAGGAGCTTAAGTTAATATTAGAGATACCATATGAACTCAGCAACGTTTCTTATTACATTTCTATTTGAAACTCACTACACATTAAAATTGTCATTAAACTCAATAAAAGTGTTTGCCTGTCAAGCAAAAAAATCGCTAAGTATCATATAATACAGTGAAAAGTATACTTGCATGAAAATCATTATAACTGACTTTATGCCTGGACTTCCCGTTAACTCACTAGGTAATTTTAGGACAGCCCCACAAATGTTTGGGTCTCAGTTTCTACATTTGTGAGAGAGAGAGAGAATGAAACAATAACTAAATTCTCTTCCAGCTCTTAATTTCTATCCACTAATTTGCAAGTGGGCCACTCTCTCCTCAATGCTATAATTTTGTGATTTCATTATTTTAAAAGGGACAAAAACTCACATCCGCAGTCTGCATGATCCTAATTTGTGTATGCAATGTTGACAATAATACAGACTAAAAACAAGCATTATCAAATGACTGGAGTGAATGTAAAAGTGAGGAATTTTAAAAAAAAATCTTAGGACTCTATGACCTTGGACCATTGCCTAATGGTTGTATGGATAAGCATCCCATATTTTCAAGTATCAGTCCCTTTGGGTCAGGACAAGATCTGTTTCTATGCTTGGATATCACATTACGGTTGATGCTTAATAAATACTTGTTGAAAGAAAGAATATATTTAGATAGCAAAAATGCAGAAAAAAATGTTAGTTTAGGCAGACCAAACTACAAAAGGGTGAGTATAATTCTGTGTATGTCAGAGAGACTTTTAGCATGAAAACAAGTACTAACCTCTAAGAAAATGTGCAATGTTTGCCCCTCAGCTGACCAATCTGTAAGTAATAAAAACCCTGGACAATGACGGCATCATAACAAAGGAAGAAATTTGCTGAATACAATAACAATTATTCCTTTATTAGTTTAGGACTATGCAGATATATAAATAGCCATGTTCATTTTAAATATCTGGAACCAATCTTTAAAAAAACCTGTAAATTAATGAAGTTAGCCATTAAACAAGAAAAATCAGAGGCCCAGAACAGCACAAACCATGAAATTAACTCGTTTATAATTTAGCATGGCCAAAAAGCATCATTCTAGCAGCTCTTCCCTATATTATCAAAGATGCTGTTTCTTTTGTCTTCTGTTGTACAAAAGCTGAAGTTACCATTTTCATTCGGTAGAGTCAGCCAATGCATTTCCGGCAATTTGTAAGGAAGTGACAGTTGGCCTGATTCATAAAAATGATTAATTCACCTCTTGGCACCTAATGACTAGGCAGGAAATAGGACAGAAGCCTTCATTCGGCCCTGACTCTGGAGCTCAGGAGTATACTGTTTTCATTCGCCCTGGGTTTCTCCACCACACACACGAGGCCCTGGGAGTAATTTGCCAAAAGAGACTTCCCCATGGGGATTTCACTGGCTTCTCTATCGTATGCCCTTTCTTTTTTAAAAAAAACACAGTACATTAGCTCTTGCATATGAGTGCTTGACTGAGAGAAATGGCCCATTGCCCTCAATACCTCTCTTCCACTGCCCACCAAACCCTGCTGTAGGCTACTGGCACGCTTGGGAACGAGAAGAAACCCGGAGAACGATGACCAGCGAACTGGTCCCTGCTGGTGAGTCCTTTTCTTGACCCATCATTTACTGCCCCAAGAGTTTCCCAGGTGAAACATACTTGCAGACGATGAGAGTAGGCCAGGCCCCTTTATCATTAGCTGAGTTTAGCCCAGTTCTACACCAGGGGGCATGGTGCCAAGGGACCTCCTTTGCCTGCACAAGGCAGACAGACCCAAGGCACTTCTTTATTTGCCCTAGACCAGTGGTTCCAAAACTAGCTGTTCCTCAGAGAAATTTGAATACTTTTTAAAATATAAATCCCCAGGCCCTACCCCCAGGTTTAATTAATTAAATTTCTGGAATGGGGCCTGGGATGTTTATGTGTAAAATATCCTTAGATGATTGTGATGTAGCTAATTACTTAGAAGTACTGTCATGAGACTTATTCTAGATCCAACCAGGCTTTCAAAGGGGTTGGGGCAGGGGAGAGAGGACCCTCTTTCCAAGAAAGGGGAGCTACTCAACCCCATGTATATGGAATGAGAGTCTGCAGAAACAGAGGAGCATGCTAAGGAACAGTGGAGCTGGCGAGGCCTTCTGCCACGAGGGGGCTGCCCCATCCTTCTTGTGCTCCAGCCACATGAAAGAAGAGAAAGAAGGGAGTCAAAGAGAGAAACATGTCTGGGCCTTGTCTCCAGCAGGAACAACCCCTGGCCTTAGCTCACCTTCAAAGACCATCTCCTCCAGGGCTCTGATTGTTAACTTAGCACAGCAAAAATGCCACTCTGCACTGCACAGCAGTTTTAGAAAGTCTGTTAGCCCTCCACAGCTAACATCCCCCTTTCGAGGGTTAAGGAGTACCAAGTGTTCATTTAGAGTGGTGTTTCCCGACAAGCGGTATGGGCATTGCAGTGCAGCACTGGGTGACATCAGGTGATGTGCTAACCTGTATGGGGCAGAGGCAACCTAAATGGGGAGGCCAAAGCCATGTAGGGAAGAAGAGAAGAGGGGTAGAAAGAAACAGGGGGGTGGGTGGGGAGAAATGGCCTACAGGGTTTCCTTTTCCTAGACATTGATGTCTCTTTCTCATACCAATTAGGATGCTGGGAACAATCCCTGAACCTCATTTGTCTGTTAAACCAACCAACAATTATATAAATTACTTTTTGTTATTGAGTGACCTGATTATGAATTCAACTGTGTCCCTCACTAAACACAGTTTAGGAAAAAACTTAGAAATACCTTGCAATTATCTCTTCATAATGTTCAAACAGATGGTGGTTGTGTGCACGAATAAGGCAATTTGCCGTAACTTTGCAGAAACTGAACACATTCAGAAAAATACATTCTGGATATTGCTCCTGATGGCTTCTCTATACACAAAAATTTGCTGAATAAGAGTCACTTATATCACGATTCTCAGTGTCTATCAGCAAAGGTGCAATTAAATGGATATAATTTGCCTTTTCTATGTACAAATATGAATTGGGATTCAAGATAAAAATAATCTTCTCAACAGAAAATACCATCTTTATCCTAAGCTTAGTGAGGCTAAACTGAATATTCTGAGGCGCTATGAACAGTTCACTTATTCTCACTGAGGAATTTTTTCAGATATGAATTCTGTAAACCAATTATGGTGACTATATTTTTAATTAAAATTAATTTAAATATTATTTAGTGGGCTTACTTTTATGACTACCTTCTATTCATGGCGAATAATATAGATTTTCCATTTAAAAGAGTTATAAAAAGTTTGCTTTATTTTTATTTTACCATATTTTCCTTAGGTCAAATCATTTTTTACTTAAACAGAAAAATTGAAATGAAAAATTTAGTAGAGGTGTTTTGTGCTTACAGGGAAACTCAAGATGACAGTAAATGAATGACAGCAGTTCAAGAATCACTTCTCCCTGAGGTCCTCTCTGGAGGAGGAAGATACAATCACCCAGATCCATGAGTGACTAATGAAAAGTTACTGCAGGTATTAAGATCTTCAGCATCAGTGGAGACCACAGAGGTGTTCGAGAACTTAACATCTTATGGGAAAGATAAGGTAAGGCAGACAAAACGTGGAATCCATATACATATTTTTACAGTTTCTAAAATAAAGCCAAGAAGAACGTAAGTAAATGGCCTGTTCTACATTGCATTAGCAATGATGGGTTCTATGCTATTAATTCCATAAACCATTTCTTGCATGATACACACTGCTGTGAGATCATCATTCCTACCGCTAGTGTATAGAATGCATGCCAAGAGAACTGTGCTTCTCTCTCTCTCTGCATCCTAATGGACTTGGCGTTGTAGGCTCCAGACACTCAGATTCTATTGTCCAGGAAACACTATCCTCCCAGAGAGCAGCAGTTATTAGAGAACAAAGACACTTCGTTATGCAACAAGTCTTAAAGTATCCTTTATTGAAAAGACAGGCTAGGTGGGAATTTATTACCTCCTGTCTCCAATTCCCCATCTTAATTCATCCCAGCTCTGCCCATAATTCTTCATCTTTATATTGTTCATTGCCAAATCCTCTGCACATGCATCTCAGGGGCCATAATAGAGTTCTAAGGCTTAGATGTCCTTCTTGCTCTCTCTTTTCTAATCTCTCCCAGAGTAGCGCAGAACAATGACAAGAGATGAACCTTTTAAATCTGATGGACCTAGGTTTGAGTCCTGGGTCATCATCACTTGATGACCATGTGCCCTTGAGCCAAATATGTGATCTCTGTGAATCCCAGAGTCTTCACCTGCAAAGGGCAGATAATGGTACCTTCCTAACTAGGCTGTTGTGGGATTAAAGGGTTTAGCACAGTACCTGGTACCCATTAAACACTAATATATGGTTGCTTTTATTACTATTTTCTTACCAAATGGTAAAAAGATACCTTTTCTCTTCTGCCATCTATTCCATTTTTCATTCTTGACCACAATTTCTTTTATGTTTGCCAAATAGCAATAATTCATATAAAAGTCCTCTTAAATATATTTTAAAGATATGCATGCATAAATGACCCACATATATACATATACATACATATATATGAATGTATGTAATCACATATTCGGGGGAAATACTGTATATTCAGGTCAATTGGACTTACTTTGCCCAGATAATTTTTATTCTCCACTGGGCTGATGATTCAAAATTTGGAAAAGCTGAGAACAATTGCTTTTTAATTTATTTTTTCTCCCTTCCCCCCCTCCACTCTTTCTTTCTGCAGAAATATTTTACCAGAATGCCTTTCAAATCGGAAAAAATGAAGAGAAAACCAACTACATTTGTATTTATCTAACTTGGATGATTTCCATAAATAAATGTTGGCGTGACCATTAGAGTAGAAAAAAATAATTCAGTATCTCCATAAGATGGTAAATATGTCATCTATTGCATCCTAGAATTTGATGGTTTCTGATTTCCTCATACACAAGAAAAATCATTAATTAATATCTTACCTTTCTCCCTGAACTTTTTCTCAAGTTTTCATTGAGAAATTATTCTGAGATTCTTAGTCAAGATTTATACAGTTAAATCACCTTGGAAAGAACTGACTTCTCATTAATTTATTCAAGAACTTAACAAGTTTTGAAGATAAAGAAACAGAACACTTTATTATAAAACTTATAAAATAATTAAATATTACACATATATTTTGACTTTTCTCTATAGCCCATAGTTTTATTCAACATTTTCCCTCAGAATTAATATCACTTACTCAGAGAAATGAGAACACATAAGAATAGGTTATTAATAAATTAATTTTTCCATAAAATAATGATAATTATATAAAGAAACAAATAACTTGCAATTTTTCCGAGGGCAACGGGGTGGTGATGTGGAGCTATTTTTTTCTGATGATAAAATGGCCACTACTTTAGGCTAAGCCATGTAGATTGAGAGAATATTCTAATCATTATTTTTCTGAGACTTGAGAATGCGTGATTTTAATTAGAATGGGAAGAAAGGATGCTCTGAATTTAACAAACCGCTGTCTAGTTGTTTGTGCTGAGCTGGCAAATCCCTGTTTGAATTGAGACTTTTTAAAGCAGTAAAATTGGGTTACATTCATCAAAGAAATTGAGGAATAGAGTAGAATTATATAAATATGCCCTTTATAACCACATCTCAAAAAATTACAGAAGGACACAGTCATGTAAGTTACTTTGGTTTTGGCAAAATAGTGTGGTGTTTTTCCAATTGAGAACAATTTTAAGCTCATTAGTGCATACCAACAGCTGGCTTCTGAAGACTGAAAATATCATCTGAAAGATCATAAAATACTCTTATTCATTGAAGGCTCTTGGCATATTATGATTTATTAACATCAACGTAGCAAGAAGACAGATGGATTTTTCTATTGCCACTGTGACTTTGTTCTTGTTAACTAAATCAGGGCAAATTTAGACGTGTCAGTTAGTAGGAAAAAACCACGTGGCCTTTAATTCCCCAAGCAGCTCTGATATATAGGGAGCATTATAAATGATGGTCTCCTCTCCTTCAAAACACTGCTTTTTGCTATTTAGCTCCTCCTAGATTTTTACCAGAAATGGACATCTCACCAATTCTGATTCCCAAAGAGCAAACTTGAGGCTCCTGTGCATGTACTCAGCTAGCACCCAAAGTTACCAGGTTGATATAATGTGTAGGGTGTCAATAGCTGCCTTTCATAGGAGTGTTGTTTTTTTCAGAGTGTGAATTTCAATTAAATGGAGACCTTAAACTGTCCACATTGCCCTGTTTTCGGAATATTTCTTGGAGCACTTTTCAAGTTGTGAATTTTAGTCTTGGAGACTCTCGATAAGGAGAAGATACTTTAAACAAAATAATGCAAACAACACACACACACTGAACAAACACAACCTGACACCTGCTAGTCCAGTGGCAAGCACGACCACGAGCTCCATTTGGCTTCTTGCGTGACTCCTGGTTTAACGTGTCCACAGTTCAGTCAAACTGTGAGCTCCAAGTAACTGTTAGGCAAGGCGTTCCATCCATAGTTGATTGCTTCAAGTCTCAGTCTTTGACCTGCAGTCTTAAACGACCTTTTCAAAACAGATGTCTTTGTCATGGAACCCTCTGACGTTCAAAGGGGAATCTGTCCCAAAGTTGATGTCCGAAAGTTGACAAGATTCTCACTTTGTCAAAATTATAAATTTGCTGTATGTCGGCGTGATTCATCATTTCTTGCATGTAACAGTGCAAATCAAAGTTGTTTTGTTTCTGTTTTTTTGTAAGTCAGATTTGTCATCGCTTCCCATTTTCAAGTGCTTCTGAGTACCATGTGCTTTGGGGAAGTGAAGAAAGAGGCAGTCTGTTCTTCAGAGCCAGCTCCTCAAATACTGCAGCTCACAAGTGGTTTGCAGTGTTCAGCTTTCGATCTGAAAGGTGGCTGGTCTCTCCAGAGGTTGAAAGGTAAGACCCTGGCCCTACTGTGTTGGAGAGGCCATCAAGATCAGCTCTTCCTTGTGCATGACTTGCAGCACTGTTTACCATAAAACTTGTGGTTGCAGACACCATGCTGAGGAACTAGATGACACCAGCTGAAGAAATCTACACAGGATGGATCCTCTAAAATGAGAAAATATATTTAGCGTGTTAGGAAAAGGCTCTTAGCCTTTTTCTTAAGGTAAGGGCTTACAGAACAAACATGTTGGCTCCACCTGCCTTGTGCCTCTGAGTGGTTCTTCCATCACACATTAGGACTTGCGTAGGAGGGTGCAGGATTAGGACACCTTAAAGGACTATGACCATTAACAAAATTTAAACCAGTGGGGGGAAAAATGGATGTTAAAAAAAAAAAAGTCATATCTAGCTAGAAGTTAATGTCTAATCCTCCCCAAATAGCTGGGGAGGTACCATTTTGCATCTAAGGGTATGCACAAGGAATCCCCCAAGGAGCTTGTTGAACCACTGATTCTGCTTCAGAAAGTCTGAGGTGAGGACTGAGATTTATATTTCTAACAAGCATCAGGGGATGGTGATGCTGCCGGTCCACGCATGTTACTTTGGGGAGCAACGAGACTAATATATTGGGAGTCAGGACCCCTGGATTTAAGGCCCACCTGCAACACTCTATGGCCACGAGATTTATTTAAAGTTACAATGTGCAAATAAGTGAATTTAAGTGAGCACCAGTCATTTCTAACTTCTTTAGTTGTTTAAATAAGATTACAGATGTGATTATCTGTTGGAAGCAGAAGACTGTACATCAGGGATTCTCACCCAGAAGGGCCTCAGGAGACACAGAATACACATGAAACTGTATGTAAAATTTTCTTTATGTAAACATGAATGCACATTTAGGAGGCGGGGCTCTGTTGTTTTACTGAATTCTCAAAGATGTGACTTCAACAGTATTTAGAGTCTACCCCATACGTGAATAAATATTCTCATTCCTAGCCGGAGTTGTTTTCCCCTTCCTCTATGTAAGCCTTAAGTTGACTTTACCCTTAACTCAGCCAGAACTACACACCACTCATGGGCACCCAACCATGTCCTTTCCAAATTCATCCTTCAGTGGCTCCCCACTGTGCTTTTGGTCATGATGTGCAAGGCTCTCATCTCTTCTGCTTCATTTCCAGCTGCTCCTAATTTAGATCCTATCTTTCTATGATTCAGAACTGCCTACATTTCCTTCTTCAATCTTTGATTCTTCTGCTTCTAATTTTCTTTACACACACACCCCATTTCATAGTAGCCCCAGTGATACTTTTAAAATATAAGCCAGTTCACGTTACATCTCTGCCCCAAACTCTCCCGTTAGCTCCCGTCCACCCGGAGTGAAAGGTATAGTTCTTACAATGACTGACAAGGCCCTAGGATCTGGTTCCCACAGTCCTGTACATGTGGGTTCATCTGTGGCCGTCTGACTAAAGGGTGGAAATTTGAAATTATCGCGGTGAAGAAAGGAGGAGATGGTCTGGGAGAAGTGCTCATAATGTGTGTTTCTTCTCCCATAAGCTTTTTGCTGAGAAAGGCTCCAGGTTTATAGAAATCTAGCATTGCCTAGAGGTGATCTGGCTCTGAGCAGCTTCTATATAACTAGTTTTCTGGTCTTGTGCAAGGCTCAGATAAGATAGCAGAGAGAGAGAGCAGAGGAGGGAGAATTGATGCCCCAAGCCTGGAGCTAAGACTTTAAGAAGTAGATAACAACAACAATCTAGAGATGGGAGGTGATATGGACAGGGCAGAGCAGATGAGTAACAGGCCCAAATCTGATTTTCCACAAGTTAGAAAATGTGGCAGAAGAAATTAGACAGTCTTGGAAAAGCTGTGATTGGATAAAAAGAAAACTCAGCAGGTACATGATGGAAAATGATTTTTTAGCACAAGGAAATCTGATTAGGCTGAAAAAATATGTCATGGTGTTCGTTAGACTACTTTAAAATAAGTTATACTAGTGAGAAATGGTATAGTTCATTCAGATAATTGAATTTCCCATTTTTCTATCAGCATTCACTGATGGAACTTCATGTAGGTGTAGTCTTAGGATATTACATATTCATTGTAATTGAGTGTAATTTATCTGTCTCCTCAATTAAAATGAGCACTCCTTGAGGGCAATTCTTGTTGACTCGTGCATTCTGATTAGCATAATCTCTGGCAGACAGTGGTTACTTTCTCATATGTTCAACTAATTTAGTTTAAAAAAATGGACTTGCAAGATTACCATTTCCCCTTTCAAAGTAAGAATTAACGGCTAAAAAGCCTTATCATAGAACTAAATGTTCCCTGCAACGCTGTGCAAATGAGATCTTTTGGAGCAGGAACTGCCCCGCATTGTGTCTTGCACACCCCACTGCAAGGAGTGCCATTCACATCAACTTCAATGTGAATGGCAGCCCCTGGAGTGGTGCAATGTACGAGCTGCACAACCAAATATGGCGGGTGTTTGAAAAATTCTCTGAAGACGAGTAAAATTGACTGGAGCGTGGGGCCCTTTACCTCTCTTTTCAGGAGCTGGACAAAAGTTGGTATTACAGGCTCGGAGCACTGGAGGTTTCTGACGGAGCAGACAACTTGAGGAAGGCCGGCCCTGCTGAACACAGTGGACTGACCGGGTCTGGACCCCTCCTCCACAGGTCACCGTGCACTGCAGAAGAGGGAAAAGAGGAAGGAGTCAGAAACACTCAGCTGGATGGCGTCCTTTCTGATGTCAGTGACTTCAAATAGAAGGAATCCCCGTGCTTCATGACATTACCAAGATGCCTGTCAATAAAACAGGGATTGTCCAGAGCCAGGTATATGTGTTCATGGTCCACAGAATCTCTTCTGACACATGGGAGCCATTTGATCTGATTAGAAGGGTCCTAGGCCAATGCTATCTATTTCGCTCAAGAGCATGGGTCTCCCAGTTAAGTGACTCGTACAGGAGAGAGCTTCCAGAAATACAGAAGCTGCAATAAGAATGCAGAACAAATACAGACACATCTAGGCCATTAATCACAGTATTTAAAGAATTCTAGATAATCTCTGCAGATGCAATCGTGGAGGGGATAGTTCAAAACTAGGACAGCAAAAGAAATGATACCCTGAAACAGCTTTGGAATTAGGCCCTCGGTGGCCAACCAGATGCTGAGTTAGCATGGTGGATATGGTGCTTCCTAGAAGTTAGGGAGTCTACTGACCAATTAAAATTAAAAAAAAAAAAAAAAAAATAGATGAATAACAAGGACTATCAACTTTCTTATTTTTTCTGGACACACATATGAAGACTTAATATTTTCTTGTTTTTTCTTTTGTTATGAAGTATCTTTATATTATCTGGCGAAAAGACAGCCCTTTATTTTGATTTGCTTTAAAAAAATTCACTAGCCTTATTTTATTGCAGATGGGTGAAGACTTCATCTTGGACAAGCATTACTATATGGACTGATATTTCGGAGGAAAAAATATGTTGGGGTGGAAAGAGTATGAGTTTTAGAATTAGCCCAACATTCAAATATAAATGTATGATTGTCATCCAATCATTTAAACCAAGAGTTGGCGAGCTTTTCTGTAAAGGGCAAGATAGTAAATATGTTAGGCTTTAGGACCATATGGCCTTTGTTGCAACTACTCAACTCTACATTTGAGCACTAGAGCAGCCAAGGACAATACGTAAACAAATGAGCATAGCTGTGTTCTAATAAAACTTTATTTACAAATAACAAGCAGGGGTTGGGGGAGCAGATTTGGCCTGCTGGCAATTGTTTGCTGATCCTTGACCTAAATAACCTTATAAGAATCAATTTCCAAATCTGTTAAATGAGAAAAATAATGATAAAAATTTTAAAAAGAAATCCATAGCAATACGTATAGCACCTAGCATAGTGTCTAGCCAGAGATATGCGATCATGCTAATTTCCTTCCATGTTTTAGTTCCCAGATTCTCCCAAAGACACACACATATACATACACACCTGTATATATAAAAACATGTGCACACACACACACGTACACACATGCACACACACACATGTACACACATGCACACACATATACAAATGCATGCACATATGCATATATAAATGTATAAACAGACTCATGTACACTTCCACCTGGCCCATGTTAAATGTCGAGGTGGGAAGCACCTCTCAAGCCAGTGGGTTCTTTGAAGAGCTATGCAGCGTCTGTTGGTTGGAATGCTGCAAGGACTGAAACACAGCTTTGGATCCTGAGGACACATTGTTCTCTCAGTCTTAGCATCACACACCATTCCTAGCCAATAAGAACCAAACCAATGTGACCCAAGTGTCATCCAAGTCTTCTGAGAAAAAGGGTGCCTCTAATATCTGATGAGCTTAAAAGCTGGGTGTCCTTGGCTGAATTGCCTAACTCTCCGAGCTTTACCTGCCTCATCCATAAATAGGGACCCACAGATATTACCCACTAGTAAGATCATTCTAAGGATGAAGTGAGAGAATGCATGTAAATACTTAGCATAGTGTACAGTAATGATGTGACAAATGTTAGCTATTATATTATTCAGAAACATAAGAACCAAATGAGTCAAGACTGTGAGCAGCATTCCTAAAACAGAGAAGACTCTAGTGGTGAAAAAAAAAAAAAAGAGAAAAAAACCCCAACTCCACAAGATGTTATCATCTCCGTTTTCTAGATGTGAAAACCGGCTCACAGATTATGTAACCTGCCCAGGGCTACACAGGTGGTGGAGCTGGCCCAAGAACTCAAGCCATTCTGCCTCCAGAACTCGAGCCCTTTGTTTTTTATGTTTGGATGGGTCTCTAAAAGCAGCCACTGACGGACTACCTCCTTTTTTCGAATCTCACTTAAATATAAACCTCCCAAATCTGCAAGTGCTCACCTGTTGCCATGGCGATGAATACCATCCAGCTGCCATATTGTACACTGGACGAGCCAGACAAGCCCCTCGGTTGCAGGTTTCTTCCAAGTCCAGGTTTGGTTTCTTAATATTGCGACATCTTCGCTCTGGGAAAGTTATCAGCTTTCCCTGGAAGGCCTTCTCGCTGCATTTCATTTCCCTCTTCCTCACACCCAAACCACAGGTCACGGAACACTAGGAGCCAAGAAAGGTATAAGCCTACAGAACTCCACAGTTAAGTCTGCTGAGCAGATGTGTTCCAACATAAGGATGCACTATCCATGAGAAATTGAGGGATGGGATGATGGCAGGTCAACCACCTGCACACAAAGATCCTAAAGATACAGCAACCAAGTCCCTCATGTGATAGGTGAGGACCCAGAGGCCAGAGAATTTGAGTGACTTTCCCAAAGTCACAGAGCGCATTAACACCATGAGGCACTGTAATACCACAGTGAGCAGGGACCATGAGATACCACATGGATGTGAGTGAGACAAAGTCCAAGAGAAAAGATCGGCAGAGGATGAGATGAGGGTCTCTGTGTAGTGTTTATTTGGATGTCCAGGTTTGGGGTTAAACACCTGTGGGTCCAGGTCTACCTGAGGCCTCTCTGAGGAGGTGGGAATCTATGCCAAGGAGGCAGAGCACAGAGATGAGGGTTAGAGGCAGCCAAGTGGGAAGAACCTCCTATAACAATTATCCTGTATTTTTATCTTTCCTCTCCCTTGGCTGAGATATAACCTGACGCCATGTTATGGCAGGCTATGGAGGCTAAGGAAATAAGTATGAGAAAACTTGTTTCTGTTTTAAGTATTTTAAATAGTATTATAGGATGATGTATGGGACCTTGATAAAGTGAATAAATCAGTAAGAACTGGCATCAGTGTAACTTTCTATAGAAATAAAGGGTGACACTGAGCTTCATACTTACAACAGCTCCATTGTACAGACAAGGAAAGTGAGGCTTAGCCCTGTTAAGTTGCTAGCCCAAGATCACACCCTGAGTAAATACTGAAGGCTGCATTCCAATGGGGTAAGTCTGAGTTAAGCACAAGGATTAGCCATTAGAGTACAATGTCTCTTAAAGAAAATGTGTGAGAAGGGAGATGGACGTACTATATACTTATCACTAAGATAGAATAAAAGGGCACTGATGGGAAAGATCCAGTGGCTGTTGGGATGGAAGCTCCTCCTCTACTGGACCACACCATGCCCACTATTGACCTTTTCTCTTTCTTGGCATCTGTCTTCCTCACCGGACTGTGAGCTCCTGAAGAGCAGAGACCTCGCCTCACATGTTACCGATGCACACTTCAGGTTGGGCTCCTTTTCTTGTGTTTCCTGTACCTGTGAACTCAACTGAGTTCCCTAAGCCAGAAATCTAGGAGGCATCTTCCAGTATTCTTTTTCCCCTACTCCCACATACGCCTGGAGGGACCAAATGGCCTCTTTAGGAACTCGCAAAGATGTTGCTTCTCTCCATCCCTGAAACACTTGCATCTTAATTCCTGCACTACCCACACAAACACCTTTCCTGCCTCTGGGATTGCCTGCTTTGCATTGGTTTCCCTCTCTCTAAAATGAAAACTTGATTGTTCCACTTCTTTATGTAAAATTTTAATTGGCTCCCCAATGTTTATATTTCTAGTCTGTCACTCAAAGCCCTCATGATCTGTGCCTGATGACATTTCCAGCTTCCACACCGCCCCCCCGCCACCATTCCATTCTGACTGTGTTATATTCTCTCATTTCTCCTTCATATAGAATGCCCCTTCTCTCTGGAACAACATATCCTGAATCCCACCTTGGCCCGATTCCTGCTCATCCTTCAGGCTCACACTGCCTAGAAAATCTCTTCTGACAAGGATACCTCCTGAAGTCAGGGTTGGATGGACCTCAACCTCTCCCATGGAATTACAGACCCCATCACAGCACTCCGCACCCCTTGCCCATGTTTCTATATGAATGCTTTAAGAAGTTTTGTACCTCCACTGCCCAGGCATAGGCCCAATCAGTGTGACGGGTGCTTTATCCACGTTCGATGAAGAAATCAGGAAGGAAGAGTGGATAATTGGTAAGCATCTGGTATATATGTGTGGAACAGACAGGAGATTTCAGCATCTGGATGCTGGTGGGTGAGCTGAGCATTTCAAAAAAACCCCAGCAGTATATCTAAACTCATACCTCACTCCATGAAGAGACGATCCACTGCAGCCGGTTGTTTTTGGGGCATCGTCCTAGGACACAGCCCTCCTGTGACTCTGGTCTCGGGATGCTGGAGCACAGGCTCTCGGGGAGGACCTCTGCTGTGGCAGAACTTTTGCACAGGATTTCTCGTTTCCTCACCCCTCGCCCACAGGTCTTGGAACACTTGAGATGAAAACAAAATGCTATTTGCATGCTAGTTTCAAATGGTTTTCTTCCAGGTAAATGCTGAGAATATATTAATAAAGTATTTGCAAAACTATTTTTAAGCATTAGAACCAAATGCCCAGAATAATCCCTTGCAGCCAGTAGGAGAAATCCTTCCTCCAGTCAGAGGACTTAAATACAGATTGGCAGTCACCTTCAAAATTCTTTACGCCCGACTCCTCTCTGTATATTCTTCTAACCCCACCTCTTTCCACCGAAGCAAGAGTTAAATGTCCTTTCTATGCCTCACTCTTTGTATTTGTATTTTCCATCTGCTTTGGAGAATTCAGTAGCTAGTTTCATCTGCCCGTCTTCCAACATTCAAATCTTGTCTAGCTGTGCTCACCAGTCTAGCCTAAATAGCCCCCTCACACTAATTTCTGGACTTCTAAGGAAGATTCTAAGTTATTGTACAGAGGTTCCCAAACTTCAGGATGCGTTAAGAATCACTAGAAATGCTAATTAAAATGCCCTATCACGTTAACTCAGTGTGATTCCCATGAAGGTATAAAAAGCTGAGATCCCCTTAGGGAACAAAGACACCACCTCTACTTTTGCAACCTGCTTTTTCCACGAGGAACGAGACCAGTGACTCCAAGTCTTTCCCAGTTACCTGAGACCAGGGCCCGAGGCTCCACTCTGGAGGGCAGGCATCATTGTTGCAGACTTGAACCTGAGTGGGTGTGCTCACTGGGCAGAGAGAATGTAACACTGCTTCCTCCTTTTGGAAGGGCTTCTTCTGGACACATTGGATCTTCCGGCTCTGCTGGCCCCCCGCACACGACCTACTGCACTCACTCCATTCGCCCGGCTTCCAACTTTCAGTGAAAAACAAAATTACTTCCAATGAAGCTGAGACTTTGGATCACCACTTCCAAATCAGTTACTGTGCAAGATTAACCACCTGATGAAAACCTTAGATCAATTTTAGAACCAATAAGAGTGATTCCTACTAATTATTCTTTTATAGATGTTGAAGTCTACACTGATGTAGTCCAGTTGTAGGAATCACATTTAATCACTACATAGTTCTGGGGAAAAATACGTACTTGCCCTCTGCAGGGGAAGAAACATGTACCATTTGGAAATCTGAGCAATTCATCCACTCAGCCAAATTTATTGGGATCCTAACCCTGTGCCAGGGACTCTCTTAGGCATTAGGGTTGGAAAAATGAATGAAGCAATATTTTTTCCATTAAGGAGCCTACAATACAGTGAAGAGGTGGATATGTGAACAAATAAAGACAACATTTTCTAATAATTGCTACAATAGAACTTAATACAAAGTACAATAATGAGACTAATGGAAGAGAGATCAATGAGAGAGAGAGGTGTGTGTGTGTGTGTGTGAGTGTGTGAGTGTGCATGCACAGGAAAGAGGGGCGCATTCATAGGTCTTTCAGAGAATATTTCTAAATAGGCAGTTCCTCCAACTTCTTTTCTGGTCAGTCTTAAAATTTACCGATGGGTTAAAGATAAAACCTCACATTCTTTATTTAAAGATTGCTATATCACTTTTTCCACAGTTATCTGAGACTTGGTGTATATTGAAGGGTGATCAACTACAAATTAAACTATTAATCCTTTTCAACAACTACTTTTGATTAATTGAAATTGTATGATTTGAGGGCCTAGCATAAAAAAGATCCACTAGATATGATCATTATACATTTCAGTCACAGCAGCAATGTATAAAACTCATCTTGGTTTATGCATATTCTAAGTATCATCCTAAGAAATAAAACATCACTAAGACCAAATGTGTTTTTGTTACACCTTTGCATTTCTCTCCTGGCTCTATAATTTTTTCCTCTAGTTTCCCACACAAGCGTGATGTGTGAAGTTAAAGACCTTTAGTCCAGAGAATTTAGCACATGAATTCTAGGATTATATGTATCCTAAAACGTTGCATAATCCATATTATCTTATTTAAAGAAAGATGATATCAAATAATGTCTTATGTTTGTACAATCATTTGTATCTTATAAGAAGATGCAAAGAAAATATATATTATTATGAAATTATTAGTTTCAACATTAGCCTATAAAGCAGGCATTTTTGTCTACCAAATTCAAGTTTCTTTCCCTTATGTGGAAAATATGATGAGTCTGTAAAAGTACTAGAAAGAGCATAGCACAAATAGACTTTTTGCATGACATGCAGAGCTCTCCATACTTGGGCCCCAGCCTCACTTTCCACCTCGCCTCATTCCCTATCAACCCCTGCCTCAGAGCCCAGACTACTACACTGTCAGTTTTCTCCCTTACTGCTTTTTCACACGCAACATCTTTATAGCACGTATCTCACTGCATCTTAATTATTTCTTTACACATCTGTCTCTTCCTTTCGATTGTGGGTTCATTGATGGCGGGAACTACAAGCTATTCATTTCCATATCTCAGTTCTCAGCTCAGAGCCGGCATATAGTAAGTGTACACGACGTGACTGTTACGTGGGAAAATAATGGAGTTAGATCAGTTGAACTCCTTTGTCCTTATAACTCTAATAGTCTAAGCTCTTATTTCTAGTATATCCCTGAGGAAGAATAGTCCCTGAAAGGTCCCATTATTCAACAGAAAATACTGAGATACAGATAATAGGATGGAGAAGAAAGGAAGGGAGCAAAAGATCCTGCCCATTTCACCACTCCGATTGTGCAGTCATTGCGAGGGCCCGTTCTGCTTTTAAATAGCCAGTAAACTTGTTACTGCACAGAATGTCATTCCTATATGTAGTCATCAGGGAGGTTCTAGGAGTTTGGCATGACCTCTGCTATCTCCTTTTTCATGGATGTACATACAAATGGGGTCCCTTTCTTCACTTGGCGGAAATAACCAATGTTGGGAATAAGAAAACATCAGTTTGCCATTAAGGCCTACTCACAATCCCTACATATACTTATACATACATATACACACACACACGCCCCCCATCTAGGGGAGAGATTACTCCTCAAGGGTCAATAACACTGTCTGGTAATCATGTCTTAAAGCCACTGGGTATTTCTTGGAACCAGATATTTCTTAACAAAAGAGGAAAATCCCTGGAAGCCCCCCAAATTTCTTTCTCCTTTTTGTGTTCAGGATACAGCTGGTTCCAGATTCTAAGAAAAAACCTGGGTTGACAATTAGGCATATGGGACTGGAGGATAGCTGAAGCCCCAAACAATTATGACAAATACACTATTTACAAGGAAAAAAATATATATGCATCTAAAAGAATTGTGCAATATAATTGCATCACCACAAAGCAAACACTACTTATTAAGATGATCTGAAACATTAGTGAAGACAACATTGCTTTAGAAGAAACTCTGTCAATTCTATGTAAATACATTTGGCGGAAGATAAATCACATAAGGAGAGACTTCATTTGGCTGGGAAGATTACTTAAAATTAGGGTTCAAACAATAGTGTGACTAAAGTCAATCCAAAAACAAACCCACTGAGCTCCCCACAGTGTACCCTCATCAGAAGTGGATGACCACTTGGTTTCTACCCTTTTCTTTTTATTTTGTGTCTTGCTACTGTGTAATTTGCATTTGGGGTTTCATGGTCTGCTTAGTATTATGATTTGTAAATTCTTGGAAGACTATATAAAAGTTTGGCACACAACCACATGTAAATTTAACTAATACAGGATTCTGTGTTATTTAAATATCTGATTGATTTAGTTCAGAGAAGAGGGGCCTGTATGCAAAGGCCACAAAAAAAAGACAGCTTGATGCCTTTTTTATCCCAAGGTTAAGTTTGCATAGCCAAAGTCAAATGAGTGTCTACAGCAAATTTGTGTTTTCAAGTTATATATTTTAACCTCAACTATCTTCTTTCTTCAATTACTTGGGGGGTAGGCATTCTATCTATTTTGAATCACTTTTGATCAGCAGCATTGACAGTGGCTTTAATTATTTCCTATGAAGAATAAAGGCATACAAATACAAAAATAACCAGAAAGACATCGTCAGATGACTTACTAGGCAGGGCAGGAGAAAGCATTGCATGTTTTGGGTTCAGTTGCTGGCTTGGATCTTGCATTGCAGAACGAGGAATTGACTTGAGTATTCTGATCTCGTAAGCAAATGGCCTTTACACTTATGTAACCTAATAAGACATCAAAAGTTACAAAGTGAAAATTATAGAAAACCAATTCAATTTAGTTTCCAAGTTTAGCTTCTGATTTACCAGAGTTCTGATATTTTATTGGGGATACAGAATCCACATATTGTGTGATAGCACCTCCTTTTGATAAAATCTGCAACTAATTTGAATGCCACTTTCCCCTGAGATAATAGTTTTCATATTTTAATAATTTTTACTTGTAGCTTCTTAGTTTTAAAGACTGCTGTGGGTTCTAGAAACATACAGCAATAAATACAACCTTTTGAAAACACGGCAGCTGTAAAAGGAAACATCTCACAAGCTTTAACTCACACTACACACATCTAATGGAAAAGGTTCCTCAAAGAAAAGCCATTGGTGAATTACGTGTGGAAATGCGAAGATTCTGCGTTTCCATGAAGCACCTTCTACTTCCATAAGAGTATGATGCATATATAAACAAAAAGTTGAACTCACTGAATATGTATTCATACCTGTCAGCTAAGAGTGGGTTTTTGTTTGTCTGTTTTAGTGGCATCCCACTGGCCTTGCTTTCAATATTCATTTCAGGATTTCTCATCAGAGCCATACATTGTTTTGTGAATAACTGTATTTGTCAGCTTCCCAAATAGGAATGCTACCTACTCTTTCAATTGTGTTTATTTATATTTACATGGTACTTCTCCTTAAAATGGAATCCGAGAAACAATGAAGTCACTCCTGCTATAACGATTAGGTTGAAGTAGGTTTGCTTTCAGGAGGCACTTAAACCACCCTGGCATTCTCTCAAGTTACTACTGCTGGAGAACTTATTCATTTGGACTCTTCTTCTCATACACCTTGCACCCATCATGGTCTTTGAGTCACATGAAGGGATTGCTGAATCAAAGCAAGGGGAATCCCACAATGCGCTTCTCCAGCATCCTCCCCTTGGTTGGGTTTATTCCCTGTAAATGAAAAATGGGTGGAATCTCTCTACTTCCCAAGGAACTGTGCTCTCCCTGGAACACCAGGAAGTTATTGCAGATGCTCTCAAAGAACATTTGACATACGAAAAACTGCTTGTGCTCTAAGACTAAGTGAAAAAGAGCATAAAGATACATCTATAGCATGGTTTGTGTTCTGTAAAAAAAGATTACAAAATGATACCTTTGCCACATGTATGTCAAACACACGTTTTTACGTTTGCGTAAAAAAAACAATAGAATGATTTAGACACAGTATTGACATTGGCTATTGCCGATAGAGAATTATGGGAGATTATTTTTCATCTTTATAGCATATTGCTTTAAAAATGTTTATTAAAAAATGAATATATTTTTAATACCTTTTAATTATTTAATATATTTTTTTAAAAAAGAAGTATTTCCTCATATTTCGTTAATTAGCATAGGCACCTGAAGAATAGGCCTTACAGACGTAAGAATTTTTTCATTTTCTATATTCCTATCCTGTCCCTGGTTCCAAGATGCCCCATTTTGCTAAGTGGGAAGGACACGGTAGGCAGCCCACTGTCACCAGGTGCTCTGAATATGAGGAAATGTGTGACCAACTACATGCTTTGGTTTCATGGACCTATTTATGGACTTTCATTCTTCTTCCCAAAGGGGCAAGTGTGACAAAGATTGACTTACATACAAATAGGTGATATTTCTGGATCTAAATAAAATGCCTGCCTTCTCCTCGCTGACAGGATGGCTGTTGTTTTTCCCTCCTTACAAGGGTTATTTCTCAGACTTAATCCATTTTCCTACTGAGAGAGAATTTGCTGGCCTCGCCCCTGAGGGGATGGAATGATACAATATCCACGTTTCAGAGGGCCGTCCTAAGTTTGCCTTACACGTGTTCCCACTCGTCTTGACCCAACCTTCTCTAAGTCCCAGTGGGAGGTTTACAACAATAGAAAAGTCAGGATGGGGAGAAACTAAACTGTAAGCTGAAAATAAAAAATACATATAAATATATAGGTATACATATCCTTATATTTATAAATAAATAGACATACTTTGTATACTTTTCCCCATAAGTTTCAGATGTATAACTTTTGGTTGTGGATGACTTGAGTTTGGCGAGAATTGGTTCTTTTCTACATACGAAAATTCTCAAATAGTACAACAATATTTGCTTTTTTACAGTGATGGTTCCCATAAAAGACAGCTCTTTTGTTGCTTATTTAAACCATGCAATTTAAAAGGCCTGGAGTGGAAGAACCTGTTTTAAGAAGAGACTTGGAAGACAGAATTAGGAAATCGACTACCTCCACCACAGGAGACGGAGCAATCGGACTGCACTGTACTCCAGGCGTGGATGTGCCTTTTTGAGGCTGGCTGAGTTCCATTCATGACCTTGGGAAGTGCATACTTCCAAGCTATCCCCGGATTTTTGCCTTGCATCAGAATCTGGACAGTGTAAAATACAAATCAGAGATCAAGATACACGTCAGACTCTGGAATTCCAGAAATCTCACTGAACATTTTAAAGATATTTGCATGACATTTTGACCTTAAAGTTGGTTCTCATCACTGTTCCCAAGTGTGTTTTATGTTGATTTAAAGTTTTCCCATGACACTTTAAAATGTGTACCTCCATATCATCAAAACTGATTTAGAAAGATGCTAAATAGGGAAAGCTGACTTGACATTTGTCGTAAGCCCACAACCCTCAACTCTAGGTTGAGTGAATGAATAAAGTAAAAATCATTTTTTAACATTATATTGAAGGAAAGAAGCTTATATTATGAGGTCTCAACCTTCACATTAAACTTGAAAACTTAGCATGATACTAACACACAGTGGTGCCCCACAGATAACGGTTGAAACTCAATCTACATCTACACATTCGTATGATTTACCCTGGGCCACAACTTACAATCCTTCTCCTGGGTGCCAGTAGAAGCTGGGCACAAGGGAAGCGCTCCAAAAACCTTAGAATACCCCACTTAGAGTTGCCTATCATCAACTTTAGAATCCAAGCAGGTTTCCAATAGGATTTCCAAAAAGAATTTGTCCAAAGAGAATGTGTCTGTTAACTGTGTACCAGGATGAGCAGATAAGACAAAAAGAAATACGATCAGAAGTAGAGGTTGGTAATATATATACTGGAATGGATTTAACCTCAAAAGGGCAAGGACTCAGGATAAATCTGATCCTCTAAGGTCTGACTACCAAGCTAAGAACAATCATTTTCTGCCATTTCCCAGGCGCCAGGTACCCTGCTGGGCTTTTTCTACATATTATCTCAAAACATTCCTCTAACAACTCTATAACATAGCTGCCTGTTTGTTCATTGGAAAAAACTGAGAAGAATGAACTTGTGCGAGATCACACAGAGGCTCAGGGAATGGGCTTAACATAGAACTTAGGACCTCTAACAAAATGTGCCTTCACCCTGCAGTACGTCACCTTGCGTCGGATATGGGCAAACATTATTTGTCCCCCTTCCTGATGCTGTCTTTTCTTAACTAGTCTTCTCTTTTTTTCTTTCAAGCTCAAAGCATGAATATAAATAGCTGGTTCTCTTCCACTCCATGAGTCTTGTGGAAAATTCTTGACCACCAGAACTGGGCATTCGTGCCCAAAAGCAAAGCAGATTTCCAGTTAAAAATAGGAATCCCTGGCTCTATCTCTGTCTCGTGGGATCCCACCTCAATTAAAGTTGGGTGGGTGGCAGCTGTTCAAGGATCTCCATTATGCCAGGCCACTCTTTAGGACGCTACAACATGGTTTCCACTTTGCTATTAGCTTAACCGTTTCCAGGAATATTATGGCTGAGTCTGGAGATTCCATAGTGTGGACAATAAAACAAATCTTGGTGCCACCCAGAACTAACCAAGATCTTAGTAGACGTATCTTTATTCCTCTCAATCTCTCCAAAACAAAAACAAAACAAAACAAGTAGTATCATTAAAGTGGACAAATGCCAAATTCTCATTAGTCATCAGTGAAAACCTTCTCCAAATCAAGGTCCTAGGGGTCTTTTAGTTCTAAGGATCTTTCTAGTTTTGCTTTTCTTATTTTTTTCAGCTAAGTCATACAACTGTTCTTGGAACCATGTGTTCAATTATGTTATAACATTTCATACATTTTGAATAAATAGCATGCTTTCCTTATTTGAGATTTTTGCAGTGTTTCTGTTAATGTCTTCATGTGATATTAAGTAGACACAGACACTTTAGAGTTTTATTCATAATCAAACTAGAATTTTGAGAGAAGTTTTACATTCAGAAGATAATCTTGATGCTCGCTGATATTTCAACTCAATTTCTCCTTTAATTAAAGTAGTATCTCAAATGTAACACTTTTGGTTGCTATTTTCTGTGTGTAATAGGAATGTCGGGATCTTGCAGGGGAGAATATAATGCAGTGCACTACATGTACACATGTGGCAGTACAATATAGGTGAAATGCATGAGAGTTACAGTGAGCTAAGGCTCACGAGGCAGGATGATAGTACAATACAGTGGAGTCACACATACATGTAAGTAAGGGAGGCAAATTCAAGTGTAAGTGCGATAGAGAAAGAAATCCATTCAGCTATCTCCATTTCCTAGGACCAACCTATTGCCGCATTCCAACTAGATCCTGAATTCTCTGCCATAGTGGAAAGGGATCCCCAATAGAAATGCAAGAAAATACAAAACAACGTTAGTTCTTGCTTTTGGGGTTTCAAGGACATACATTTTGGAGACTTAAGAGTGGTTTAACAAATTTTCAATAGGCATTTAAAATATATTCTACTTTCGGGGCCTGCCCGGTGGCGCAAGCAGTTAAGTGCGCGCACTCCGCTGCGGTGGCCCGGGGTTCTCCGGTTCAGATCCTGGGCGCGCACCGACGCACCACTTGTCAAGCGGGGTCCCATATAAAGTAGAGGAAGACGGGCACGGATGTTAGCCCAAGGCCAGTTTTCCTCAGCTAAAAAAGAGGAGCATTGGCAGATGTTAGCTCAGGGCTGATCTTCCTCACCAAAAAACAACAAAATAATAATATATATATTTTACTTTCACCTTTTAGACAGACTGTAGAACCTAAGCCATACATGGCATGTGGTTTCACTGTAAAACATTTTATTTATTTTTATTTTTTTAAGATTTTTATTTTTTTTGTGAGGAAGATCAGCCCTGAGCTAACATCTGCCCATCCTCCTCTTTTTGCTGAGGAAGACTGGCCCTGGTCTAACATCCATGCCCATCTTCCTCCTCTCTATATGGGACGCCGCCACTGCATGGCTTGCCAAGTGGTGCATCGGTGCGTGCCCGGGATCCGAACCGGCCAACCCTGGGCCGCCACAGCAGAGTGCGCTCACTTAACCACTTGCGCCACCGGGCCGGCCCCTCACTGTAAAACATTTTAAAATGTGGCTGTGAACAGCAGGATACATTTAAGAAAAAATATTAGATTGTGAAGATCAAAGTGTCATCACTATTAAGCAAACAGAAACAACCAAGATGTCAAGTTTCCCCAGGCCTCCAGTAAAGATATCCATAAAAAATTATCAATGCTACCATCAAGAAGAGAATTTACACAAGCTCCCCCTGTCAACCCTGTTTCTGCACCTGTACCCACACCCTCTCCTCTCCTTCTGTTACCCAGGTTGCCCTGTCCTGGCTCTTGTCTAAATCCAGATTCTTCTCCACCATGCTCCGGATTCCATCTTCTCTCACCTACTTAAGATCACTACTATAGCTGACCCCTCTCTCTTGAGCCTGATTGAAATTTCCCTGTCTACTAGATCATTCCCAACATCATCCAAACATGCTATTATATCACTTGTCTTAAGAAAAACATGATCTTATCTCCACATATCCCTTCAGCTCGTGTCCCATCTCACTATTTCCTTTTATAGCAAAAATCCCTCTAAGCGTTGCTTTACTCTCCGTCTCCGCATCGTTCCTCATTCGCCCGTGATCCTTCTCTATCAGACACCCCTCCCCACCACATCACCCAAACCGCTCTTTCCAGGGCACCTTGTCATATCCAATAGTTGATGGGCCCAGTCTCACTCAACCCATCACCAGCACTGGACACAGTTGATCACTTCCTCCTTTTTTCACCATTTGAAACCCATTCTCTCAGTTCTTTTCCTGCCTTGCTGACCTCCATTCCCAGTCCCTTTTGCGGAATCCTCCTTATCTCCTAACTATTCAATGTCAAAGTGACCTCCAACTGCTTGTCCTCTTCTCTTGTTTATCTATATTCGCTCCTCTAAATGATCTCATCCAGTCCCATGGTTTTAAGTGCAATTCACAAGTTGACCACTCCTAAATTCATAACTCTATACTAGTGCTTTCCAATAGAACTTTCTGCAATAACAATAATGTACTATAAACCTGTGTTGTTCCATATGCTAGCCACAAGCCACATAAGCACTAGTATACTAGTATGATTGAAGAATAACAATTTACATTTAATTTAAATCTGAACTTAATTAACCACATGTGAATAGTGGCTACCATTCGACAGCACAGCTATAGATGAAACCCATCCTCTGACCTCCATATTCACATATTCAACTGCCTAGTGGGCATCTCTATTTGAATGTTTAAAAGGTATATCAATGGCCAACATCGAACTTGTGATTTTCCTCCCCGTCCCCTGAAGGGCAGTCTTCCTGATCTCATAAAATGGCAACCCAATCTTTCTAATTGTTCGGGCCAAAAGAAAAAACTGGAGGCACCCTGATCTCCTCTTTTTTTCTCACACCCCACATCTAATCAATCAGGAAATGGTGTTATCTTTACTTTCAATAAATCTCAAATCTGACCACATCTCAAGTTGGTCTATTACTACTGCTGCTTCCTGGTCTAAGCTACATCATCTTTTCTGATTCCCATGATCATGGCCTCTAGGGATGAGGAGAAGCCATATTCTCTAGTGGAGGAGATGAGACAGGTCCACACTTAAAAATAACACAGTGACAGTTACTTAAGAGTTTAAAAACAAAGTGCCATAGAACCTGCAAAGGGAAATTGGGAAAAATTTCTGTGAAATTGGGAGAGGAGAATCCCACGACTACCTAAAGAAGCTTTGTAGCTGCCATTTAAGTAATAAAGCATCACGGTGATGATTTCAACAAAGAACCCACAAAACAACAAAAAAGAATTTGCTCTCTTTGAGGATTTCTATTCCCCACAAAGGGACAAACTTTTATATCGAGTTTCCCACCTCCCTTCCCTTAAACTTGAAACAAAAATATGTAATGATTCTCTGAAAGAATTCTTGAGCTGAAAGTAAGAACAGCAGTAAACAGAATATTCAATATTTAATAGCAAGAAAGCAAATAATCCATTTCGTATTACCAAGGTAATAAGATGTTTACTTATCCAGCCAAAGCAAGAAGAGAAATAACTTATACAATTTACTGTAAATCTTAACAGAATTATGCAACTTTAAATTACTAACTCATAAAATACATAGTAGCTGGTTATTGTTGTATTACTATTATAGTTTTATAGCCAATGGCATATAGGATATACCGTTTATATTTTCTTTGTTGAACATATTAATGCGTTCAATGAATGTATAAATGAATAAGACTCCCAATTTTAAAAAAATCAAATGACTCAATGCTTGACTGGAATGTCTATATAACTATAAATTCACATGCAGAGTTGTATGTGTAATCACGTAGCCTAAAGACAATATAAACCATCAGAAAGCTGACTTAAGAATTTATTTTAACATCAGCTCATAAAGGCCTCTTAAAGAGAGTAATTCTTTAAACAAATAGACACCAAGACCAAATATCTAAGAGTATCTTCCAATTATATTATTTGCTTCTCAATGATAATTTAGGCATTCTCTGCCCTTTTCTTTATCCTGTATTGAGGAAAAAAGGGACCAAGAACAGAATACACAGCAGTCATCTCATCTCTTACTGTTTGATGGTGACAAATAGTCAATCCTTTGGATCTATTATCCACCTGGCTAATAGATTCTCTGGTGGCCCCTTCTTCACCCCTGTCCTCAAAGAGACTGGACTTTGTTAAAAAAAAAAAAATCAATCCTATCTTTAGGAATGGCTACCTAATTTGGGGAGCCCAGTGCAAAATAAAAATGCAAGGTCCATTGTTCAAAAAAATGAAGAATTTCAGGCTGGAGACAGCAGAGCATTAAAACAAACACAGGGCCCTTCTGAGCATGAGGACTCTGCAGAAGCCAGCCCTGCCCAACCTTGAGCTTGAGGTTGCCTCACCTGCATTTAAGTTTTAAGACATAACTTAAAATTTTCCAAATTCTAAACTACCCTGTGGTCTAACAATGACTTTACCTGCTCTTCCTAGATAGAGACTATAGCCCCAATTTGATGGCTAGTTTATACCCACGTACCTCAGTGTGACCATGACCATCATCTTGACCACAGACAGTCTGTCCCCTCCGGAGCTGGGAAGCAGGAGGATCTTGGGATGATGCATGATAACCACACAGCTAATATTCTAATTACCTCTGTGATTGCTGAGGACCCTATCTAGGACAACACGTAAAGTGAAAACGATAATTCCCATCATTCGTGTCTATTTTAAAACATTTTCAGTTACTTTGTCAAGAGCAGTCAGTAACTTTTTTCAGCACTGGTGGAGAAGACAAACACCCTCCAGGGCAAGGGAACGCCACATCCCTCCCACCCCCCACCACAGCACAACATCACAATAAAGCTGCTCTGAACCATCACACGCTGCACGTCAGGCTGTACAGCTGAGCTGTTAAATGCACAAATTTGGAAAGACCGCCAGTGATTCAGTCTACTTAACTGGACTTAGTCCAGAAAATATTCCAGCCAACTGGCATTGGGTCTCTAATTTACAGCTGGCAAGCAACGTCCTTAAATGCTTCCAGGTCCTCAGCAGAACTGCTTAATGTCTACCTTTAACACAAGAACCACCTGACTTCAGACACAACACTCAGCAGCTTTGACCGCAGGGTGCAGAGTTATAAAATTTACAGCTTCTTAAGTTGGAAAACCACAGACGGGGCTGGACTCTACCAACTGCCCTCTGAAGGAGGGGGATGCAGTTTATGCTTAGGGCACACAAAGTTAAAACAAAGGACACACTGAATAATCTTGGGGAAACAGCTTTCTTTCTTTTGTTCCCATTTTTAATATTAAAACTATAAATGCCTCCAACCAACTTTATATTTGTTTCGTTATTTAAGGCCGTTTTTTTCTTTTAAAGGAGTTGTCCTAATTCTCTCATAGAAATTAAAGAGTTATGGATAGGCTTCAAAGACTGGCTTTTTATTTTATGCTAGAAAGTTTGTTTCTTGTCTTAAATAATGCATTTGATTGCTTTTAAAATAATAATAGCAATATTTATTGTGCTTACTGTATACCAGGCAAAGCACTGAACATGCACTATTTCATTTAAAGTTGGTAAAAACATTATGAGGAAGGCACAATGCTCTTAATATCCCAATACTGTAAATGAATAAACCAATACACAGGGTCACATAGCTAATAAGTAGCAACACTGGGACTCAAGTCTCTGATGTTATCTGACTCCAAAACTTGACATCTTAACTCTCATGACAGCTCTGAAACACGATGTCTAGGATTCTAATTTGAAATTCTAAAAACTGGATGAACTGTTGAAAAGATTTTGTCACTGGGACTCAATAGCATGCTATAACATTTACATTGTGTGATTGGGTTGAAACTTGAAAGTTTTGCTTCTTGAACATGCTAATATCTGATGTAAGCATCTATGCTTTTTAATCTTCTCAATCCATTTTCCCTGCATTTAAATGTTTAGTTTAACTATTGTTTTAACAACTGAAATACAATATGCTTTATAGATCGGCCTTTCCCAATAAATTTCAAATTGCACCCTATGCTAATGTTGACTAACTCAGAGAAGGGATAGTTTTATGATGGAAATTCATGTTTTTCTAAGTCCCCGTGATTTTTGGAAGCCTGTGATGTTAAAAATCAGCCGGTTGTCTTTGCCCTCTTGTTCGCTTCAAAGCTTGAAGAACATGACCAGGTATCATCATTGCTATTACGTGTGAGTGAGTTGGATTTGACAAGAGACAGCCACAGAAATACCCTGATCAGGGACTTGGAAACGCATCTATTAGGCAGCTTCAAAGGTGTGGGCTGACATGTTGAACCTCGACTACAGTTCTAATTCAACTCATCAGCATTCCTCAGAGAAACAGTGTTCTCCGACCCGTCACCAAAGTATTTGCCATGAATTAACTGGAGGCCTGAACTTCAAACAGCAAATGGCAATCTAGACAAATGATGTGGCATCGCTAAAGCACCTCTGAATCGTCCTCAGGAGTCCGAGTTTTATATCATCTGTTCTGAATTAATTCTCCATTCCTTCTTTGCCTCTTTTGTGTTTTGTGTCTTCACTCAGGCCACGCTACTTGGCTAATCTCCTTTCCCTTACACCGATTGTATCTTAAGGCACATCTTTACTCATTTCAGCCCCTTTCCCTTGGGGAGAATTCAGACAGCAGGGTCAACAAGGAAGGAGCGAGATGAGAAGGTAACACTTGGTCAGTGGTGCTCACACACTGTCATCTCATTGATCAATGTGCCGTCCACCTGGTCTCCTGCCACCCCATCATCTCCTTTTGCCAAAGAGAGGAGGAAGTTGTTTATTACGGTAATTTTCTTTAGATGTCTCTTTCTGCCTTGAAACTGGCTGGAGTTAACCTATTTCTCACTTACTGTCATTACAAAGGCTGCTGTACTTTCGGCTTCAGGATTCTCCTTTGGTATACAGTTAAATGGGAACGGGCTTTCAAAGAGTTCAACACCCCCCTGTGCCGCTTAACGTAGAGGAAAAAAATCCTTAACATAAAGGAGAGCTTTTATTTTTAAGACTTTTCCAAAAAAGGAATGCTGTAAAAACACAGATGATCATATTTCAGTCTCGGAGCAACAACCTGTGTTATCATGTCATCCTGAATCACTGTTTATCAGACAGAGATGAAGTTACTTTATAATGAAACACTCATGATGAATTTCCTCACTTACCCTCCAACTGCGTGACAGTTTGATAGAGAGTATGACTCATTCATTGTTGTGTGTGTGTGTGTGAGAGAGAGAGAGAAACAGAGAGATGGAGAAAGAGAGAATGAGGGAGAGAGGAATGGAAGAAGGAGAGGGACAAAAAGGGAAAGGAAGAAGAGGGAGGAGAGAGAGAGAAGAGGGGAGAGAAAGAGAAAGAAAGGAAGAGCGGGAGAAACGCGCGCCAGCAAAAAAGTTCTTCTTCAGTCACTTCTAAAGCATATATCATCTCCAACTGGACCCCCTAGCTAATCATAAAAAAAAAAGAACTTTTGTGTTGGGTTTTTTTTTTTTTTTTTTTTGTGAGGAGATCAGCCCTGTGCTAACATCTGCCAATCCTCCTCTTTTTTTTTTTGCTGAGGAAGACTGGCCCTGGGCTAACATCCGTGCCCATCTTCCCCCACTTTACATGGGACGCCGCCACAGCATGGCCTGACAAGCGGTGCATTGGTGTGTGCCCGGGATCCGAACCAGCGAACCCCGGGCCGCAGCAGTGGAGTGCGCACACTTAACCACCTGCGCCACCGGGCCGGCCCTGAACTTTTGCGTTTTTAATTCTCGTTGTCAAGGCCTCCTAAAATTATGTATTAAACAGGCCTTTTGCACAGTGCTTAAACAAGGAACAAAGTCAGTAACCTTAAATTACCTGTATCGCAATCTCAAAATGGAAAAACATTATGTTTTCAGCCATACTCAAAAAGCCCAGTGTATATAGGTCTACTTCAGATTAAATGACTATTTTTCAATAAAGGCATGTGTAAATGTCAACTCCCATCTTCAGTTTTCACATTTCTACCACTTCAAAATTTAATTCCTTACACAACACACCACACTAAATTTAGCTATGTGGGGTGCAGAAGTAACATAGGTTAGTTTTTCTTGGTGTTCCCAAACCCAACAAAATAAACATAATGCAGTGGTCTATAAATAATGTCCAAAAGACTATTGAAATATAAGCTGACTTTTAAATCTTTCAGATGACTAATAAGTACACTAGTTCAATGAGAAATTCCTCAGACTTTATGCCAGACTTACATTGTGGGGAATAAGTTGAATAAACGAAATATGTGGAAATTATCCAGTTTTATAATAACTGTATCTAGTGATCTCAGAAAGTGTATGATTGCCAAATCAATATTGATTTCTTTTTGTGCTGGGGTGTGTGTATGTATGAGTAGGTTCTCCCTGGGTAACGCAGAAATATAATACCGAGTCATGAAAATTAGCAACTTTTCTCCAAGTTATTTACATGTATATGTATGTATGTACTTCAAAATAAAAACTTGATTGATGGACTTAAGTGATGCTAAAACATTTAAGACCTAAGACAATCACATACATCCTTGATTACCCTTAGGAATTTCCCTTGGCCACCGAGAAAATCAGTGGGGCCAGCACTATTTAAATTGACATCCACCTGTTGCAAATGTTGCAACATGTAGAGTCAAGGGTCCAAGAAGAACGAATGCTTGTAACAGAGACTGCATTTTAAAATTGGACGGCCTCATGACTCAGATAAAAGTGAAGGTCTGTTTTCCATTTAGTTTAAACTGAGCTTCTCTATGAAGACATTCTATAAAGTTTTGACATATAAAAATAACCAGAAGCAAAAGACACTTTTATTTGGTGTCAGGCCACACACTTATTTCTTGGGGTTAACTGACAGCAATCAATTATTCCCAGGATTGCATTAGCCTGCCTTGCACTAGAGAACACCCAGAAATAAGCGAGAAGGGCTGGTAACCCCACCACCCTACGAGGGCAAATTGCTGCTCTCCCAGATTAAGGTAAGTCTACTGTGGACTAAATTGTCAGCAACTTCTTATGCGTAAATTATTCACTTTGGGAGAGGCAAGCATTTTAGGAATCATTGGTTCCTCAAATGCAATTTAGGAGATCAAATTTCAGTACTTTAAATGTTATTCACTGTACTTGACTTTAAACTGTGTAGTTCTAAGACTAGTCCTAAGAGATGATGAAATCTAGTGGTTTTTAAAATGTATCCTGCAGAAGTCGAGTCCTCTTCAGAGAACTTCAGATTATGACCGTGGTTTGGGACAGAAGTGCCAAAATGGGGGAAGGAGAGGACTGGTCTCTGGGCCTGTCACTCCTGAGTATGGTCAGAGAAGTTCTCCTTTTGTTTGCTTTCTTTATCGCCTCCATGTATGACTTTTCAATTTGGAAAGAAGAGTCTACTCTTTAAATGAATGAATGAATTTTATCATTGGGTGTCATTTATTCAACAAATATATTTTTGAACATCTACAAATGTTCCAGATATTATGCCAGTTTGGGAAGCTACAAAGATGAGCAAGTCATCTTTCTGCTAATATAGGGTTTCAGGTGCTACAGAACTGCCTCAGGACAGTGCTAGAGGATGTAGTGGAAGACAGTTTAGCCTGGGGAAATTATTTCACAAATGAGAAAATCGGGTCCCAGATACTTTTAACGACTCATGCAAAGTGACATAATGAGTAGCAGAGCAACCCACAGTGCCAACTATTTATATAGATGCTCCCTGTTCTAACCCATGTTGTTTCCAAAAAGAATGGAATCCACACACCAAACTCACACTTTACATTCTTTAAAGATCCGAGACTACAACGTTTGGCAACATGACTTATGTCTTAACCATTTGTGTATCTCCAATGCCTAGTACAGGGCTGAGCATTGAATGGGCACCCAGCAAATATTTGTTTAAATTTTTTTATCAGACATGCAGAGAAAGTGAACAGAGGAAAACTGAATTGAAGGTAGTTACCTAAATCAATCCATCCCAAGGTGGCTGAAGATGAGAACTAGCTAAGATATTGGAAGGATCTGATGAACACATATGAAGTCGAGAAAAAGAGGGACATTATCCTCACAATGCCATCCTCATGTGTTTTGGCAAACATACCCTTCTGCTGAATTTTACACTATGATAAGAACTCAGTGAACATGTCATAATTTTAAGTGGCTAAGAGAGAAAGCACTTTCTTTCATAGACTCATACTTTCTGCGGATGGAGCAGCATTTTTCATTTTGGTAGGTTCCCACAATTCGATTTCAGCATCCCACAGGATTGTAAAACACATTCAACATTTTTATATTGGAGTGAACATATTTTTGGCTCCAAAAGTATTCATTTTGGTTCAATACATAGTCATATGGAAAGGCATATGAACTTTATTTAACTTTGTTTAAAGAATACATCCGTGGATTACTTGGATACTGATATATAGCCTAGTTTTGGAAAAATATAATTTATTGCTTATTGTGATTTTAACTTTTAAAATCATTGTGTTCTACCGATTTAAGAAAGGTATGAGCACTTGATAAAAACTGACCTGAAATTTGATGATGTTCTCCTGAGAGCAATAAAATATAATTTAAATATTAAAGGCATTAACCTAAATTCTTTTAAAAGATAAAATAGACATAATACTAGGCTACTGGATTTTATTTTATTTTTTTTTAGCTCCTAACATTTGTGTAAGTTTTGAATGAAACCGTAACTCCTTTAAACATACAAGCAAGGAATATCCACTTAATCACACAAGGTTCCCTCCAGATTGTTTTCAGACAGGTCACATTCCCAGGACATTACTTTAAGCTTTCACTGATTCTATAATTAGAATGAGGACACAAAGTGAGACTTTGTAAAACAATAGCTGAGCAAATGTCACCACACTCAGTGCAGTGAAATTATAATTTGTATTAATAGAGATATTAATATAGCTTTTATTTCTACTTAAGTATTAGCAAAAAATTATTAAAAAAATATATTATACATGTCCAGTTGAACCTAGGGAAGACTTTGTATTTTTATAATTTTATTTAGGTCAATCCAATATTTCCCCTTACATTTTAATTGGTTTTTTTCAAGGAGCTGTCTATATCTGCAAGGGAATGGATTGATGAACCTGACCCATTTTGGAGAACTCCATCGCTCACTGAGGGCGTCCTTCCATTTCTCAAAAATAGCTCCTATACATCAGGAAAAATTGGGACCTGGTGAACAATCCAAAGATTTAGTTTTAGTCAGTGCTAAACAATGTAGATAAATAAGAAATGCTAAGACAAGGCAAAGCACAAATAAAAATTCTCAGCTTGAGGCTGGTATCATGTTCAGCGACAATGTGTCAATTATCTGGTTAATTTCATCAACACAGACAGTGCCAGGGGATATTTGAGGTTCTAAAGATGAAAGTAAGAAGAAACTCTGTTATTCTGCTTTGCCCTTTCCATCATTTCTTGTCTTATTCTTTGTTGTGGTTTTCCTGCAGATAATATATGTTTAACGGCAAACCTAAAATTACAAACAGAACTATGAAAAACTACTGGAATAGTTTTGCGTTTATGAACAAAATTGGAGAGAGAAACAACACCAACAAAAATGGCTGCTTGTCATGAAGTAGTAAAACACATATTTCTCATCAGGAATGATTTGCACTCTGTTCTGACCATCCATGGCAGACGCCATGAAAGGCACCTGGCCCCACTTCCCCATCTAGGTTATTTTTCACGCCCACAACTTGGTTTGTGTACATTGGCTTACAGATGGATCAAAGGCCTCTTGGCAAAACTGATGAAGCCATGTTGCTCTAAAACTGTTACCTTGCAAGCTAAATATATCTCTCTAAAGAAAATAGACCTTTTCTAAAGAAAGAGGAAAGATGTTTGCTGCTCTGATGCTTGACAGAAAAGAAACAGACCATATACATTAAAGAAAAGGTTTCAAAAAAAAAATCCAGAGATCTTTAACTGGAGAGTTCAATTCCTAAGCCTTAGGTTTAATTAAAGTGTAATTTCAGGGGCTAGATTTATTGCTGAGCTCCAAACTACCCTAACTTTAGTCCAATTTGATTGAGGTTCCTACTCTCACTCTCTGAAATGAAAGACCTGAGAGGGCTGGAGGAATATTTCCTAATGACAGCTTCTCTCAGAATGAGCATTGTGAAATCTCTGAAGGACCTTCTATCACGTAGACAGAGATGATACGACCTAGTATCTCAAGTTCACAAGATAATGGGAAGTTAACTCACAGTCAAGACCCAGGGCCAAGGTGTACACTCAAATATCTACTGGGGTCAGAAGTTCCTTCTTCTTAAGAGATGTCAAAATCTATATTTTTATAAGAAATCACCTGATATTAAGCCATTGATCCATTTTGTTTTAACATGATGAAGATCTGGGAGGTGGATTTGGTCTGTGGTCACCAGTTTGCTAACCATGGTCTGAGGTTTAGATTTTTAAAAAAATATATATGTGATATGCTCAGAAGACATAATGATGATAATGATCACAAACATCACATGCCAAATACTCTGTAAGCATTGAACTTATCTTAAATTATCCTTCCGATAGCACTAATAGTTAGCTAGCATTGTTTGCCCATTTTTACAAGTGTGGACATTAAGTGACACAGAGGTTAAGAAACCTACGCAAGAGTCTGTACTCTTAACCATACTAAGTGTACAACATCTGACTCAGAATCCAAAGTTACAGGTAGCATATTTTTTAACTATCTTCCACACATCTTCCTTAGAAAATGTTAAATGTCGGGCCTTAAATAAAAATAATAATAGTTGAATTAAGCTTATGTTTCCTTTATTTGGGAAGAGAAGAGCATCATGAGTGGACTGAGTCCAAATATCACACTCCTAGATGGAAAGATCTGGACTCCAGTTCAGCTCTGCTTTTCTCCTAGCTGTGTGAGTTGGGCAAATCTCTTAACCTTTCTTTATACTTCCTTGCTTACTTTTCTGGCAAGTCAGTGAGGTACGTTTTCTATCCCAATTTTGTATGTGAGAAATTGAAGCTCAAAATGACTAACGTGAGAGCCAGCCCTGAGGGCCTAGCAGTTAAAGTTCAGCGCTCGCTGTTTCAGCAGCCCAGGTTTGTCTCCCAGTTGCAGAATCACACCACCCATCTGTCAATTGCCGTGCTGTGGCAGCGCCCCACATAGAAGAACTAGAAGGACTTACAACTAGGATATACAGCCATGTACTGGTGCTTTGGGGAGGGGAAAAAAAAAAAGAGAGAGAGGAAGATTTGCAACAGATGTTAGCTCAGGCAAATCTTTCCCTGCAAAAAAAAAAGAAAAAAAATGACTAACATAAGTGCCTGGTCACGTAAGTGCTTAGTAAGTGGGAGCCAGTATGACTTCTCCACAACCCGAAGCAAATCACTTGCCTCTGAAAACAAATGATCAGTCTCATTTTACAAACTGGAAAAAGCAAACTCAGAGATGTTATGAGAACCAAAGAAACCATACATATGATAATCATCTCGCAGAGTCATTTGCAGATATGTTGGCTGTTTTTATCACCATCATCATCATTACCCATGATTTTTTTTTTTTTCTTTTCTTACCTTTAAGGAGACTACAACCCACAGAAGTAAGGTGGTTTGCTATGACTAAAACTTTCTTGATGCTCAAGTGTTCTCTCTACTATATCACTCTGCCTCCTAGGCTACTCCAACTCTGTGGTGAATAGCTATTACAGACCACCAAAATGGCAGGCATAGACCAACAGGAATAACATCAAAAGTATTCCTACTACATTTCTGACATTTATGACAGTCAAGGATAACAGTGAAAGGTTGGCATCTAAACGTGAAAATCAACGTATTCTCTTGGAGAACCATTGGATTCCTGCTCTCTTCCCCAAAATGGAGTTGCTGTCTTTTCCCCTTTGTGCTTTGAAATTTAGCCAATTAGGAAACAAATTTGAACTAGACGGATTAAGTTCTTTAAGCTGGCTCAATTTGGGGTCATCTATAAATTTAGCTAGAGGCATTGAGAACTGAATGAACAGAAGGAGCTTACTTCAAAGACCAGCGTCTCATTTGTGGGTCCTGGTGCATAAAGATGTTCTGGGTGGTTGAAGCCCCGCTGGTATTCAAACACGGTCCCAGCAAAGGTGAACTCCCCAGGCCAGTTGATGCTCCAGCCCCCTGTGAGGTAATACTTCTGATTGAGGCTTCGGACTGCGAGGTAACTGGAGGATATCTGTAGTTCCTGGATTTCAATGCTTCGGGCCCCTGCTGGAATGATGACGACTGGATAATACTCTAAATGAAAAGAACAGAACATTTTTTCTTTCCACATTGTGCTTTGGAGAAAAGTGACTAGAAATGCCCAGAGACATGTAGTGTCTATTTTTATGAAGTAGGGTTCTTGAGTCATTAACTGACATTCATTTCTACTCATGAAGTAGAGAAAATGATCAATTATTTCATTTTCCAAGTGGTAGGAACACCAGAGAGAGAGAAAATGTACGTGCCTTTCCCAAGCATGTGTGTGTGGACAGAAGACACTCTTCTCCTTTCCGGAGCAACATAGGCCACGAAACTCAAGAATGCTTTTTATTTTTAATCTACCTGGAAGAAACGCAGAGCCATGTATTCTTAACAGTGATATTCAGAAAACAGGGCTTGAAGTTTAATTTTACTCAAGATGTTTAGATAATTGCTTCCAATATTCATCTAACGTTGTGAGTGTGGATCATTTACGTTTCATGATAAGTTCTTTGTTTAATAAATGTACGTGGGGCATATGACAGCCTGGTCAGCATATTAAAACTGCAAAGAAGAAAGGCATTTGTTCGTAACACATCTCTGAGATGTATGTATTGATGAAACTCTTCACACTATAAAACTATCTCTCCTCCCGTGCTCTTAGCCAAGTGATAAAAACCACCATTTTCCATGTGTCAGGTGAGCTGGTAAAAGGCTCGACCATATTTAGCATGACTCAATCTTGTTCAGTAGAGAAGGGTGTGTCCCACCAATGATGGCAATGAAGCAACAGCGTCTCTTACCATTTGCTTTGTGCTGGTTGAGGTACAGGCCTTTATAAAACTTGCAAGTCGAATTATCACCTTTGCAGACACCGCAGGCATCCAAGACCGCTTTAGAGCCAAGTTCAAGATCGCATCCCACTGGCTGTGACCAAAAAATAAATTCAAAATGAGAAAATCGAAGATCAGAGAAGCCAGCGGCTAAGAATAACCAAGAGGTACCTGGTTTTCTGTATTTACGGAACATTAGGAAGGTGGGACTGCTTTCTGGTTAAAAGCACAGTCTCAAGTTTGACTGACTAGGCGTTCAAACCTTTCCTCTGTCATTACTAGATGCATGACTAGGCAAGTTACATAACTATTTAAGGCTTAGACTCTTCATCTGTAAAAAAGTCACCGTTGCTACTAATGGCGGGTGAGATTATTCGGGCCAGGTCCACCACTGAAACATCAAAATCCTAGACAACATGCAAACACACATACACACACACACCCTTAAAAGATCAAAGAGCTCACAACAAAATTAAAAGAGAAAGTGGAAACCCAAAGAGAAAGGAAAACTAATCAGAAATAAATAGTAGCACTATTTCAAAACACATGAGCTTCTTATCATATAGTGAATGTCCTTAGTGAGCATGCAAGAAGTTTACTGCTATTATTGATGCTATTTAATTTTTACAACTGCTATGTAAAGTAGGATATGTCATCATCTCCATTTCTATATACAGGGAAACGGAGCGGAAGCAAAACTAAAGAAATTAGACGGAGGTCACGGAGAAAGTAAGTGGGGGAATTTAGAGACAGCGCTCACATCCAACTTGAAAACGTGCCCTTTCTCCCTACACCACCCGCTTTTGTCCACACACAGAATCTCTTGCAACCCTTCTCACGGTACGCATCTGATATGAGGAAACACAAGCACGATCATACATGCCAAAGCAGAAACGCTCTCTTACTTCACAAATCCCATCGATACAGACATCATTTTTGTGTGGGGAGCAAGGGGTCCCATCTTTCACTTTGCCGGACATTGCAAAAAAAAATTCAAAGTTCTCAGCCTTGCAGTACAGTTTACATCGATCTTCCTCTAGAAGCAAAGAGATCGAGAGAGGACATGGTCAAGAGGAAATCATAGGAAAATAAAATGACTACAAAAAGGATGTTTTAAATTTATTTAGAAAGCTATCATGATCAAAATGGAAAATGTTATGCAAGGTTTTATGTGTGGGTGTGTGTGCACGTATGTGAATGAGAGCATATGTATGTGGCTTTTAAAAATATGAATCCCATTTAGCAATCCACATAAAACTGCCCTAACATTAATACATAAGACTTTTTTATTTATTTTTTTTAATTTTTTGTTTATTGCGGTAACATTGGTTTATAACATTGTATAAATTTCAGGTGTACATCCATGCAGAAATACATAAGAATTTTATTTTTCTAATCCTTAGTAATGGCCACAACACACATGATTGTGTAGCTACCCTCTTGGGGAGTAAATATTTTAGGCTTCACAGGCCCTCTGGTCAGCCATTGACAACATATAAAAGAAGGAGTATTGCTGTGTTCCAATAAAACTTTATTTAAAAACAAACAAAACAGGTCAGATTTGGCCCACAGGTCACAGGTTGCTGATGGTAATTTAGCACATGGATTACTTTACATATTTGCTCAGTCTGTTAAGAGGAAAAATTTTAGGCACTTTGGAAAAAAGGCATATGGTCAATAACGTTTATAAAACATATAGAGAAGAATCATATCATGAAAAGGACGAGGAAGCAAATAAACTAAACCTAAAGTCTACAAAACGTAACTTTTATTGCCAATTAAGTTCCTGAGAAGTTTCTGGCAAAAAGAAAAAGAAAAGCATTTCTCAGGCAAAAAGAAACAAGTATTATATTTGTAGCGCTCTTGTTATCAGAAAGGAGTACTGTGCCAATTTCTCAAATCGAGTTCTTGGCCAGAAATTCCAGACGACGTTTCTCACGAGACCTTACGTGGGCCACACCACGTGATATCCCTGACAACAGTTTTACAACAAAGGGTAAACAGTTTGCAAATGGTTGTGCTTCATAAAACCTCTCAATAAAAGACAAAGTCAGAAATGTGAAAGAAGTGAAAAGATATGGTCCAAATATGCAGACACGTGGACAGATTAAAATATTTTCTCTCACCTAAAAGAATTTTTTAACAGCAGCTTTATTGAATATCTCCTACTTTTTACATATGAGGTGAGGGAGCTGGAAGACATAAATACCCTCTCTTTTCTCTGTCATTCCTAGGAATTAACAAGTTGTAGCAGGTTCAGTTTTTCCAGCAGATTCCTGGGCAAGTTTACAAACTAGTCCATCAGAAACACAGAGGAAAAAACCTCATTACTATAAGTTAAAGACTATCTACATTCATGAATCAGATCGCCTTCTTCTTCCCAAACTGCAGGAATTCACAAGACCTTCAAATTACGATCAGTTTTTTCTGATTCTAAGTAAATATCAAGGAGAAGAGGGAGGAACAAGACGGCCTCAACTCCCCTGCCACCCACACTAGGATGTGAAATTCTACAGCTGGGTCTCTGTTTTATTCAATGTACCCCACCCCCTGCATCGAGCAGCGTCACCCATGCAGTATGTGCTCAGTAAGCATCTTTGGAGTGAATAAATGGAATGGATGCTCCCTACTTAGTCAAAACTGCAGTAAAATTAGTGAAAGAACTTCGAAACCAAAAAACATTTTACAAGTTGCAAAATTTATTTGCTTAACTTTCTCCTTATGTCTTCAATACAGAATCTATTTAAAGGATGATAACAGAACCGAGTCCATAAACACTGTATTTGAACGAAAGGTGGAATATGAGAAAGGCCAAGGAACATCCAAGTAGACAAAGCAGAGAACAGAGGGGAAGTGAAAGGAAGGACAACAGAATCTTGGAGAAAGAAGCACAGATGAGAAACATGGAATTACAGAATACAACCAAGAGAAAAGAAATCTTCAAATATCAGATTTGAAAGCAACTGCAGCTATTCTATCTAATTGTCCACTGGAACCTGTTGTATAGTATCCTTCCTAGGAAATTACTCAGTTCCTGATAGAATGCCTCCAGTGATGGAGAGCTCACTACTCATAAAGGAACACACTTCCATTATAGACAATTGATATTTATTTAGTTATTCATTCATTCCAAAAGTTATAAATATGTGCCAAGTGCTGTTCTTAGATGCTGGAGATACAAGCATACTCTCAATGGACCAAGGCTTCATCCTTATGAAACCTAAATTCTTCTGTGGAGAAAGATAATAAATAAATGACTATACAATACAAATTCATGCATGGATAAGAGCTATGAAGAATAAAGCAGGCTAAGGGTTCAAAGAATGACATGAAGGAAGGATATTTTGGGTAGGCTGGCAAGGAACCATCTCTCTCAGATGATATGGTGAGGAAGTTGTTAGCCCTTGAATCTGTTCTCTGAAGCAACTGCAAATAAATCTAAATCCCTTTCTATTCAACATCTCTTTGAATTTTCGAAGGTCACTACTTTCTTTTCTATAGGAAACATCTATAGACCCCTCACTGCTTCCTCCTAAGACACAGATTTCAGAATTTTCATGTCCATCTTTACCTGTGCTTTTGGACAGTCATGACCCAGAAACAGATCAGGGCTCCTGCAGTGGCTGGTCTGGTGTTGAATAAAGTTGAACTATCATCTCCTTTGGTCTGGAGGGGCCACTTGTTATTATGATGTCTCTAATTACATTAGCTCCTTTATGGTAATTGATAACATAGGGTTTTTTTGAGCTTTTGCACAAGAATAGCCTTCAGTCTTATTTCCTACGGATTGTCATTAAATTTAGTCTTTCCATTTTATACACGTGTAGCTGGGGTTCACATTTATCTTTTTTCCAGGGAGGAGGAATGAGTTTTGTTTTGTTTTTGCTGAGGAAGATTAGCCCTGAGTTAACATCTGTTGCCAATCTTACTCTTTTTTTGCGTGAGGAAGATTAGCCCTAAGCCAACATCTGTGCCAATCTTCCTCTACTTTATATATGGGTCACCACCACAGCATGACTGACAAGTGGTGTAAGTCCGCATCCAGGAGCTGAACCTATGAACCCAGGCCACCAAAGTGGAACGCGTTGATCTTAACCACTACATCACAGGGCCAGCCCCAGGATGGATGAGATTTGATAAAGTAAGTGAACAAAAATAATGGAAAGAAAACAACTAGAACAGTGACAGCTTATTCTGCACAGGTAATAGAAAGTACATTAAATTTGCATATTGTAACTAAAGTAAATGTTTTGATGTTTACCCCAAAACAAAAACAAATTAGTTTAAAAAGTAAAATACAAGCCATTACTTTAAGTTATAGTAGGTACTAAGAACCCAGTATAGAGACATTTTTCATTCATGGGTGGGTGGGTGTGTGTGTGTGTGTGTGTGTGTACACACCCTGCAAATAGACCTTCTCATGCTTGTAATCATCTCACATATCAGTTACTGAGTATGGTGTCTCTACGGGGCATGTATGGTTTCACAAGCTTTGGTCTGGACAATTCATACCAATTTCAATTAGCATCTCTGGGAAACTTAATTGTTGCAACGTCAAACATAAATTTAGAAACATAAGTACATTCCAAACACATGAACCCTTTGGTTTACAGATGTGGGAGACAAGGGGTGTCTTGTGAAAAAAAAGCATGGAAAAATAAATAAAACCTACGGAACTGAATGAAAAATTGGGCTAGGATGGGTCTGGGAATGAAAGGTAAATACTGAAACTCTTTCATATAGGCAGCAATTTCTTCTATGTTGTTCATTCACATTACCAGCCCCCTTGAAACATATTGGAGGTTCATAGAGACCAAATTACCTTCCACTTTCGTATAGGGTTTCCACTGGTAGAACCATCCACGGAAAGGTTTGCTGTTATATTCTGCACACTGCTGGGCTCGAAAATCCAAGCTATTTTCATCACAGGGGTTAATGTTGCACAGCTGATAAATACGGCTAGAACCTGGACAGAACTTGCCACCATACTGAGGCCTAAAATAAAATTAAAGAACTTTAATGTTAGCAATCGAAGGGCTCACTCTGAGTCACAGGCAGTAGTATATGGAAGGTCAATCCAGATGAACATTAGCACAGTGTATAGAGTGTATAAAGTCTATTACAAGAAGGGAAGTATGTAGCATACAACTTACCATGTCCTTTCTTGTATCCATGGCAGACATAACTAATCAATCAGGTATTTTTTTTTTTCTTTCCTTCATTCCTTTTTTTTTTTTTTGCAGTACTTGACATGGCCTCAAAATCTTTCTCAACATAACCCTTAGGTAGCCACTATCACTGCTCATTAATTACAATCGGTATCTTAGATCAAATTTATTTGCCATCTCTGATCCAATTTTTACACTCTGGCAATTTCCTTAAAGACTGATGAAAGCATATTCTTGACATTCATTATATCACCTCATATGTTAGGAAATCTATAAATACATCTAAATGTTCTTATTAATGTAGATGTGTGCTTGTGCGCCACACACATACACACATACCCCTTGTGTTGGCATTAAAGCTCTTCAAATGCAAACCCAACCAACTCTCTAGCTTTTCTCCCATTTCTGAGCATGCTCATCATTTTCCCATGGCTTGCCATGTACCTGGCTGCTACGTAGAAAGTCAGGGCACTGAGGAGAAAGAGCAGAAGGCCCCACTGGCCATGTTTTCCAATTTAGCTTTATCAGTCATTGAGTTGATATTTTGATTATTGTCTGCCTGGTGTGTGTTTTATTCTAATTGATTCTAAACTCCAACAAAAAACATTCCCTTGTTTTCAATCTGCATAATCACTTTTTAACTTTGCAGGTGGCCTACTGTTTTCCTGCCAAGCACAACGGGAAATGGATTTCCAGAGCAGGGAATCCCATTAGAACATAAATAATTATGATCTAATTGCAAGCTCTTTAAGATCTTGGTAGGCAGACTACAAAAACCAAAAAGGAAAATAAAGAAAAAAGGAGCACAAACCACATTGAAAATAACCAAGAACATCTTATCCAGCCTACTCCAGGCACAAAGCAATTGCTTCATTTCATTCGTACTTTTCTGTAGTCTTCTCCAAAGGCTAAAACCCAACTATGGATCATCTCGTACAACTAAGCTTTTGCTCAATGTAAACATGTAACATGAAAGAAGGCTCTGGGTTAATAAATTTATGTGATTAAAATTCCTTGTCTCTTTAGGAAGCACAAGAATGCTGTAAAACACCCCTGGATTTGCTTCAGCATATTTTATCAAATCCTCCTATAAGTGCATGCTAAAATGGATTCCACAGAAACGGAAAGTGTCACACTGCCAGAATGAGATTTTTTTGCTATTTCAAAACATTCTGGAGCAACTACTTAAACATCCAGCAGTTATTGTGCTAGAGCAAGTCCCTGAAGACTTCTTAAATCATTATCTAAAAAGCATTTCGAAAACCCTTAAAGGGCCATATGATAGCCTTACGATTCCTGGTCGTCTTTCTAAGGCATATTTAAAACTTTCTCAGTAAGCCTTTCTGTTTGAGATTTTACAAATCACCTTCATTTAGACTACTCAAATTCAATAAAGTGAAAGAGGACCACATGTGTTACTTTTTCAACTCAGAAACTGTAACATGGGAAAGACCTCAAATCTCATATAAGCCATCCCCTCATTTATAGATGAAGTGAAAAACAGCTGATAGAGCTCGAAAATCTTGCTGAATGAAGGTCACACAGCTAGAAAGAGAGCAAAGGTAAACCTCGTGCCTTTGGACTCTCCAGGACGCTTTTCTCACTCCACTCTGCCTGAGTGTAACTGGGTTAGGCAATGGGAGCCTGGCAGGGAATAGGAAGAGAGTAATGCACAACGGTTAGGGAGCTGGCCTTGTATAATGAGGCGATCTGGATTTAAACATTCCCTGCCTTTTCCCAGTTTATCTTCAGGCAATTTTATTTAACCTCCTAATCTGTAAAGTGGAGGCAGTTGTGACAATTAATTGAGATAATGTTTGTAAAGAATTTACAGCAGAGTGTAGGGTAGAGTTGGCACAAATAAATTACAACTATTTTTAAATGCTTTCTACTTTTTTTTTCCCCCTGAGGAAGATTTGCCCTGAGCTAACATCTGTTGCCAATCTTCCTCTTTTTCTGCTTGAGGAATATTAGCCCTGAGCTAACATCTGTGCCAATATTCCTTTCCTTTATATGTGAGTCACCACCCACATGGCTGACGAGTGGCATAGGTCTGCACCCGGGATCCGAACCCATGAACTGGGGTTGCCAAAGTGGAGCACGCCAAACTCAACCACTACGCCACAGGGCTGGCCCCAAATGCTTTCTACTTTTAATGACTGGCAAGAATTTGGACTTTTCCATCAAATCCTCAAATAGAGGGACACTTTTCTGCAGCTTTAAACGTAAGTATTAGGAAAATTAACAGAAAATTTTACCATGACATCCCTTAGTGTAATAAGAGTAAAAACAAAAATATAAATACTATAAAATATAACCATACTTGCTTCTGCATAATTTATCAGTCCTGACTACAAATGGCTGATCAGTAGAATCACTTGGGGAGCTCTGTTTTAAAAAGAGAGAGGGAGAGAGAGAAAGAGAGAGAGAGCAATAGGCAGACTCCTGGGCCCCTCCACAGGCTTTCTCAAAAAGAATATATAATGGGGAAGATTCAGAACTCAGTGTTTTTTAAAGCACACTTGGTGATTCTGATAATCAACTGAGCCTGGAAATTACTGGTTGGAATATGGGCCAGAGATTTGATTCAATTATTATTCAAGAGTTATGACTCTAGTGGTGTATTATTCTTTCTCAAATAGACTCACATTTTAGGAAAGTTCTAGAATGCCTTAGAATGTTTAATTTTTGCTGTTGTAATTTCACTATTTTGTTTTTTATTATTAATTTTCTTGAACAGAGTTTCTAGGAATTTCACTAGGCTCTCTTTCAGTGTAATAATTGAATAGTCAGGCAACCAGAAAAAATGTCAAAGGATTAAGACTGTGGGATCTTGGTCTGACTCTACCATTACCAGAATGGTGACCTGGCTGAGGGTTGCTACTCTGAATGGGACCCTCTGCCTCCCCTGGTCACCCATTTGTCAAATAACTGGATTAGACAACAGGTTGCAACTCACATACCTGTTCTAACCTGATTGGGAGCAAATGCCGGGACAACTGTTTGGAGAACAGTTCCTGTTCCTGAGACACAGAAGGCTCAGCAGAAAATAGGCTTTGATCAATTAAAAATGTCTGCCACAGACATGGGAAAAAGAAGATGGGCCATATGTGCCTGGCATTGGCATTCCAGAAAAAGATAACCTTTAAACTTTTTTGAAGCTGAAAAGTTTGATAAATCCATGAATCATCCAGGAATAATTCACTTTTTATGAAACAAAATATGTTCTGGGAAAACCATCATTATGTGAAATAGAAAGCTCACAATGCTTCTCACATGAGAAAATGAAAATGGTTAGGCTGAGTGATGTGAACAGACCAAATGGTTAAACTGAAACAAGAAAGAAATCAGTAATTTGAAATAGGGAGAAAAAACAGCTTTACTCCAACCAAGTGAAATAAGAAAAGAAAACAACTCATTCAATTGTCTTGGGATAGCCGATCATTTACTTGTTTTATTTGTGACTTCATGCATAAAGTAAACAGTGTCCTGATTAGCCTTAATCTTGTTTGAAATGATAAAACTGCACCAAGTGGAACTACTTCAGTGATTAATTCTTTTATTAAGCATCTCTAAAATTACAATATGATATTTCCATGAACAATGCCCTATTATAATGAGAGTTCTCCAACTCACAGATATGAGAGAGGTTTTAATTTAAATCTCAGGGGCATCATTCATGCACTTTACCAGCAGAGCTATTAAATTAGGTAATCTATTTCTTTCTTGGGAAAATATTGAGATTGTAAAATGTTGTGATGTATGAAAACCAGATCCATGAAATATGCTGCAAAAATGAAAAGTAATGATTTTAACAATTCTATCCAAGACATGGGCTACATTCGAAGTAGAGGAGAGTGATTTTAATAATCTGGTATAAGTTGTAAATACATCACCAGCCGCCCTACCATTAGACCTAGTTCCTGGGTCTGATGAGAGCAGTGAGTCTCAGCTGGGGATGACTTTGCCCCTACAGGACGCTTAGCAATAGCTGGAGACATCTTTGATTCTCACTTCTTGGAGGCTGGTGGGGAGGGAGAGCCATCCTACCGGCATCTTGTGGGTAGAGGCCCGGGATGCTGCTAAACATCCTGCTCTGTTCAAGACAAACCCCCACAATAAAAAACTTTCCAGCCTAAAAATGTCAACAGTGTTGGAGCTGACAAATCCTAGATTAGCCTGAGATATCCTAAAGAGTGCCTAACTAACCACCAAGTATCTCCCAACGCTCGCTTTATTTTGGAACAAACTGGCCTTTTGATCTAGCTCAGACTGCTGACTCAGATGAAGTACCATTTGTCTCTTTTAAAATTTCCCTTTGCTCTAGTTTCATTATTTATTTTAGTTCTCAATCTACCAGACACTTATGCAATGCGTACAATGTGCCAGGCACTTTTTTTAAGCACTTGACAAACACGAGCTCAGTTGAGGCAGGTACTGTCATGATCCCATTTTTTACAAATGAGGACTCTAGAGCCAGGAGAGTAAGCTGTCTATGGCCAGCCAGGAAGTGGCAGGCTTAGAGGCAAACTTGGGTTATGGGGCTTAAGAGTCTGTGTTCTTAAACTCCGTGCCACCTCTCAAATCGTGTTGTAAAATTAAATCACTATTTTCCAAGGTCGCATCACCTTCTCCTCACTCCATCACATTCTCCAAAGTCCAGGTTCATCAGTAAGAGCTCCCTCCACTGCTTCTGAGAGCTGGCCCTCTGTCACCCTGTGTTCCTGGTGAGTTTAGGATAAAGATCATGGAAACCACATGGACCCCAGCACCTTTTGCTGAATGCCCATTGGATGCTCCTCAGTGTGTCAGACATTCCACAGATGCAATTTCTAATCCCCCCCAGACCTGCAGAGGTGGGTATTACTATCTCCATTCTATACATAAACCTAAGGTCAGAGTTCAAGTGACCTTCCCAAAGCCACACAGTTAATAAGTGGCAGACCAAAGATTTGGAGCCCTATCTTTCTATCTCCAAAATCTGGGCTCTTTCTACATCACCATGCCATTCAGGAAATACACATATCCCACGCGTGTCACGTGGGGGATTAGAGCAAATAAAAGTCACATAAAACCACCTTCATTTTCACCGAGCACAGACTGCAGTTCAGAATCCAGGACAACTACACCAGAGGCGCCCACGGGTGCCCACGGGCCAATTTCAAGCCATAGATGCTTTGATGAGGGTTCACGGGGTTTTATTTTCTTTTATTTTTTAAAGAAAATTGAATTTGTTGTCAATATTTTAAAAATTGGGAAATTTCACACACAACATCGTTTGGGATTTCTGGTTTCTCTTGAAAAGTCAGGCAGATCTGTCAACACGTGTTGATGTACATTCCTGCAAGGGAAAAACTGGCATCCTTTCTTCAGTTCATCAGTTAAAAGACAAACACGTTCCACCAGCCAAGCTCCTCTGTTCTAGAATCTCACAGGCATTTGGCTGTGTGACTGTATCGCCCTCATTTAGACTCAGAAAGTAGCTCAGATCATTACTGGAGTCCTTGATCATCACATTCACCGATAGAATAACTTTGCTGTTTTTTCAGTTTCTGCCCACCATACCTCCCCCCAGCGCATTTAACCTTTATATGCAAAGAGTAAAACCCTAGTTGGTTGCTATGAACTGGAGGGAAGAAAAGGGGACTTAAGAACAGTGTCTAAGCAAAACAAAACAAAAACAATACGTTACAGGCTAAAGGTTGATGCCTTACAAATACTGACTTCCTGTCTGAGCCTTACTTGGGGTTATTGCAGTGTCTTTCTTGATACGTGACTCCTCCACCGCAAGTTCGGGAACATTCTGACCACTTTGACCAGGCAGACCACTGGCCGTGGACGGGCCGGGGCCCGTGCTCCCCAAACTTTACACACTGGCCTTGCCGACACCACTGCAAAAAGAACGTGACATGTTTCCTGTCAGAGACCACCTGGGAAAGGGCAAGGAGATGCAGATACCTGCACAGGAACAGGAAAAACGAGTCTGCGGGCATGACACCTTGATAGAATTCCTTCACTGGCTGTGCTTTAGAAATACCCACTTACTCCAAGTTTACCGCATGCATTTTGAAAAGGGTGATATCTAGCGAGAAGAGGCATCTGTCACCAACAGGCGAAGTATTATATGCTTTGTGAGCAGTCGAGGTGAAATGTTCAGAGAAGATTCCACCCAATAGCCAAGGAAGGCAGTCAGTGCAGACAAAATGACAACAGAGCCTCCCCTCACGTTTAGAAACAACGCTGCTTACAGGACAAGGTGGATCATTCACTCAAGCAGAACCAGTTTTTAAGATATTAACATAGAGCACAGAGTATTTCTCATGAAACTGAATAGCTTTCGGTCTATGCAAATTGTGCATTAGATAACACCCTTCGACCTTTGTCTGGATGAAAGGTCCCTCCTTCAGACCCTCTGATGACTTGGAGCTTTCTGAGTGTCTTTTATGAATTAGCTCTGGGTCTCTCACGTGCCAATGATCTGCTTAAGCCAGGGTGAGAGCTGTTTTCTGCACTAACCTTTCCAATTTCCTTCTCCTTTGTCATACATTCCAGGCTTTGCTGGTCATCTCTGTCCTTCGGGGTTGCATTAGCCTCTGGTAGTGGTTTTCTCCTGCGGTGCTTTTATTATGAGCAAGTTCTGCATGACTTACCATAACTGCACACTTTCCTAAAAGCCTCTGCAATTAGATCCAAAGCGTTGGGGCTTGGACAGCGCCAGGTTCTGCCGAGGAGTGGGGGTTCGGTTACAGAATTATGGGGAGATTGTTTGACTTTCAAATCTTCACTTTTCCCCCATGATACATTTGGCTTCGTGGTTGTTTACTGTGAGGCCTTGTTATTGGTGCACTTTGTCTAGGTCAAGATTTTGCTTCGTTTCTGCAAATTCCTGCCATGTGCTGATTAATTCTTCTGTTTTTAATTTTTCTTTTCCCTGGATTAATTGCCATTTCAGAGTTTGCACGAAATCATAGAATACTGTTGAGAACTTTTAGGGGGAAAACAATCGGTCAGTTAAGGATTTTGTCTATCATAAGCATGAATCTGAATCTTCCCCACCAGGAATCCCCGGGACTCTCCTGGACCGAGTTCAGCAGCTGAGACAAAATAACAACAACAATAGCCAACAACAACAACAACAGAAGCAGCTACAGTTATTAACTTGCTTCTATGTGCCAAAAACGGTGCAGGTGGGGAGAGGGTGAGGGGGAGGACTTTACGTGCAGTATCTAATATCATCCTCGCAAAACATTTAGGAGTTAATAACTATTTTCTGGATGAGAGAAATTTAGCAAAGAAATACAAACTAACCTGCTCAGAGTCACACATCTAACACAAGTAGCCGAGACTGGATTTAAACTCAGTAGCCAAAACTCCTAAACAGGACACATAGACTTCTCACCTCAGAGGCAAGTTGCCCACCAATGTATCTTAACTCTAATTTCTTTCTTTAGAAATATGGTTTTTAGATCTTTACCAATCCTTCAATTAATTTGACTTTCTTTTGTTTCAGTATTCATCCTAGTATTGGGTTAGGCTGCTGACAGAGTGTCTCCTCCGGCTTTTTCAATCAGTATAGAAATCAGGAATATATAGGAATATACACACATACATGCACAATCTGCATATATATATATATATATAATTCTATATGTAAAATGTAAATATAAAATATATACATATGTAATTTTATCAATCTATCCATATATATTTCTGGCACTGCTTCTAATTTCAAATTAAATGGCCATGACTTAGACAAATATCTTTACAATAGCACACACAAACCTTTCTCTCCTTGCACACATAATCTAGAGAAAAGTACATGGCTTCACATCTGCACATATTTACTGAACATTCATGGTATAAATATCACTGAAGGACCAGGGACTGGAGAAGGAAGGGGAAGGATTGAGTTGGGTTCCAGTTATGAAGAAACAAACAAACAAATCGTGGAGCACTGCTACTCTCCGAGATAAAACATGAGTAAGAGATGGCCCTGGCCTCATGGAGTTTTTAGTCCAATAAATAGCCAATTATACCCCCTAGTGAAGGAAGAATCAGAGAACCATATATACAAATGTGGTAATAATTATACTTGAGTGATGATGGATGAAACTTATCAGAATGCTTTCTACTGGGGGTGACCTTACAGTTGAGGGCTTTTCTCCAGCCCTCAACTAGAGTCCGGGCTTTTAAAACAATGATGGTGGAGGGTGGTATCAGGACATTGTTTTCTAGCTTCTGGCTTGATTTGTCTTATGTTATATTAACTGAAGTCTAATCCAGGGGCATTTTCGTCCCCATGGAACTAGATCCCTGGTGTATTTCTGTAATAAACCTTAGACCTATGCCATTTATCACTTATTTTCCTCATTTATTATATCAACTTTTTCCTGTACATTCCTCTTACGTTTAACGCTTTCTTAATGAAAAAAAATACCCATTAACCCTCAAGTTGCAAGTTCTAAATTCTGATGCTTTAAAAATAAAAATGATTTGAGCAGTACTTATATTTTCAGTTATTCAATTGATTCATTGTTTTGTATCATCGCAGCTAAAACACTCCTACGTACATTTTCAATGAGAATCCTTATTGGGATTTCTTAAGACTAGTACATCTGATTAAAAATTGCATATAAGGCCTTAATTTTTAAAATGTTTATTTTCTTTAAAATAAAAAAGTTAAAAATTGCAAATCTTTCAAGAGGTGTTAAATAAATGATTTAAATAGCAGAAAGCATTTTCTGAACACTCATTCATTTTCGTGTGTCTGTATCTTTGCCTTTATTGTTGGTCTCTCCCTGAAAGTCTCTCTCTCATCCAATGGAAGAACTTCAATCAAATTCCAACATCCTTCTTGGTGCACCCACTCATCATAGCTTATTCTAAGCGCACACCTAATCCCAAGCAAGATTCATTTCTCATTCATCTGGGCCTTGATAGCAACTACATGCTTAAAGAAAGTGCATTTAAAAAGACAGTTATTGGCTTCTGCACAGGTTTCCCCACTGGACTGTGAAACCTTGAGATAAAACTGAGTTTTATTCATCTCTGTAGCCCCAGAGCCTCCTGTCCCCAATATCTAGTAGTCAATAAATTATCATGCAATTGAATTCACTTTAAGTGACCAATTCTTCTATATAGGCTTGTGCTGCCTCTAGAGAGCCAATAGCAGAGATCAAAAAGCCTGTAACATCTCATGCTCTCTCATTACTCAGAGCTCCTCTAACATGGTCTTTCAAAGGAACCCCCCTAAATCTAGGTCATTTACTGGTATCTCACATGGACCTTTCCCTCCAGACTCTATCAGGAAAAGGGAAGAAAAATAGAAACTAATATATGAGAGTTCTTAATTCAAAACATAGAAATCTCCCATAATCTTCCATAATGGAAGTGGTTCTTAGGGTTCAGGATACTGGCTACAAAAAAGACTTTCCAGTACCACTTAGATGGAGATATGGCTCAGGCAAGTCACTACAAGTGAAAGGACTCTATTGGGCATTTCAGAAGCCCAACGATCAGTCCTCTGAGGTGAGTAGAGCTCTTGGTATGGAGGGACAGGCTTTCTTTGCTACTAAGGGGGCATCTGCTCCTTGAGGCTTCACCGGACTGCACCAAGTTTAAAAGGCAAAGGGTATACAATGAAACCTAACAACTCATTCAAATAGAAATATTTTGACCCAAGCCTCCATCTAAAAATGGAAAACAAAGGCAAAAAGAAAAAAAATCTTAAACAATTGAGCCAACTGGGTGATAACTAGCATAGAGTTTTTATAGTAACTGCTAAATAAATCTGGTTAATTTAAAGAGAAGTCAGAAAATATATGCAGCCAAGGCATTCCATTCTAAGGTCACAGTACAAATAGTTTGGGTTCTACGCTTTATCAAGTTTCTAGAACTAAAAACTAACAAGTATGCTGTTTACCATACTCAAGCCACAAACGGTCCCTTCCGCCGCAGGCATAAACTTGGTCTCACATCTGTGGCCCACTCGGTGGCACCAAAGTGATTTGCAAATGTCCTGAAAGGTAAGAAGGAGATGATAAGAGTGATGATACAATAAAAACAAAAAGTATTCAAAGCTTTTGTACACAATATTATATTTTGAGATGGCCAAAATGAGACAAAGTATCCAGAAAGTAGAGGCAAGAGAAGTTGGTAGCAACAAGGTAACCAGAAATATGTTCTAGCAAACAACTGTAAGCAGGAAGTTTCTACATTACCCATATATTCATGTGTGTTTAGTAATGACTTGGAGGTAACAATAATTAATTTAGAGAACACTTGAAACTAAGAGACCTTGTTTATAATAATAATAATAATAACAACTACAACCAGTGAAGCAGAATAGGCCAAGACTGGAATAAAAAGCAAATCTGATTCAAATTCTTGTCCTGGAATTCAGGTTGCATGCCCTGTTATAGACATGTTATAGACCTGTGGCATGACATGTTATATCTTTTAAGCTGTAGTTTCCTCACCTGTAAATAAAATAGTGATAAAATTAGCACTTGCCTCTAAAGCATTGTTCTCAAGGATAAATGATGTAAATGATCATCATCACTACCTTCTTCATCTTTATAGTCATTTTCAAGCATTTATACAATTCAATTTTCACACTAGACCTATGAAATAATTTCACTTTCATGCTAGACTATAGTAGGCAGAATAATGTCTCCCAAAGATGACCACATCCTAATTCCTGGAATTTGGGAATATGTGAGGTTATACAGGAAAGGAGAATCAAAGTCGCACACAAGATTAAGGTTGCTAATCAGTTGACCTTGAGATGGGGAGACGATCTTAAATTTTCTAGATGGGCCCAAGGTAATCACAAGGATCCTTAAATAGGAAAGAGGAAGATAGAAGAGAACCAGAGAGATGACAGTGGAAGGAAGACTAAGGGGGATGTTGCTAGCTTTGAAGATGGAAGAAGGTGCCATGAGCCAAGGAATACAGGTGTCTTCTAGAAGCTGGAGAAGGCAAGAAAATGGCTTCTCTTCTAGAGCCTCCAGAAGAAACACAACCCTGCCAACACTTGATTTTAGCCCAGTGAGACTCATTTCAAATGTCTACCTCCAAAACTGTAAGAAAATAAATGTGTTGTTTTAAGTCACTACATTTGTTGAAATACAGCAGCTGTAGGAAACTAATACTGTTACAACACCATTTAGTGGTGGATGCTAAACCAATTCCTCATATAAACTCATTAGATGAGGAAACTGAGCAAGCTACCGACACTTTCAAAGCTGTCAAGTCACACAGCTGGTAAAGGGCAAAGTCAGGACACAAAGTGGACTGATTCCAGAGTCCAGGTCCTTGACCACGGATGGATTCTGGACATCGATTTGCTATTCACAGATGTTAGAAAGCTCTCGACTTCTCCTATTTTAAAGAGGAGCTGCTTATTACAAGTAAAGGGGACTGAACCAGATTCCTTCCAGCTCAAACAGTTGAAGCTGCTATTCAGAATGTCATCGCTAATGGCATGTCAAAATCATGAAATTTTAAAGTGATTCTATTTTGTTTGCCACATTCTATTTACAAGGTAGAAACGTGAACACATACATTTTGGGGAAAATATTAACAACCAGGGAGGAAACAAAATGATTTTTGTGGTCACTTGTGGTAACCCTGAAAATTCAATTAACCAGGCACCCAATTCCCCAAGCCTTCCAGTTAATGCAGATTTCACAGTTAGAAAATATGGCAAGAACACACTTAGAAGTATTTCACAAAAAAAGTTTTCCACAGGACTGAGAAAAGAAAACATAGGGAAACCAGAGATATGTTCAGTCAGTCTGGTCTTATAGACCATAAAATCCTTTCCCCCAAAGAGAATGGAAGGATATTCAGGACTCTGCTTGGAAACACCACCAGCAGCAACAGTCCCAGACATGTGCCACACACACCACTTCCAAATCTCAAAACAGCTCATAAGACACAATATATAAATATTTCCCATGGAAATGGACCTGCTACCAACAGTAGTAGAAATCATAAGGCAGCCTTTCAACAAAGTGATCCAGGTTCATCATCTCCGCGTGCTCCCATATTGTGTCACCCTGGGTCTGGGGAACAAATTATATGGAAAAAGGACAGTCTACATCAAAATGGAGGAATAAGAGGTAACCATTGAAACAACTAAAGCCACTGTTAGAAAGCCTTTCAGAATTAAATTATTTTCCTTCTTACAGCCAGGGAAAAGCCATAACCCACACCTATAGCCAATATGGCGGCCACCAAAATGACCCCAGGGCAGACCAAAGCAAAGGAGGCCCAGATTCCACAGCCAATGCCAAGCCACAGGGTTAAGGAAAAGGAGCAGCTGGAGACGACCAGGAAAATAAAGCAAAACACAAAAACACAGGGATTCCAGAGCGAAATAAGACAGGCTGTATGAACATGTTATTTCTTTTGTGGTGAAGTACAGAAGTCAAACGTAATTACAGCCAACTGCATGCTTTGGCGACTCTGAGAGCCCTCTGAGAAAGCTCCCTTTCAAAGTAAACAGAAATGGGAGTTTGCACTTTTTTGCTTGTTCTTCCCTCTTTTTTTTCTACCATATTCAACTAACTTTTCCTTATCTATAATTCACTAGACTTAAGTCATAATTTAAGGGAATAAAGAAGTAACCACAGAGACTCCAAGGTCTCATGTTGTCTGGATGTGGTTTTTAAGAAAAGAGTCTCAATGCTGTACATTATTCTGTCCTGTCACTTGTTGGCCACGTTGTCCAGTTTTATTCTAAAGGATGGATGCCCCTTCAAGTGAAACCTGACGTGCTAAAAATGTTAATGGTCTTCGCAAAACAAATTTCATAAAGCATCTTGACCTTAACACATCCAAAACAAAATTCTCCATCTGTCCCGCAAAACCCGTTCCATGCTCAGCCTTCTTCAGCTCACTTTATGACACCTCCAGACTTGTAGTTGCTCAGGCCAAAAATCCTGGAGTCATCTTGGACTCCTCTCTTTCTCCCGGATAAGTCTCTCTTGCTTCTTTGAGGAGGGATGAGAAGGGGACAGAGGCAAAATCCTCCACTTTTGGACATTGGAAGTGGTAAAAACACGTTAGCTTTGGTTATCCTTGTAAATCCAATAAATAATTACTGAGTATCTGCTAATATGTCAGGTACATGCCAGGCATTGCAGACACTCTCCATCTACTCAGGCAAGAGATATACATGGACAGACAGTTATAGTATAGGATCACAAGTTTATGATGGTGACAGATAGGGTGGAGATGGAGCCCAGAGAAAGGAATGTTTAAATCTTCTTGGGGAAAAAAGGAGGCAATGCTTGGGCTGAATCTTTAACAGCAATAAAAAATGATTAGATATTTGTCACATGGACAACCATGCAGCCTTCTAGGATGGGAAGCATAGATACAAGGCTTGTAGATGTGAAAGCAGGAAATGTTTGAAAAACATACAACATCAATATACTTGGAACATAAGTCCATGGGGGAACTTAATAGAAGTTGAAATGTGATGTAATAAATTTAGTAGATTACAAAGTAGGTGTGATTTAGATACTACAAAGTTTCTCTTTATTCTCCATTCTTTTATCCCAATGTCAAATTTTTTTGAATAATTTTTTTATTGAGGTATAATTGATATATAACATTATATTAGCTTCAGGTGTACAACATAATGATTTGATATTTATATATATTGTGAAATGATCACCACAATAAGTCTAGTTAATATCCATCACCATATACAGTTACAAAATTTTTTTTTCTTGTGATGAAGACTTAAGATCTACTTTCTCAGCAACTTTTTAATATGTGGTACAGTATTATTAACTATACTCACCATGCTGTACAGCACATCTTCATGACATTTATTTTATAACTGGAAGTTTGTACCTTTTGACCACTTTCACTCTTTGAAAGAAGAAATAAATGCCCATCCCACTATTTTTGGCATGCCTTTTCCTTCAAAGGAAATGCTCTCCGAGGTGATGGGCCTGGAAATATTCATTAGAAGTCAAATATCTTCCTCATAATTCCTATTCTTCTTCAAACTCTCTTGGTGCATCTACCAATGAGCATTTATGAAGCTTCTGCTATATGATAGTAACTGCTGGCAACCGAGGTGCAGAGGACAGGTTGCTCATTTCTAACTTGTGAAATAAGCAGCATTGGAAGCATTGATCAGAGTCTCTTACAGCACTTGGGGCATTTTGGCAAACAGCACTGATTTACTCAGAGTCAGTAAGCATTTAACGAATGCACAATAATCAAATGCATTTTCTCCTCAATTGCTATAGAGGTAACCCTCCTCTAGGTCTGTTCAAATAATGTGGAACCATTAGCCAGATTAACAACTCATTTTCTTGAACACTTCGAAAGGGAACAGAGATCAAGTTTGATATGCCAAAGACACAGAACACTTGAGGTTGGGAGAGGAGGGAAGATGGGATAAGTGATGAAAAACAGCCAGCCCCAGGCCCTTGGACAAGGAAGCCGCTGTGAGAGAACAGCCAGGTGTGATGCTGATGATGCTGTTGAAGGTATAAGGAGGAGAGCAAGAAGAAAACCCCTATGATTTATTAAGTGGTGCAACTGTATGAAGAGATAAATCCTTACAATTAACAGGGAAGAATTATTATTAGTCTCACTTTTAGATGTGGATATAAAAGCCGAGAGAGGTTAAGTCATTTGCTCAAGATTCTAGGAAGTGATGGAAAAAGGTTTTAAACCCAGTTCTAACTAACTCCAAAAGCCAGAGATATAACACTTAAGGTGTAACACTTAAGATTGTCTAATTCAGTTTTCACCCTTGGGCATGCATCAGGATCACCTAGAGCCCGTGTTCAAACATAGTTTGCCAAGTCCTACGGTCCAAGTTTCCTATTCCCTGAGTCTGGGATGAGACCCGAGTATCTGCGTTTCTAACCAGTTCCAGAGGCTGCTGCTATACTGCACCTGCTGGTTCAAGAGGATACTTTGAGTATTATTATTTTTGTGCTTCTAACCACTGTGCAAAACTGCCTTTCTAAGAGGCATAGAGAAAAAATAGGCAGATTGAGGAGAAAAAGTTAGAAAGGGAAAGTAATGATAGGACAAAAAAGACCCTGAAAACAAACTTCCTCCTTTTCCTTGTTGGAGTTGGTCTAAACGGTTCAGACCAATAGCACAGATAAGAGATTTTGTTGTTTTGGAATTCTCCTAACTGGGGCCTGGCAGGGAACTAATTATGATGCTCAGAAGCGTAGTCATGGTTCAAGTTACAAGTAGGTTTAGGAATAATACCAAAAGCAAGACTGTGGGGAAAAAACAATATTCCACATTCAGGATACACCAACCAACTCTACCTTCTCTATCTTACCTCATCATCATCTTGAACAATCTCTCTTAAGCAATTCTCTCTACCCATCCAGGCATTCCTATCTCTGTGCCTTTCCTTATTTTATTCAGTCTTCTAGTCTGGAATTTCCATTTCCCTCTGCTTCACTTCCCAGGAAAGACCATCACACTGAGATGCTGTCTTTCAAAAATATGGTGTGGTTCCAGAAAAAGATCTATAATTTAAAAATGGTTGTTGAAGTCTTGCACACTGCCTGACACAGAACAGGCACCCCACAAATGTTTGTTGAATGTATGATCCTGTAGGAATGATAGTAATATATTTCTAAAGAAAAATCAAACTCATTATCAATTGTGCATTTCCTGCATAGTAAGTGCTTAATAAAGTATTTGATTAATGAATAAGCCAGTGAATCCTGTAAGAATGAAGCAAACAGGAAACAAATTTAGCAGACAAACTTTTTCAGTATAGTGAATGGCTACTTACTTCTGCCAAATGTATTAACTTAATAGGCAATTAGAAACAGTTGTAATTTATACAGTGTTAGAAACCAATGTTACTGCAATAAACAAAAAATTTAAAAAATAAAGAAAGAAACAGTTGTAAATTTACTAATTTTTACATATGATACGCCAGCATTTGCCAAAGTAAGGTCCATGTACCATGGAGGATACACCAAAAAAACTGTGGATGGTGTATGTATAAACTTTCCTAATAGTTATACATTTAAATTGCATTAGAAAAATATGTAATCCCATATCAAACCTGTGATTTGATGGTTATTATTTCTTAGGGCTGGACTGATATATTTTTAAGTGAGTTGATTTATAGAAAAGCAACAAGTGAATAATAAGACAGAGATACAGCATGACTGATGAAGGTAATTGTTAACGACTGAATGTTAATGTTAATGACTGAAGCTTAGGAAGCACTGGTATTAACTAATGGGGAGAAGGAAGCTTAACATCAACGTGGTTTTGTTTAGGTTTCACCATTTGAAAGTTTTGTGGCTTTGGGCAAATTGAATACCTTCTCTAAGCTCCAGGTAAGAAGTGGTGATACTTCTAACTTCAAAAGGTTTTTGTGAAGATTGAGAAAGTAAAGTAAGCCTCTAAGTAGAATGCCTTATGTGGAGCAGAGGCTCACTTAACAACTGCTGGATGTGATGGTGGATGGTGGTGGATGGTGATGGTAGTGGTGGTGGCAATGGTGGAGGTGGTGCTGTTGATAATGACGGGGTGATGGTTGGTAGTGGTGCTGTTGGTAATGATGGTGGTGGTGGAGAAAGAGGAAGAGGGAGAAGAAAAGAAGAGAAGTAGAAAAAGAAAGAGTGGGAATAAGGGATGGAAAAGGAGCTATAAAACTCCATACTTCCCTGTATCCAGATATGTAGGATGTCCATGTTTCTCTTTGAATGCTAGGAATATACCAAGTTAAAAATGATTCTACTTTTTAGTGATGTTGAGATTGTCAGTGATGTAGTTCCTCACCAACTGGAACAATATTCCTGCCGTCGCTACATCCTGAACTTTTGCTTTTTCCCATTTATCTTTCTCACAATATTGAATGAAAGACTTGACCCAAAATCTTATTGAGATTACTAAGATACACCTTGAACTTTTACATATCAAAAAAAAAAAGCTGGCTGCTGACAATAGTTTTCGTATACTTTAAAAGGCATATGTGTGTATTTTGAGGTGGTGATGATTTTAAATGTATCACATTAAAAGGGAATATGAACACAACAATAACAAAAAGAGAGATGAGAAGTAGGTAAAGCTCTATTACTCAGATTTACTACTTGTGATAAAATCTTCATCGACAAAGGAGGAATTTTCTCCCAAGGATGTAGTCAGACAGTATTTAAACCAGACATGGTCTATGGGGGACAAGCCTGGATAATTCATTGACAGTAAAATTGCCACTTAATTATCATGCCAAACAACTGACATTTTAGAGATAACCCAGACTCTGACCCTTGGCCTTAGCAAACCAAATGTTTATACTTCTGTTAGGTACACAGATGCATTGCAGGATCTTAATGTAAGTTTGTAATCACAAGCAAACATACCTTCGCAAAACCGAGGCTGCATAACTTGGCTTTTGCTCCAAATTGCCACTTGCACTGTGTGTCAGCATCATAAATCTGTCCTGGGAGTTTGTCCGGATATTTATACTGTCCTGTTTGCTTGGGCTCATCCACCAGACACCCAGCCTGAGGTGTACTGCAGTGACAACACATCCTTATTAATGACCATGTTTATCTGCAATCTTTCCACTTCAAACGATATACCTCTGAATGCATTCATGCAGAGAAAAATATAACACAGCTAAAGAAACAAGTATATGCTTCAAGTTAAATGTATCTTTATTCCAAAAAGCGAGTCCTATCCTGTCCAAGAAGATGAATTTACACAGCCAGGAAGGTTTTACATGGTACAGGACATTACAGCATCCAAGTGAACTGGCTTGGCCAGCTAGGAGATGGGTCATGTCAACATACATACGTACTTGAGAACTCTCCCCAACAGTCCCGTTCAACACTATTCAACAAATTTTTATTGAGTGCTTACTCAATATTGAGTGTGATAAACATTAGGCTGAGCCCTAAAGGTACAAAATAAACTAGAGAGAGTCAGTACCTGTCTTCATGGAGTCGAAAGTCATGTTGTATTTTCTACAGATAATGGGGCAGTGGTCAAAGATGTACTTTACCTCAAATAATCTTTACAGGCAAAAAATGAATACGGTTTTTGAAAGAAATCAGGAGAAAGGACATATTGGGGCATAAGGCAGAACAATTTCCCTGAGGTACGTTTAACTGGGATGTGTTGAGAAAAAAAATCAGTCTTTGGGGCCGGCCCGGTGGCGCAAGCGGTTAAGTGCGCGCGCTCCGCTGCGGCGGCCCGGGGTTCGCTGGTTCGGATCCCGGGCGCGCACCGACGCACTGCTTGGTAAGCCATGCTGTGGCGGCGTCCCATATAAAGTGGAGGAAGATAGGCACCGATGTTAGCCCAGGGCCGTCTTCCTCAGCAAAAAAAGAGGAGGATTGGCGGATGTTAGCTCAGGGCTGATCTCCTCACAAATAAAAAAAAAAAAAAAAAAAAAAAAAAAATCAGTCTTAATGGCATGGACATTCTTAGAAAGCACCATTTACTTAAATTATCTCCATTTACTTAAATAATTAAACCACAATATCAATGAGAGGTAAAATAGCATGGCGGTCGTGATTTTAAAGTCAGACAGATGGTGGTCATAGTCAACCATGCAACCAAGACCAGCTCTTACACATCTCATTACTGACAACAATGACTTCCGTAAGAGTTGTTAACAGATCAACAAGAAAATGTAACGGGGCTTAACACAGCATAGTAAACATTTAAAGTTAGCTGTTATCCAAAAGCATTTACTATATCATATTAATGATGGAAATTGAATCTATATTAAGTTGGCCTTCATTTATAATATTTACTGATTCCATTGTCACATGAGGTAGAAAAGATCATTTCAGGCCCCATATCAAAAATTTAAAACTACTAAGAAAATCTCCTATGTGACAAAGCTTATTATTAGCAAAAGATTTGTCAATTTTTTACTATCCTTTGGGACATCTTTCGGTTAGACATGTTTATATTTAAGTAGTTTTGCCTGTGTGTATTGCTAATTCTGTAAACATCTGCAAATAATATGCAGTAGCACAGGTTTAAAAAAAAGTATCAATAATATCAATTCCCAAAGAAACTTTGTTAAGTTTCCCTAACATTTCGTCAAAGGGAGTTGGGATTAGAACCTGAGTGTTCTTGTGAGTCAACGTAGATTAATAAAACATATATACAGTTAATAAAATATATACACAGTCATCCGCCAAAGAACATTTTAGTCATGATGGACTACATATAAGATGGTGGTCCCATACGATTAGTGCCATACAGCCTAGGTGTATAGTGGGCTATACCATCTAGGTTTGTGTAAATACACTCTATGGTGTTCACACAACGACGAAATCACTTGATGCATTTCTCAGACTGTATCCCCATTGTTAAGCGATGCATGACTGTATATGACAACTATAGTGCTATTTCAATGGTCAAATGGTCAAATATATATTATAGCTAAATAAAATTAAAGGAAACTTCAAAGAGTTTCAACTTTGGGTTTATCATTTAACATGAATCAAATAGTCTTACCTTCCTAACTCCCGTTTTACTAATGCAGTCTAGGAGGTTTGAGTTATCAAAGGGATTTTACACAGCTATCATCCTCTTTGGATGTCTTTGAATACAGAGCTAGCTTGTGCCCACTTCAAACAAAATAGCCAATCAAGACAATGCTCCATTCATTATAAAACATGCATACCATTTTAGCATTTTTAATACTCTTATGACTAAATTGATTGATCAGATTAAAACAATTAGTCACAGTAAAAAGACAATATATCTAGCAACCTCTGGAGGTCATAGTGGAAAGATAGTTATAAGCACAGATCTTGGAGACATAACAGACCTAAGTGTGAGTCTTATGTCTACAACTTACCAGCTGTACGACCTTAAACAACACAATTAACCTCCCTAAGACTCAATTTCCTCAATTCTAGAATGAGGATAATAGGATTGCTGTGAGTATTGAATGAGGCAATATGTGGAGAGCATTTAGCACAGTATTAGACCTTCAATGTATTTTTTTCAACAATAATAATGACAATGTCATCATCATCATCTTCATCATCACCATCAATCCACTGAGGATTTGTTTTCGCAACTGTTGAACATTCTTCGCTGTCACCACTCCAAACTTGGGAATACCCTTGGCTTTGCCTTGTCTTACCTAAGGAATTTCTTGAGATATTGCCGGCTACACGAAGACCACGAAAACACCCCATTGTTTCCCGTCAGCGTGGGAGACATGATATTGCCCTCAGCCTTCCTGCAGGGGTTGCCTTCTCCATCGTGAATCATGCCAAAACTGAAAGAAAAAAACAAAAAGCCTTCTTTGAACCCATTTTCTAAATTATAACCAGAGGAAGAAAAAGATGCAGTGAGAATCAACGAATCCAAGTGAGGGAGAGAGTTACCGAAATTGTAAGAAATGAGACAGACAAAAATGAGTTACTATGTAGTGTTGTTAAAATTCATGTAGAAAATTCTAAAGAATGGTAAAGGCTTTGTTATATTATGTCTTGGCCACAAAATCAAAAAATAGTACCCCTGCTACATAGTTTAAGGGTGAGAAAATTTTGGTCAAGATTTCTAAGCTAAACTAAAGTGATGGGATAGTCAAATTCTTTTCTTTCAAATAGCAAAATTCTCCTCTTGCCACTAATTGTGGAACTGTGGCAAGGAAGTTCAGAGTGAGTAGGAGGTAGGTACAGAGAGAAGCTGATTATAAGTTGTTTAGGGACTATTCATGCAAATGGCCAGTGTGACAAGTAAACTTCTAATGATCAATTTATTAGCTGAAATCACAAACCGATTACAATTATAACTCCCCTATAATCATAAACATCTTTAAAAATTCATGGTTGAATCCATCTATTGAAGGCTATGAAGGACTTCTTTTGAATGCATTTTTATGGGAAGACTTGGATGTGTCCCATTTCAGCACTGAAGGTTCTAGCAACTGGAGAGTAAAAATAATTTTAGGTGGTTTACTCCCTAGAAATCATGTTCATTACACCTAAATGATTCGCAAATCTCCTTACAGGTAAAATAAATGTGACATTACGTATATACCCACATATGATACATACACCATAAAGACAGAGCTTACTTCAGGCCATAGTAAGGTGATAGGGGATGGGGGAAAAGCTTCTTTGGTCATCTCTAAAAATTCAGTAACCAAAAAAGCTTTTTGTTTTTTCTAGGGAGGCAGAAGATGGAGGGATATCAGTTTTATCATTAATTTATATTGTTCTTAACCTAATTATTTAAAGGAGTAAAATTTGCCTCTTAAGAACATATTTTTATGAGGCAGATATGATTTGTGTGGAAATAAACGTGTTATTCTTATTAATAGCTATCTTTTGAAGATAGCCTATACCAAATAAATAATTATGTTATAACCATAGATATGATTTTGTGGTGACTCATGTCTATAAACTAGCCATTTTTCCAGCATTCCTCCCAATTTATCAGGCAAGTAAGAGCAGGATGGTGGTATACTGTGATCCTATTGGTGAATGCCCCAGGTCTTTGGTGACACATTCACAAATAGGTATTTATTAACCTCAACACATACTCAGGGAAAACGTTTTTCTCATCCTCAGCTTTGCCCAATTCAATTCTTCTTTCTACGTAACCAGGAAACTAAGGGGGTTTGTTTTGGAGACACCCTTTCTAAATATATTTGTGAAAGTCAAAAGCACAAGGAGACCTGTGTATAAAGTACCAGAGGAAAGAGAAAGAATCCCAGAAACAAGGATAGAATGGTGAGAAACTGAAGCCATTATTCAAAGAGGAAAATGTAATTAAATTGGCACTTCACTGGAGTTTTATGGACATAAAAAAACCAAGTTTGAACTGAATTTTGACCCTAAAATTTTTTAATTTTCTAATTTACTTTGATTTAACAGCATTTTAGATGATGATATGTATTTTCTTTAGCACATGTCAAAAGTCACATTAAAATCTCATGAATCGTCTCTTTCAAAATTTAACTCTATAAGGCCCTGTTATCTAGAACTGAGTATGTATTTTATTTGACTCTACATTTGACTCTTTTCTCCCATACTACCTGGAGAATGTCTTTGCTTTTCCTTTTCTAAAATGCTGGATTTTGACTTTGGTAACTTCGACTCATAAGCAAAGATAATTAAATTTTTAATGGTCAGTAATTTGAAAAGTGAGACTTTTTAATTTGGACTTTATGCTGGTGAAACAAATTTGGAAATACATGTTTGACATTTACAGATATTTTATTTCCTGCTCTGTACAAAGGGACCTAGTATCTAGTGGGCATTTTTCCACCTCCATTTGCAATAAAATTGATTCATTTATATCTTGCTAAGAAAGTGGTTGTGTAAATACATAAAATGCTGGGAAACTGTTAGATAACAGCAATGGTCAAAATTCAAATTTCCTAAAGATAATAAATCTAGCTCATAAGACACACTAACACCAAAATATCAATGTATGAATTATGGTTCTGGAATGGATGATGTTTGCTTTTATATTTAAGTCAGAAATTAATTAGATGCTCTGAAAATGAGCATTCAATATAAATGTTGAAAATACACACATACACACACACACACACACATTCCTAAACTCATACATCCAAAAAGCACTGTCTTTTGAAATAGTCATTTTGTAAAGCAGTATGCTATTCCAATGTAGATGCTATTCTCAAATAATGTTTGAAAATTCTATATAGAATTGTCTCCACACCAGACTCTATGCCTCATAAAACAAATTCATCTTATTACTTTTAGGTTTCTCACTCTTCATTTTTAACTTTATTCTCACAAAAGAAAGGCTTACTAACACCAATTAAAAGACTATTATGTACATGCAAAGACACCAACTAAGAGAGTATCCAGTATATGCATCAAAAGTTTTTAAACAAGTAGCATGACATTACATTCTGGGAATTTACATGTCTCCATGATTTTTTCCTTTTATCTAAAGAACTAAAAGTATCTTCATTGTATCAAAACATGGAATAAAATAAACAAATGCCTAAAAGCCCCCTTAGATAGCTTAGTATGCCTAGTATATGTCTAGGTATCCATTTACGCACACAGTGTAATACTATGGGCTATTAAACATTGTTTTTAAAAAAAGCAACATCAACAATGATTGGCCTTTACTGGGCCCTTCTTAACGTCAGGCACGATTCTAAGCTTTACACAAGATTTACCTATATATTCTCCCTAGATCAATAATAATCATTAGAGGAATGCCAATGAATTGCCCAACCAGCTTTCACATAAAGTGGTGAATCAAGGGGTCACTTACTTGTGCCCTGACTCATGAGCTATGGTGAAGGCCAGGCCAAGCCCCGTGTCCTCATTGATGGTACAACTTCGGTACTTACTGCACATTCCACTGATCGGGGCAAACCCTATTGAAAGATCAATTTCAAGTGTTAGTCCAAAGAAAACACACTCAGATACCTGATCATTTCTTATGTCCTCAAAATGTTCTGCACAGTTTCAGTTTAATAGATTAATGAATGTATTTAATTTTTTTGCAGGAAAACACTAAAGGTATACGGTTCTCTGTCCTGTCCAAACAGAGAAAAGCAGTAATTAATACTTTCTTGCTTTTTAAGATATTGTCATCAATTGATCCTCCTAACAATCCTGTGAAATCAGTACAAGTAATGTAATTCCCATTTTATTTATAGGATAGTAAGTCATAGGACATTTTTATGCCTTATCTAAGTTTATTATTTGGGTCAGAGCAACTGCTAAATAATAGCTAAACCAATTCAAAATGATCACTTAACTGTAGTATTAGCACGAAATCTCAGGGTATATTTTCTAAGAGAACACACATTCTTGTCTTTTTCTAAAGTAGATAACATGGGAAGGTCTGGACAATGTGAGCAGACTAAAAATTCATTTTTTTTTAATTCACTATGATGTGATAAACGGTCCTGTTCCCCAAAACTAGTTCCTTCCAAGAGCAGTTATAAAATCATTCCAGCCAGTCCTTGATGCTATCTTGAACTACATTATAGTGTTAAATGTCTTTCTTCCCAGTTTTGCACCCTCATAATCAGTAGAACAAGGCTATGTACCGAGTTAGTTTTAAATACGTACCGGAAATTGATTGCACCCACCTTGCTACCATGATATAAGAGATTATCTAGAAAACCTAATGTATAAGCACATATCATGGGCAGCACCATCATCATCACCACCATCATCATCAACAATGATCTAGATGATTATGATTTCATTAAAAAAATTGTTGAATTCCTACTATATGCAATAGAATATACTAGAAAGTATAGTATCAATGTAAAAGATTTAGTCCTTACTCACTATCTTATACAAATATAGAAAAACTGAGTCCTTCAAAGGTCGAGTAACTTCTAAAGGAGGCACTGCTACCTGGAGTCACAGTTAAGTCCCATGAAGACCAGTCAAATTCTCTTCAACTACTCAGTTCTGCAGTAATGGTGCTTATGTAATATCCCACAACTTGTCTAGTTAAACAATTTATCTCATTCCTCAATGGTGATCAACAGAGTTAATAAAGAAAAATAAACAAAATGAATAAAGCAAATGGGCTCCCCATTCCACACAGAGTTCAGTTAAACAGAACAACATTCACCAGCAGGTACAGTGAAGATACTCCACAATCTAAATATTAGGTTTCCTTATGAAGGATCATAAGGACCACCCACCCAACAGAAAGTTTGTGTACTGCATTTTCTGCTAACATAGGCATGCATGAAGCATCTGTTCATACCATACCTAGAGTGTCACATGGTTCATTCTTCCAGGAACAAATATCAAATCCCGTGAGTAAGATGGCGTGGTCGTGCCTCTTGCCATTCTTTCCAATGAGGGCAGACTGCCACTGACAAAAACTATTCAGAGACTGGTCTGCATGATGGTTGATCAATAATCCTCCCTATGGGAAACCCACACAAATCAGAGTGTGAATTTGTCACAGAGATGAGAACGCTGAATCGTTCCATTTGTACAGGCAAACACAGAAACACCATGTTTCTAGGGAGAAAGGTCAGTAGAGGAAAACACTTGAGCTAAGGTTGGAGACAATTGGTAAAAAAAAAAAGAAAATAACTACTTCAAGTAAATGCTCACAATATTTAAATTAGCTACAGAGTTTCAGCAGTGTAGTTTATGACCAATTATATTTCCACAACAAATAACCTCATGTCAGTTAGGAACATCTTTGTTCATCTCATGCTAGTACCACCTTTATGAAACTGTTATAACTTCTAGAACATAAGTAATTATAAATTAATGGTGATAAAATTCAATGCCTTCTTCAATAGAGCATGAGGAAGTTAGTGACGATAGCTTATTTACTCCTATGTCAAAATTTCCAGCAAAGGGTTGGCACATTATAGGTTACAACCAATCAATCAACCAATCAAATGAAAGCTCACTGAATGGACAAAGAAACAAATATAAGATTCTAAAGGATAAGATAGGACTTGCCCTTAAAATAATTATTAATCAAAATCTTTCCTTAAAACTATTGACTTGGGTCAAGCTGAGGGTTTCCAGACAAGATCTTTAATTATCAGTGAAATTAGCATGCTGTTGGCTTCAAAGTCCTTGGGCAAAGTATTAAGTGGTAGGTTAAAGACAAAAGTGGCTCCCAAACCACACACACCCTTTCTACCTTCCTGAAATTCCAAGAACAATTTGACAAGTTGTTAACCTCTGTAGCTCGACACACCTGGGCAATTAGATTAATTTTTGTCTTGTCTCTGACTCCCTGCTTTGTACATTCATTACTGGGCTTACAGATGAAGAGGAAAAGCCACAGGGGACTTAAAAAACAGTCTGTTTGATTGGTAATCCCACTTCAGAAAAATATGGTTTCAACATCAAAACACTACAAAGCAGAGTGTGCCATGCAATTTAACACTTTATTATATGTTCTGCTTTTATAATTTGCCCCATGCCTCTGTCTTGCGTCTCCCTGTAATCAATTCAAGGGCAGTTAAATATTCCTTATTTGTTCTTTGTAGTACCTAAGATGGTGCTACAAGTTTACTACAACAATTTTCTGATGACTCATTTTGGGTATATTTTCAAAACATCTTTTTGTATTTACCCACAATTAGCCAGCATATCCAACTTGCAAAATCCAACTAACCCTTAAATCTATTACTAAATGCACCTTCCTTGTGATGCCTACATAATATTAATATTTTTATATATAACGTAATATTTGTATTTTATATTTGGATGTATGTTATATATGCATACTTAATCATATTTTATGTGGCAGTGTATACATACACAAATATATATGAATAATTATTTTGTGATGTTTTATTTATTTGAACACACAACCCTATTAGATTGTACTTTCCTTGAAGGTAGGGTCAGCATATTTTCAAATTTGAATTTCTAATGACTAGTACATGGATTGGCACATAGTAGGTATCCAGTAAGTATATCCTGAATGGCAGAATGAATGAAGAAACAAATGATATCTGCCACTTACTGGTTCTTGTTCCAGAAGAATGAGGCTCACCACAACAACGTTTATATCACTTCCAATGGTCCCATCTTTAAATAAGCTGGAAACCTGTTGAAACCATTGTAATCAAACAAAAAGAAAAGAAAAGAAACAAAATCCAAAAATATCCAAAACTGTGGAGGGAGGGGGAAGATCTATCAGAGATATTTATAAGTATATAAGCTTCAATTTTACCAAATATATGTACACATGAAGCCAATTTCCTTAAATAAAACTCAGGGCTTATTTTCAATAAAATTACATGGCTCCCTCTGCTATTCACCTCGTGTAAGGGAATTCTATGATCTTGAGCTGTTCTGGAGAGCCAGAGGGTTGGAGTCCTGACAACCCCCCTTACCATGTTCATGACTGTAAGAATGTACGTGGTGACATTTGCCTTGCTGTGCTTTTCCACCATTTTCTTGTCTGCTACCACAAGGGTTTCCACGTTTAGGCCCTTTTGTGATTTTCCAGCTGATCTTCTGGGCCGCCCTGCGCCCCCGTATTCATCAAACCTGAGATAGGTGTCCTCTGGGGGAGGCTTGGGGGCATCTACAATGGACATAAGAGCATTTGGAAGTGAAATCAGTAGAGAACATCTGGGTGAGATAGACAGAAATCTGAAGAAGGGAGGAAAGAGACGATGTAACCGACACTTCACTAATCTACTGCTAAGTGATGCCATCAGTGTCTGTCCTGGGGCTTTACACCTAGCATGTGGTCAAGAAAGACTCACTCAATAGAAGTGTGGATGGATGGGTGGATGGATGGGTGGAACTCAAAAATGTTCTAAAGAGTAAAAGAAAACAAGCCACAATTCTAGCTGGTAGAGCAGGTCAAGAAAAACCAATTTTTCTTGAATTGTCTTTTTTGACTTTTCTTGGAATAGTCTTTAAAAACAGAAAATGATCATTTTATTTTATTGCTAAAAAACTGCAGAAATAGACATTATCCTTTGCATCTGAATTCATGATAACACTTTACATATTATTTTCTAAATAAAATTTAGAAATATATATCCTGTAGAACACTGTCTAGGTCTTATACTCTTGTTTCATCAACACAAACTTTAATGTAGCGCAAAATGAGTGGTCGATGATGTGGTCAAGGAGGACTCTCTGATCTGATATTGACTTAGTTATTGGGGAAACAGCATAGTCAGGGATGATATTTAAAGCTATATTAAATACTTTATAACAGGTAAGATGTGGGCACCACATTAACAGAAGGGATACTGGTATAGCTTTGAGCAGAGACCTGGGAGCGCCTATTGGGCCAGGCATGATCCTTTCAGTTAAGGGATAATGACAAGTCCAAAGGTTGCTGGGGTGGAAAAGGGCATTTGGAAAGCTCAGGACACTAACTATGTACTACTAATATAGAAATATTTTAATACTTTAACGACTGGAATTAGTCATAATAGTGAAGCCAGCTTTCCACAGAGTGAAATTAAAAGATCAAACCAGTCAGAGTTAGATTTAAAACCTTAAGTTGTTCACTTTGATGAGTGACCCTGCGTCTCAGTTTCCTCATCAATGAAAAGAGCATAAGACTCAATCATAAGGTTGCTCTAGAGATTGGTTTGGACAGCTCATATCAAATATCTATCATTGTCTCTTTGAATAACATTACTATTATTAATACCACTATTATTATAGATCCATGCCAAATATATGTTCCTTAAAGAGGCTATTTCAATAGCATCCAAAACCCAAAAACCAATTAAAATGGTAGAAACTGTCTTTCATGGTTGCTCCCAATCACCTTCTCAGGGACACCCGTTCCTCTTCTCCACGGGTAGAACTATCATCTGACTGCTCTGTCCAACTCGGTACTCATTTGTCACTCATGACTACTGAGCCTTTGAAATGTGGCTGGTGCCACTGGAGGAATGGAAATTTCAATTTTATTTAATTTTAATTAAAAAAGTAATACTTGATCCCGTTATTGAAAAACTTTATATTTGGAACAAATCAAGTATGTAAATCCACTTTTCAATGTTAAATTTTATAAAATTTAGATACACATTAAATATTTCTGATGAGAATTTGTCATTTGATTCAAAATTGTGTTCTACGTGTAAAACAAATACTAGATTTCCAAACCTTAATATGAAAAAAGGAATGTAAAATATCTCATTAATAATTTATTTTATTGATGGCATGTTGAGATAATATTTTATATATATTGGGTTAAATAAAATGTATTATGGATTACTTAAAGTTTTTTTAATGTCACTGTTAGAAAATTTAAAATTACATTTGGGGCTGGCATTATATTTCTATTGGACCTTGCTGGACTAGAAAATGCAGATGGCTGTGCCTGGGTATAAACCATGCCCAAGGGTCCCTGTGTTTCACTTTAACCTCCATTCAGGTGCCAATGTTGTTGTTTTCTGGAAGTTTCTTCTTAAAGTCCTCAAAAGGAACCCCCAACCACACTTGAGGATACACCTCTGATTCCTTTCATCATTTGGAAGACTAAGTACTTTTCTCATGAGCACAGGAACCAAAATGATATTGGAACCTTTGACTGAAAAATAGGAGAGTCTAAAAGAGAAAAAAAAAAATATTGAAATCTTTCCAGTTTAACCTAGAATTGATCACCCAGTTTTTGCCTGACAGGGATGATTACTGGTCTGTCTCCAAGACTAACTTCAGGGGGTTCTTAGTGTAGCCCCATTTTAACCTGCAAAATCAGCAACCCAACAGCACTTGAGAAAACCTGTCAAGGGCCCACAGAAGAACAGAACAAGAAAAAGTTTCCTTACATACATTTCTTGCGTCGTCCACAAAAATGCTGCTTTTGCAACCTTCGATGGTGATGCTCTGTTTCTTGACTCTGAGATGTGTGGGGAGAGTGACTTGGGGGGTGACCAAGATAATTCTGGCTGGACCCCGGGTAGCCATGGCAACGCTGGACCTTCTCCTCGGCTGTCCTTTTGTACAGTACGTGAGGATGGTGGCCTGCAGGTGAGCTGTAGTTGTGTTCCTGGGCCAAGAGCTGAGGTAACGGCGAGATGAGGAATTCATTTTTTCGTGTCCTTATTAGACCTGACTAAAAAGCCAGATACAAAGGAAACATTAATGATTCCATGCATCCCTTTTTTGTGTTGATTTTCAGCAGCTGTTTCTTGGCTACTTCCTGTGTGCAGCCACTGTGCTAAATGCTTGGCATGTTTCATCTCAGTTTATCCGTACCATTAGCAGTTGCAACTCTTATTACTCCCATTTTACAGATGAGAAAACTGAGGCTAAGATAGGAACTGAGAAAGCTAGTATCGACACCCAGACTTCTCTACCTTCAGACGCAAGTCTCTTAGCTAGTATTCTAGGTTGCCAATCTTGATGTTTGTGGCTGAAGGGCTGAGACCTGGGACATCCTGGGAGGCTCTGCATCTATGACATGGCAGACACTGCGGGAAACACTGGAAGGGGTGATGAATTTAAAAACAGCCCCACCCTCAAAGAGCTCATGGTGTAAGTAGTAAAAACAAAGACATTCCATCTTGATTTCATAAGTGCTAAGTTTTTTACTAGCAAGGATGGCAGAGAAAGGAGTGAGCGGTCATCGGTTATCTGCAAGTAGTGGTCTGGGGAATCCGATGAGCTACACCATTATGAAGAGACATATCTGCTAAGTGGAGAAGAAGGAAGGGAGTAGAAAGCCCACCCAACCCCAGCTTCACTTTCCGAGTTCATGGAACAACACATGTATCTTTGTACCTGACATTTCAGCCGCAATATACCCGTCTTTCTCTCAGCACCCTGTACTCTCTCTTCTCTGCGCTTGGTCCAGAACTTCCCTGCTGTCCAGGCCCTGCCACGAAACTGTGGCCTGTGGATCAGCTGTCTCAGCCTCACCTAGGAGCTTGTTAGAAACGCAGACTCTTGGGGCTCCCCGCAGACCTGCTGACTCAGAATCTGAATTTCATGTAGATCCCCAGGTGATCTCTATGCCTATTAAAGTTGGAAAAGCACTGACACAGACAATTCTTAAACTTTGCTGAACATTAGAAACACCTGGGGATCTTAAATACACACACACACACACACACACACACACACACACACACACACAGAGTCACTACTCCCAGGCAGAATCCCATACCATCCAAAACAGAATCTCTGCCTTTCTGATGGATGTATCAGAATTTTTTTTAACTGCCCAGATGATGATCCCAATGTACAAACGAGTTTGTGAACCAATACCCTAGGCCTCACCTTCTTCACGTGCAAAATGGGGAGAATTCTTCCTGCCCTGACCACCTTACAAGGGGAGAGAAAATAACCATTGCAGAAGCCCTTAATACATTCTCAATTGCAGCAATTGAGATGGTTGATGATGATGAGTGATTGAATCAACACTCATGCATCCAGCACCAGCTAGGCACCAGGCACTCAGGTAAGTGCTAGGATACAACTATGTGAGAGACTCACGAAAAGAGCATGTGGTTTACTGGGGAGCCAGACGCGCAAATATTCAAGTATGGTACAGAATGCTAAGGAGGCATCGGGGTGAGGGCATGTTTCCACGGGAACACAGAGGAGTTGGCACCCAACCCACCCTGCGGGAGGATGGGTGGCATCAGAGGGGCTGTCCCAGGCCCTATGTTGGCCCTGTGTTAGGGTTCAGCTTCTCACTCCTAAAAGGAGTCCCAGAATGTGTGGTTTGGTCCTGATTTTTCTGCCACTTCAGAAGTCTGCTGCCTTCTGAAAGCCTGTCTTATCGGCTGCAGCATTGACACAGTGTCTAGAACCGGGACACAAAGACAGATGCTTTCCCTCATTTAGGAAACACACTGAGCACCTAATTCATAGCCCTGCTCTAGGCATTGGCATAAAGAAAAGAGACACACACTAAGCAAATAAAACAGTTCACATTCACGTCCTCATGGAGATTATGGGAGAAGAGAATAGATCAGCAAGATAAAAAGTTAAATAAGTAACATCTGACAATCCCAGAAATCCTGTCCATCGCATCTTCGGGCAATATCTCAGAGCAGCCCACCCTTCTCCACCCAGCCCAGGGCGGTGCTGAGTGAGGCTTTCATCATCTCTCACTTGGACACTTTGTCTCGTTTCGCAAATCTCCCCCACCCAGTCCTCTCCAATATGGTCTCCCCACATCAGCCAGAGTCCTCGTCCAACATAAATCAACTCATTCCACTCACTCTGATATTACTCTAATCCAGGTCCCTTCTCCTGGCCCACAAGTCCCTGCATAATTTGCTCCCTGTGGAGCCTGGCAGCTTTATCCGGCCCCTCTCCTTCACACCATTCTCAACAGGACTCTTTCACTTCTTGAATCTACTAAATTCTTTCACTTGAAGGGGAGCAGAATTTGCCATCCCCAAATATCCCTGTTTGGCATAAGGATTATCTTGAGCTAGTTATTATTAAGAAACAGCAGACACAGGAAAAGCTCTGAAAACCTAGTAGAAGTTACCCTTTTGTAAGAGACATTTCTACTTATAAGGGAAATCTCTTTAGAAGGGTGTCTCCCTCTCTGTACCGGGAAGAGAAGGATGACTCTCAATCTCTAGAAACTCTTATCAATGGAGAAGGCAACCACTTAAATATGCAGAACAGCCTCACCTTTGTTTACTGTGCTTCTCCTGGTCACCTCTCATCACTGCCCCACCCCCAACATCTTCTTTTGTCTTTAGCTGGAGATGGTATTCAAGGTGGCAGTTTGGGCCATTTCAGGGAGTTACTCAGTTTTCCTGGGTATCTCCCCTGTATACAGGACATATACACGTTATTGAACTTTTGTTTGTTTTTCTCCTGTTAATCTGTCTTTTATTATAGGGAGTCTCAGCCAAGAACCTAGAAAGGCAGAGGGAAAATAATTCTTCCTCCCCAACATACTCGTAGCTGAGTCTGCACACACTTTTTCCTTCACCTGCCATCTTCTTCTCCCACAGGCTTGCTTGGCTTTCTGGTGCTCACTGCTTACGTCTCAGCTTAAATGTCACCTTCTCAGAGAAGTTGTACTCACGACCCTGTTTAAAACTACCCTCCCCTACTTCCAAATTATCTCAGGTCACAGTTTATTTGCTGTGTGTCTATGTTCAATGATGGAAACAAACCAAACACAACCTTCTCCCCACCACCTCTGACATACAGTTTCAATGTATGCTCTGTGACAGCAGGAGCTGCATCAGCGTCCCTGGTGCCTCCACACATTATCACCCAATAAGTATTTGTTTATTATTCTATAAATATCTGTGAGTAAGTGAATTAAAGAATCTCAGAGTGGGGGCTGGCCCCATGGCCTAGTGGTTAATTTCAGCACGCTCTGCTTCGGCAACCCGGGTCCACGGGTTCGGATCCCAGGCACAGACCTACATGCCACTCATCAGCCATGCTGTGGCGGTGACCCACATACAAAACAGAGGAAGATTGGCACAGATGTCAGCTCAGGGTGAATCTTCCTCAAGCAAAAAAAAAAGAGGAGGAGCTGGGAAGTCACATGTTCAAATTCACAAAAACCACGAACTCTTTCTACATTCCAGGTGTGAAGCCACGAGCACTCCATGCAATACTGTGTTTAAACCTCACGACCACCCTGGAAGGAAAGAAATCCCAGCTGGAAACACAGGCAGAACTCAGGTCTCTCATTCTCTCACCTAACCCCGACCTCCCAGTGCCCTCACCGCTCCCAAGCTGCATGAAGACAAAGGACACCATTCACAGTCTCCAACACACAGAGTGAACAGTCATGAGAAAAAAATAGCGAATTATCCAGGAAAGCCCTCCAGCCTTACTAACTTTGTAGCTTCGTTAAACTGATATCTAAGACTTAAACCACTTAAAGTGCCTTAACTGGACTAACCAGTTTGGAAGCTTTATTTTCTCCCTGTTTCATGAGAACTGTAGGCGACTCAAATGCAGAAGGAAAACTTCTGTTTTGAGAAAGCAACAAAAAGTAATAATAATTGTCATCCTATGTTGGGACAACCACACTGGGCCCACACAACCCTCTATTTTTCAGTTCGGAGTGACAAAGACAAAAATCTAGCACAATTCTTTACAACAAAACAAGGATTTTACAGTGTTGGATATTTCAGAAGAAAAAATTCTCTTTTAGGTTCAGCTTGATGGAAAATATTGTAGTCTAACCAAATAAATACATTTTATAATTTAAAAATGTAAACCCAGTACATCCAAAAGGAACTATCTGTTTATTTACTTGCTTGCAGAACGTGTGAAGCATTTTGAGTTACTGAACACATGCGAAGTTCTGGCTAAATAGTGGTGAGCAAGACAGATCTGTGGTCTCATGTGGCTTCCGATTAAATGGGGGAAGCAGGGATTAAACAAGTAAAGATCACAAATAGAAATGAAACATTTCTTTGAGTAAAGTATGAAGAAAAAGAACAGGGTTCTAGGAGAGAAAATAACAGAAAAGATGAGAAAAGTGGGGAAACTAATTTTAGAGTGGAAGGTTATGGAATGCTTTTCTGAGAACGGGCGTTTTCACTGAGACCAGAAGCCCTTTTCTGGTTCATGCAGGGGAAGCCTAGATGGACTAAGAGACAAACACCTCAGAACTAAAGAGGGTAGCTAGCAGTGGGTGAGGGAGAGGAGGGGAGCAGAGACCCAGTGGCCTGCTAAGAAGGGGTTGGAGCACGCGGACACCATTAGGCTTCCGGTAGGCTAGAGGAGGACAGGAAAGGCCCCAGGACCATAGAGATCTGGGTGCCATAAGCTGAGAGATGCCCTGACTCCCCACCCAAGGGGACTCCTTTCCCTAAGAAGGCCAGGGAGACAGAGGTAAAGAACTGGCTGCATCCTCTTCTGGGCTGAATGGTCTGCTCACGATATCATCCCCACATTAAACCTTCAATCTTTTCCAATTTTAAAGACCTAGAAACTCAGTCATGTAATTTAGCTGGTAAGTTTAAAAATTAAATGGATACTGATCAAGAGTCAATATTCTATTCAGATCATATTTTACCATTTTACACTTTTAAAAAGGAGGTAATGTAAGTTTTACCCGTTAGCAGTTGTTTCCTATTTTAGATTTCAATGGCCAAAATAATTCTCAAAGGTATAAATCACACTTTGTGAAATTTCCCTTTAAAACATCCTCCCTATAGGTCATATTTCACCTCCATTAAAGGCTTTGGATTTAACAGAAAAAAGAAGACCTCAGATTCTAGAAATAGTTGACAAATTAAGTGGTAGTATGAATGCACAATTTGTTTTTATAAGTTCCGAGTGAACAGCCTTAAAGATTAGTGAAAATTAGGAAGCTATAAGCCCTCTGAAGGCAGGGTCCATGTCTTAAGTGACTTGTATCCCAGTACTTATACCTATTAAATAATCAAAAACTAAAAGACTTAATGGATTAGTGATGTTTGCTAAAAATGAACCAAAACTTCAAGTGGGATAATGTAGGTAAATCTTAAAGAAGTATTTGAAATAAGAATAAAAAACCCATGGGCAATATCATTATTCTATTTCTATTTTTAGTAGAGACTAACTGGCTGGAAATATACTGACAAAGACATATATTTGCAGTTATCAGTAATCAAATTCTTTTTCATTTAAAAATTTTTAACCTATCTCCAACAACTAAAAAAAATATTTCAGTCAAGACATCACATTTCCTTTTTTTTGTGTGTGTGCTTGAGGAAGATTTGCCCTGAGCTAATATCCATGCCAATCGTCCTCCACTTTACATGTGGGATGCCGCCTCAGCGTGGCTGAGGAGTGGTGTAGGTCTGCGCCTGGGATCCGAACCCATGAACCCAGGCCGCCAAAGTGCAGTGCGTCGAACTTAACCACTGTGCCCCAGGTCCAGGCCCTCACATTCCTTTTTTAGAAAGGGTTATTTTGTCCAGACAATAGCACTAAAGAAAATAATTTATTTGTTGCCCAACATGTATGAGGACACTCCAAAGGAGAAATCTCAGTTCAGAATAAGCCTTTGTCCATTCTGAAGACTCACTCTCTTATCGACCTGCCCTCCACTGAAAAGAGGCAGCATCGTGGGAAAAGGATGCTTTTGATTGGCCTTAAAAATAAATGGATGGTTGCTGCTGGGAGAAAAAAAAAAAAAAAACCAAGTAGACTTTCTGGAGAATACGGCAGAAGGCACCATGATCGTGGACTAGAGGGCTCAAGTTACATCCCGGCCATCGGCTTAGATGGGACAGGTAAAGGCCCACCTTTTCCCAGTGAACACCTGAGCAGATCACTCCAAAGCTGTTCCACAGATGCTCGCTGAGCACTGCCTGTGGTACATGCAGCTGCATCACTGGGCAAAGATGATCTATCCAGGGGACCCCCGACCTCAGCTAGGCAGGTAGAGTCTCCATGCACTCTAGTCTCTATGGCTTCCTGAGTCACACTGTTAATGATGGGTCAGAAAAAAAGTCCAAAAATCTTGCTGCAGAGATTCTTAGAAATGCCTGGTTTTTCCATCTTTCCTAGCCTGGGATGTTTGGCTACTTCTTCAAATACTCCAGTAGGCTCAAAATGCATTATCCTTTTCTTTCACTTACACTAACCAAATTTGGCTCCAAAACAATGTTAACTAACATGGCTTTGACCATATGCAATGGTTTATGCTACTGACATAAAGATGAATCATCTCAGTCCCTTTCTTCAAAGCACTTAAACTATACCATCCGTACTGGTATAGAGTATGCCATTCTAGCAGCTCTTAAGAGATATTAATAACATACTAATGAAACTTATTTATTTGGCTAATTAACAATATTTCTATTGAAATAAATACTTAATGACTTCCCCCAATCTCATGAGAACAGAATACAGTGGCTCACAACTCAACATTGGGTTGGGAGGTATAAGCCAATTCTGTTCAACTTATGCCTGTGCCCCTTCTCAGAAGGGTGTATACCTCTAAAAAGCTTTTGATTTTTTAAATAATGTATTAATATCAAAATGGTTGACTTGTTTACCATAGCCTACTGTAAACATTTTAATATTAATTTCAAAAAAATTAAATGCACAAATGGTCATAAATGCACATGGTCTTTATAAGCAGTCATAATCTATGTATCAACATTCATAAATTAATCCAAGTGGTTTAACTGTGATCAACAGATCTTGGGGAATCTCCCTCTCCCCATCTTCCTTTACTACCCTTCCTGGAAGAACAGGTCACTCTTTCCTCTATGCCACACATGGTGAGAAGCATTCTATCTGCTAAATCTCAGCTGACTCTTACAACAGTTCTACTTGATGGGTACTTCTATTAACCTCTCTATATCTCAAGGCTGTCTGATCACACAGCCTTCCCTTACTCTTAAACACACATCCTATTAGGATTCAGGAAAAGTTCCAGAAACACTGTATTGTATAATTGAAAATTGCTAAGAGAGTAGAACTTAAACAAACAAACAAAAAAGGTAAACATGTGAGGTGATGTATGTGTTAATTAACTCAATGTGGGGAATCCTTTCACAATGTACACGTATATCACATACATTGTATATGCTTATATCTTTAAATATCTTACAATTTTATTTAATTATACCTCAATAAAACTGAAAAAAAAAAGAAAGAAAAGAAAGTTCCAGAGTGGATATGACTTCTTGGGAGGAGTAGGGCAGCAGCCTAAATAATTGACTCTTAAAGTCTAACTCTTAAGAACAAAACACTTCTGGGCTGGCTTAACGTAGGTTCTAACCTCCTGTCAACTACGTTTTACTGTCACTTCAGATGGATCCAAAGGACATAGAGAGATACCCATAAACTCAAGTCTTCCAGAAATGAAGGCTGGAATCAAGTGGCATTAAAATCAGGGCGTCATCCTTTTGGCTTCCCCTCTCAATTTTCACACCAAAGGGAGAATGTTCAATGGTGTCACTGAGACAACTTCTCCCTGGATCTGGAGATAACTGGCTCCACTGTTCTGTGGAATGAGGCCTTACTGGACATCACTAATCTAGTTCAGATTTCATGCTGCAATGCTCTCATTTTTTCCCTTCTAGTGTATTGCAAGTACTTTCAGGGCAGGTCAGGGCTGGCCTACTCTTTGCAACAGCCATGGCGTGTGCTGTATGTCAGAGGTACTCCACACATCTTTGGGAGAGATATACACAGAATAATAAGGAAGGGAAACCACATCTTTCCAGCCCCTTGGATAGCTAAATAAGCCCTGACAGTCAAGAAGAAGGACAGATGTCAAAGCTGCATGATCCTTACAAACAGTTTGGTCATGAAGATTTTTTCATCTAACAAGACTAAGGAAGGAGCCGTTGACAGCCTTGCGTCACATAATCCTCTTTGCTCCAGCCTTTTCTTAAGAATCAGATCATTTCAAAGGAAGCTTCAGGAAGAATGTAATTCGGAAGATACATGACTGCCAATGGCTGTTGGTTAATTGTGAGGGACCAAGTCGAGATAGCTAGCATGTCTGGATTTAATGGAAACCAGACTTTCCATGAACTTCACATGGGAGCACGTAGCCAGTCTTTCCCTCTAGATCATTCCAGGCTTTGGTGCTGTGTCTGCTAATAACAGACCTTCTCCTTCATATGTCATGTCAGCATCCTCTGGAAGAGGTGGGTGTGCTAAATGTCTGGGAGCAGATGATAATAACTTATATCCATCTAAGTTGTGTTTTTTAATGTGAATTTCAGAATCCAAATTTGTGCTCCCAACTTCAAATCTCCATTTTTCCCAATGTCCTACCGAACATGGCATTACGCAATTAAGAATGTCGACCAATTTCAATGTACCATTGATCTTTTGAGCGTCTAACTCTGTTCTGCCCTGAATTCTCATTCCAGTTCAGCCACATATGGCCCCAGGCCTAGAATAAAGCAGTGACCTCCTCTCTCATCTCCCTGTTGGCAATCCCTACCCTCTCTTGCTCCAAAGTTATTTTTCTAAAGCCTCACTTTGAACAGGTCACATTCATGCTGTATTACTACAAAGTGAGTGCAGAATAAGAAATATGGATTTCAAACCACTTTGCAGTCCAGTCCAATCCAAATCCATCCCCTGGTAGCCTCTCTACCCAACTTCTACCCTTCCTACTGAGCTCCAGGTACACTGGCTCCATCACTGTTCCATCAACAGGACAGCCAAGCTCCCATCCCAGGGCCTTTGTGGTTGTTGTTTCCTGTGCCTAGAAGCTTCTTTCCCCAGATACTTTACTTCATTTACATTTTTGCCCAAAGGCCACGTCTTCGAACCACTCTATAAAAACAAAGCAAATCTTGTCATTCTCTACCTCAGTCAACTTTACTTTTCTGTAGAGTCCTTATCATTACTTGTTGGTCCATCATGTAGCTGTTGGCTTATGAGTTTATTGCCCGTCATTCCTAACAGCTCCATAAAGCCTGGAGCCTGTGTCTATCTTGCTCCTTTTCGTATGTCCAGTGTCTGGCACATGGCTAGGTGCTCTGTAAATATCTGTGGAATTAATTAATGAGCTCAAAATAAGACAACATGCTTGGTACTAAAGGAGACATAAAAACAAGCAAGACATTGATGCCTGCACTTTTACTACAGGAGACAAATACATAACCAATTACTCAGTTATATTCATCCCTTTCCTGCTTCATCATTCTGATTTACATGCCCCTCCTGTAGGCTTCCATATCATCTTGCACTTTTCCACTGCATTTATCAAAGGGTGCTATGATCCTCTCTCCCTGCACAGTACAGATAATGTACTTGACTTTGTGCCCTTGGAACTCAGGTGGCATTGGCATGACATTCAAATCATGCTGAATGAATGAGGAAACACACACAGTTCTGTGGGAGTACAAAGTCAGACCACCTCTGAAGATAATGTGCGAACTCTTGTACAGCAATGAACAGTTCAGGGTTTTGAAGGGAAAAGCCATAAGAACTCATCTATGTTATAGAAAACTGGCTAGACTCAACTTGTAGGGACTCTCTGCCTCCTGTAACAGTGAAGGATAAACTAATTTGACACTTCATATTCTGCTTGGCATTACTGTGAAATATGCTAAATATTTAGACAAAAATAGAAAATTATATAACGAGTTCACATTGGCTATCATTTGTCAACTCTTACTAGGCCATTTTTGCTTCAGATTTCTTCTTTAAAGAGCCTCAATATTACATATACAGGTATTTGAGTATTAAAATCTAACTTCTCAGTATCAATTAAGATCAATATTTTCATATAAGATTAGTATCATTTGCTATCAAAACTCTAACTCCTTGCTATCTGAAAATCAATAATCAATACATCATTGGTATCTCTTGCTATTTAAATTCTCACTACCCAAATTTATTTGGTTTCTGAGTTTGGAGAGTAAGGAATTTATGTAGTTGATGCTTAATACATGTTTGCCGAAAATAATGATTTTTCTAGAAGGAACAGTTGACACGGGTCCTGTGACTCAGCTGGAGCTGCATAAATAGTGTCTGTTATATTTGCAAGATAGTAGAGGAATCCTTTTTGGAATAAATGATGCTCCTCCATTCCCGAGGCTGCTGCCTTCTGAAGCACAGCATCAGGAAGACATACGTTTTTACTTGTTTCCGTAGTGGTGACGGGTTATGTCAAGCTCTCCACTCCACCCTGCCCTGCCTCTCTTGGAACTGACAGCATTCATCTGTTAAAAAGACAGCTGGAGCTGGAAGCCATGCCAGTAACCAGCTGTTAGAGATGTGATGAAGTATGCCACACGGCGTCAACCCACTGGGTAGCTGCAGAGGGGCCTGGATGACTGACTGGGCTTTCCAAGCTCTCCCCGGGGTGGTGTGGAAGAACCAGAGATGAAAACCATGATGGAAATGGCTGGTCCCAATTTTCCTCAGTTATTTATCTTCTCCTGCCCCTCCTCATCCCCTGCCTTAAGGTAAAACCAAGGAACATAACCAGAGGATTATGGAGTGTTAGCAATTTTGTACTTCATCCCCCTGATTTTACACAGAAAGGAAATGGGACCCAGAGAGAACAAAAGAATTGCCCAGAGCCTCACAACTGATCAGCAGATCATTTTTGCCTAGCATTCAGTTTTCTCATCTACTTAATGAAGAGATTGGACTTGATAATTTAAGGGCCCTTCCACATCTGAAATTCTACTCTTTTTATCAGTTGGGATGACATCACGTACTGTGATGCAAAATACAATTTCTGCCCAGGACAGCAAACTCACTTGAAAGCCTTGTACACATGTAGCAATAAACATGTTTGTTGATGGTGCTACCTAGCAACAGAGCCCATTTAGGGGCCTGAAAGCCCATCTTCATTCTGGCTGAATACCAAGCTTAAAGATGTAGACACTTGTATCCAACTCAGACCTCAGAGTCTGAATTTCTAAGGTTTGAAAATGAATCTTCTAGAACAGAGACTACAAACTGATGCCCACAGGCCCAACCTGGCCCTCGGTAGGTTCCCCCCCATCCTCAGCTTTATTGAGGTATAATTGACAAACAAAAATTGTGTATATTTAAGCTGTATAACACGTTTTGGTATATGTATACATTGTGAAATGATTACCACAATGAAGCCAATAAATATATCCATCACTTCACGTAGTTACCAAATATCTTCTCTATATGGTGAGGACATTTAAGATCTGATACCATCCTAGCAAATTTCAAGTATAAAATATAGTATTATTAACTATAGTTACCACGCTGTACATTAGATCTCCAGAACTTACTCATCTTGCATAAGTGAAAGTTTGCACCCTTTGACCAACATCTTTCCATTTCCCCCACATTCCAGTACACAGCAACCACCACTGTACTCTCTGATTCTATGGGTTCGACTTTTTTGGTTTCACATATAAGTGAAATCATGCATTATTTGTCCTGTGCCTGGCTTATTTCACTTAGCATAATGTCCTCCCAGTTCATCCATGTTGTTGAAAATGACAGGATTTCCTTTTTTCTGGCTGAATAATATTCCACTGTACATGCATACCACATTTTCTTTATCCACTCATTCATTGACAGGCACTTTGGTTGATCCCATATCTTGGCTATTGTGAATAATGCTGCAGTCAACATGGGAATGCAGATATCTCTTTGAGATCCTGATTTCACTACCTTTAGGTATATATCCAGAAGTGGAACTGCTGGACCACATGGTAGTTTTACTTTTTGTCTTTTTGAGAAACCTCCATACTGTTTTCCATAATGACTGTACATTCCTACCAACAGTGCACAACAGTTCCCCTTTCTCCACATCCTGGCCAATACTTGTTATCTCTTGTCTTTTTGATAATATCCATTCTAACAGGTGTGAGGTGATATCTCATCATGGTTTTGATTTGCATTTCTTTGATGAGTAGTGACGTTGAGCATTTTTTCACATACCTGTTTGCTATTTGTATGTCATCTTTTGAGATATGTCCATTCAGGTCCTTCACCCATATTTTTAATCAGGATATTTGTTTTCTTGCTATTGAATTGAGTTTCCTTCTGTATTTTGGACATTAAACATCTATCAGATATATGGTTTACAAACTTTTTTTTCATTCTGTAGGTGATCTCTTCATTTTGCTTATTGTTTCCTCTGCTGTGCAGAAGCTTTGTAGTTTGATGCACTTCCATGGGTCTGTTTTTGCTTTTGTTGTCTGTGCTTTTGGGGTCATATCTAAAAATTCATTGCCCAGATCAACGTCAAGAAGCATTTTGCCGACATTCTCTTCTAGTGGTTTTACAGTTTCCAGTCTTATGATTAAGTCTTTAATTCATTTAGCTTAGTTGTTATGAAAGTATTTCCATACATGGATGGTTGTTCAAATTGATGTTTCTATGTGGGGACAAGAATTGGAAACTTCTACTCCACCATCTTGCTGACATAACTCCTCCCTCAGTAGGTTTTGTTATTCAACTCTGTGTTAACATTTTTTTTTCCATGTAGGAATTTGAACTCAATATTGTCATTTCATCCAATTTTTCAAGAGAAGTCAGAAATTCTGTTTTGTATATACAGCTATTGGGCAGCAGCTAAGGAGAGGCTGCCTGCCAAGGATATGGCATATGCTCTCCAGTTTGTCACAGTCCCCACCCTTCCCCATCGTCCCATGTCCCTCATTACATTACTAGTCTGGTGCCTGTGGACATTTGGCTTTGTAACCTCTGCCCTAAGTCAACTCTGTATTTGGTGCATTACTTATATAAGAGCCATGTCTCATTATCCAAGGCATTTCTTTTTCCCTCTTTTATATCTGCCAGATTCCCTAGCACAATGCTAACTTCACATATTTGTCACACACAAATGTAATTAGTGAGGAAAAAGTATCTGGTTATGAAGGGTCTATACTGAGCAAAGGAAAAAAGAACTGGGATTTTGAGTCGGATTTAGATTCAAGTTCTGACTCCACACCTTAAAATCTTTGCAACCTTAGCCTTAGTTTCCTCATCTGTAAAATGAGAATAACAGAATTCTATTTTTTAACATTGCTTGGGATTATATCAGGTAATGCCTGAAAAGCACACTGCTTGATGACAGACATTCACTAAGAAATCAATGAATGGTCACTGTTCATATGAGGCAGGTAGATAAACACAGCTTTCTCAGAAGGTTGGAATAGAAGCATAGTTTATTTACCTTGTGAAGTCTGTGAGTTTGCAAAGACTTGGTGCCTTCAAGCAGAAACAAACTACAGAAGCCTGCAAATGGATAAACATTTCTGTCCTGTGAACCAAACTTGCCTTCTGTAGCATCCAAATTACTGCTCCAAACAGATGCTGGGGATAGAGGAGGTGGGTCTGGAGGCAAAGTAGCAAAAGACTGTTTGCATTCAATTAAACTAATACCCTCCATCCAGATTCAGCTTCAGAAAGACATAAATAAATTAGGATGTTAGGCAAATGCATACACTGTTAACTTGTTAACATATAACTGAGGGATTAATTGAATGTGTGCAGTGATTTCCAAGTTTTTCCTCATGCTTTTGTAGATTTCCTTGGTTTATCCAACGGTCATGCAAGTTCTCTTCCTGTTACAATCACAGGGTGGCAGGGAGAGAAGAAGTGGCTTTCTTGCCAAATGTTGGGTCACTTCCATCTGATGTCAATAGTTACATATTACTAGTCAGTCATGGGTCATGGATGGGTTTACAAAATTATTCAAAATATCAGATGGCCCAGGCCACCCTTGTGCCAGCATAAATTGTATCTCAATAAACCAAGCATGCGTAGGCTTCCAGATTACTGATAAAAATGGACAACTAGGTTCTTGGAAACAATCTCAAAACGCACTATTCAAGAGTGTACACACAGAGACAGCTCTTTCATAACTCAGCTGCTCAGGCCTCATACACTGCCATGTACTCCATAGCCCATTCCTTTATTTTAATTTGAAGCATTTTAAAGTGAATTGCTTCTGCTGCCATGTCGCTCCTTTAATCAGAGATTACAGACTGCATATCAGTGTCTTACCATGATCACATTAAGGAAATCAGCAGCCGGATGTTGAGCTCTTTAACTTCTGCCGAAAAAAGAGTTTTATTTGATTCTCCGACCATAGCTAAGATAACATGTGAACTGAGATTACAGCTAATATCTTACATTTATCCATCAGCAACCAAGACTGTGAGTAAAACTGTACCTTGTTATCCAGTGGTTTATTTACCTGACGACTGCTGCCCTCATATGGGTGCTGCAGACCCTTCTATACAACTTGAGTGAGAAAGACGGAGCCTGCTCTTGTGTTCTCTCTAGGATTCTCTCTCATCACTCTCCCCACCCCACCCCCACACTTTAATACTTCCTAAGCAGGCAGGCCTTGTGCTCTTCATTAAACTTGCCAAACCTGTTTCGGGCTTTCCCCAGTAGTTCTTATACTGGATTCACCTTCTCAGAATGTTCTTCCCTGACTATCTTATCAAAAACACCCCTCCTTACATCACGATGGCAGGCAGCATTGTAGTCATGCCACAGACTGGAATCAAATGTCTGGGTTCAAGTTCTGGCTCTGCTACCTGTAAGACTTGTGACCTTGGCTGAGCTACTTGACCCTCTGCACCTCAGTTCCTGAGGATAAATGAAGGATACAGACTTGCTCTGAGCATCAAAGACACTAACATATGTAAACCACTTAGAATAGGGTCTGACACACAGTGAGTGCCTGGCTGGCCTATTTCATTTGCTACTTCACTGCCTGAAAATATCATGTTTCTCTCAATTGATTGGTTGTTTATCTTTTCCCACTAGCATGTGGGGTAGCAGAGAGGAGGGACCTTGTCCATCTTTGTCCTGTTTTTTATCCCGAGCCTCTGGCACCAAGAGTAGAGTCTGATGCATACCAGATTCTGAATAAGTATTTGTGGATCGAATGAATGATGATCAAATGATGGTTTTGTGACAAGAGAGCAGCCACTAATGAAGCTGGCAGCAATCAGCTGAGTACAGAAATCATTAGGTGGAGAACAAGGGATGGGATTCAATAATAAATAAAAACATGAGTATCCCAAACTTTGCATTATGTAGTTCCACAAATGTATATAAGATTACAGCCTATATGAGGAGTTTGGTTTTATTTTGTTACTTTTTTTGGTGTGGGGAGGGGAAGGGGAGTCTGGAAAACGTTCCTCATGATAGCGTGTGACTGTCAGATAAATTCATTTACCAAATATTGAATATTTATAATTGGCTAGGCACTGACTTAGGCCTTGCGGATGAGGAAAGAAACAGTTCTGGCCCGCGCCTCAGGGAGCTCAGATTCTGACCAGGGAGACAGATACCTAGACAGACATTACAAGACAGCCCCCTCCTGCCCCACCCCCATTCCCCCAAGGAGCCTGGGAGACCACTGAAGGGGCACCTAACAAATTCTTAGAAAGGCTTCTTAGAAGCGGGAATGTCTAAGCTTATTCTTTAATGAGGCCAGTGTCAGCCAGGTGAACAAGGGGGAGGGGGAAGGATATCCAGGTGAGGGAGGAAAGGTGAGCAAGAGAGAGCAAGTGGCTGAGCTGCCTGCAGCTATTTGATCCGTCAAGCATAGAATGGTTATGTGCGCTGGCATGCATATGCTTTTAGGAGTGCAAAGTGGCAAATTTTTTAAAGCCCTAAACACTAAAAAGATAATATGTCCCCACATGTAATTCCAAATAAAAATAACATTATTAGTAAAACTTACATCCACCTGACATCAAAATAGCCAGAATTTTACAACACGTAGAGCAAAAAAACCATTATGTTCATTAGAGCAAAGGCCTTGGAGCTTTATGTTGAGAAAAATGGAGAGTCATCAGGGATTCAATTCCGAGGAGAGTTAATGTGGCAGCAATGTGGAGGATGGATTGAAAGGAAGACAAGATGAAAAAATCCACCAGAGGCTATTGCCTGGGTTTCTGCAAGAGAAAATGGCAATGGAAAACCAAGCAATGATGGTAAAGATGGAGTAAATAAATTAAAAAAAATAAGAATGTAGACTTATAAGAATTTAATTATTGGGAATGGGTAGTTAAGGATGGTATTCAAATCTCTTTTGTAGGCAACTGAGTAGATCCTTTGGTCTCATTTTTTACCACCTGTGAAGAGTCACCCAGCCCTGCTGACTTCCTGTAAACAAGCCCTTGAACCAATCAAATCTATAGTGTCCAATACAGTAGTCACCAGCCACTGTGGCTATTTATATTTAAATTTCATTCATTAAAGTGAAATAAATTAAAAGTACAGATCCTTAGTCACACTAGACACATTTCAAGTCCTCACTAGCCGCATGTGGCTAGTGGTTATCATATTGGACAGCACAGAAAGTTCTATTGGACACACCAGGCCACCATCCTTCCTTCAACTTTATCCAATAAATTGTCCATGATCTCACACATTTATATTTTGTTTTCTTTTTTAATCTAAAAGATGTTAAGCTACTTCTGAAAACAGGAATCTCTACCTACCTAAAAGCATAAATTAAATGCCACAGCATATATGCATTTGGAAGAGAAATGTGGCAGGATTGGAAACCAACCCTCCATGATTTCTCAATCTTAGATAAGACCAAAAGAGGCTTGCTGCAAACAAGCTGGAACCTAGTAATGTCAAATAACAATTATTTGGGTATTCCTGATAAAGTATCAATATCCAGGGTGGGGGCGGGGGGAGTCAACAATAACATTCTATCAATCTCCCTTTTAATATCTGCAAAGAGCTCTATGAACAACCTATAATCCTTGAGGTTAGAAATAATGGGAATTATAATATCTGAAAACAATGAGAAAAACTACAACAATTGTATTTAGTTTCAAGTTGAACAGAAAGAAAAGGTTTGTTTTCTTCACAAAGGGGAAGGCAAGGGAATCCAAAACTTCTTTTCAGATCAACTTGATACCTCACTTTCTGAGTTTCAAAAGAGCCTCACAAACAGAGAAGGTGACTTAGTGAATTGGACAGAGGTTCCCTGACTTTGAGAAATGTAATTCACACCACTATTAACTAAGAAAATTGACTATCTATGTTCATAGAAACTTCGGTACCAGAAAAACAGTCCCTCCCCTATGTGGATACTCAATTATCATACAGGAAATTGAACAAAAATGATGGGATCATTTAATCAAAATTTTGACCACATACCATGTGCAGGCATAGCTGGTAATGCTGGTATCTATCTGTGGCTAGTGAGAATATAGATAACCTTCCCTCATCAGCAGAGCTTCGTGGCAATTTTATTTCTGGTCCAAGAAGGTCTGAGAAAATATAGAGTGAGCCACAGTCCCAGAGGAGACCTAAAGAAGGCTGGTGAAATTTACCTTTGAGGAACCTAGAAACCATACTTACATCTTCTTTCTGACTCAATCATCAGTTAGTAAATGTGATTTGAGATGGGGTTAGAAGGTGGGTAGGAAGAGTGTTTGCAGGGGAGGAGGCCAAAGTTCTCTGAAAGCCCACTAAGGTTGATGGGATCTGGCCCCTGCCTACCTCTGCAGCCTCATCAAGGACCCCACTCCTCCAGCTGCCCATTCAGTGTGACTCCACCATGGTGGCCTCACTGGTTCCTCAAGTCAGCCAGGCTTCCTCCTCCTCCAGAACATGTGCACAAGCCATTCCCTCCACCTAGCGTGCTTGTGAGGTCTCCTCTTCTCCTAGCTAAAGTGTCTCTCCACCACCTCTCAGCTTAATCCCTGTTTCCTTCAGGGCTGCCTCCTCTTAATCCCCCTCCACCAAGCACACCTTCGTTATACCATGCACTTTTCTTTTGAAGCATTTACCAAAGTTGCAATTGCATGTCTCTACGATTCTTTAACGGATATATCCACTCCAACAAGATTAAAAGCTATAAATTCCACAAGGGCAGGAATACACCTTTTACAAGTCCATCATTCCATCTCTAGCATCTGCCAAAGGCTCTGACATTGAGTAGGAGGTAAAAGAAATTAACGAAACGATGGAACGGACATGGCAAACAGAACTCTGGAGAAACCTGAATTGGAAAAGGCTTTTGGCATTTTTAGACCCACTCTAGAGAAAGGTGATAGACATGATTACTGTTATTATTACTACCACTGTTACTACAAGTACTAGTGTTAGTAGGAGTACTTTCTAACGTTTACGAAGCACTTACCATGATGAGCTGGGCAGGGTGCCAAGCTGCTTAATCTCATTTAGTTCTCCTAACAGCACTCTAGGGTAGGAAACGTACTGTTAATATTTTGTAGATGAGGAAACTCAGCCTCAGAAAAAGTTAAGCAACTGCCCAGGGCCTCCCAGCTGGTATGGGAAAGCCAGAATTTTCACTAGTCATTTGACAACCAAGCTCAGGCACTAGACCACAACAATCTGTAACTCTCTACCATACTCCGCCCAAGTCTCACAGAATCAAAGAACTTTTAATCTCTAGACATTCCAGTTGGGTAAATAAAGCTATTGCCACTGACAGCGAGGGAAGCCAAGAGGTTAATCGACTTACTGTGTTTGCCATAAAGGGAAATTCGAAATATCAGCAGAAAAAAATTATATATCAATATAGCTTCAAACTGCAGCAAATTAAAAACAGATTGCAGACTTTTGACAAAACTATGACTACACTTCAGCATAAAGTCATTTGAAAATAACTATTTCCAGACGCCATATGGGTTATGTACTAGTTTCACATGATTAGTATAATTTTCGAAGGAAGTTGTTATCAGAACCACAAGGTTGAAAAATCATTTTAGACCAAAACCGCAGGAAATATTCGAAGGTAAAAATCTTAATGGAAAAACAAATGTTGAAGGTAAGACAACTGGTCAAGAGAAAACCTGCAAAGAGTAAGTTCTAAATTCCAGGACACAGGGGAAATCTAGATTCCAAGAAAGCATGTAAGAAACGGGGATTGGTTTATTCCGTAAACCAAAGTCACAGACCAGGTGAATTTCAAAAACATTGTTTTCAGAGACTTGCACATTAAAGGATATTCCAGCTTTCTCCCTTAACATGTGCCCATCTGCCTTGCTATTTAAGATGTTCCTATTATTCCAAATCTAACACAATTATTTCCACAAGTAAAGAAGAAAAAATAATTTTAGAATCCGTTTTAGATACAGTAAAGAAGAAAAATCAACCATGTGAAAAGGAGCAACATTGTGCATTTATTTATTCCTATATAAGTGAAATATATAGAAGAGGGCTGAACCCTCATTTTTCCAATTTTCCTAAGTACAAATATAAGAGGATGTCAGACTTCCCAAATGCTGTGGCTATAATATTAATACCTCATGTTAACTGTTCTTATCTGTAATCATTTACATCATCACCATCACCCAGCAGATATGACATTCAAAGAAACCCATGATTAACTCCATTCCAAAGAGTGCCCTTTTGTTTGAAAAGCTTAAAGGATTCATCTTGACTAGATATGTAGATCTTGTAGAATTTGGAGACATTAGCATATTGATTGGGTCCTAAGGCGTATTGCTTGGGTCCTAGAACAAATTAAGCCTGAACTATTGCTAGAGGCAAAAATGATAAAACTGAGGCTGCCCCACTTTGGGTACATCATGAGAAGGCACGATTCTTTGGAAAAGACACATAATGCTGGGAAAAATAGAAGACAGAGGGAATAGAGGAAGACCAAACATGAGATGGATCAACACCATAAAGGCAGCCATACGCATGAGTCTATGGAAGCTGAGTAGGGCTGTTGAGGACAGGACATTGTGGACACCACTCACTCATACTGTCCCGGAGAGCTGGAGCCAGCTTGACGGCACATAACAACAAAACATATTGATGTTAATTGATTCCAAGGAACTGGGTAAGTTTGCCACCATACAGAGAATGAGAAGAAAATGGGGTTTGTTTTAAAAAAAAAAGCCCCCAGGAGATTCTGATATTTAATCAGAGGTGGTTATACACTGATGACACAGACATGTGCTTTGTTTTGCCCACACAAAGCTTCTTACAAAAATGTTGAATAAGTCGCCCACGTTAAACACGGGAAAATTTCAGACTATCCAGATGTATGGCTTGTCTGGGAAACTCAGAGAAGCTGATGACACTGGGCCTTATTCCTGACAAACTGGAGGTGACAAGTTGCTTATATCTTTAGATGAAGCCCCTGCCCATTTGCCCACAGGCTCCCCTGTGCCCTCCTACTGCATCATGTGTCAAGATTGTTTCATTTACTCATATATCCTGCCTGCCCCCAGGATTTGAATTTGGGACACCTGATATAGAGAACAATGAGGGTAAGAAACCAGCAAGAAGCAGTCAAAAGAATAGAAGGGAACCCAGGGAGTGGTATAAGAATTACATACAGTCACGCGTCACATAATGCCATTTTGGAGAACAAGGGACTGCATATACAACAGTGGTCTCATAAGATTAGTACCATGTAGCCTAGGAATGTAGTAGGCTGTACCATCTAGGTCTGTGTAAGTACATGCTATGATGTTCACACAATGACGAGATTGCCTAATGATTCATGTCTCAGAACAAATTCCCGTCGTTAAGCAATGTGTGACCATATTCCAAGGGAATCCAGGGTTTCCAAAAGGCCACAATCAAAATTGTCAAATACTTTTAAGAGGCCAGATAATTTAAGGGCTGAGAGCAATGCGCCAGTTTCAGCAACATGGAGGATGTGATAACTTTGGTCATGACAGTTTTAAGGCTTTCATCTAGATCTCGGTTTCTCAGCCTCTGCATTATTGATATTTTGGGCCAGATACATCTTTGTTGTGGGGGCTGTCCTGGGCATTGTGGAATGTTTAGCCACATCCCTGGCCTCAACCCACTAGATACCAGTGTCACCCCACTCCCCCAGATGTGACACCAAAAATGTCTCTAGACATTGTCAAATGTCCCCTGGGGGGCAAAATCACCCACAGTGGAGAACTGCTTTAGGCAGAAAACAGATGAAAATGGGTTAAGAAGTGGAAATTCAAGATCTGAAGAGAGAGAGGATTGAAAATATATATCTAGAAGCTTGGGTTTGATGAGGAAAAAAACAGTCATAGAACGACTATTGCGGGGAGATGCTGAGTATACAGATAGATAGCTTATTTGTTTATGTAAGCATGCAAAAATACAAATGACATGAGCCTATATAGCGGCCATCAGCCTTCTGACCGCTGGCATCTGTTCTTTTGGGCTGAAAGCCACACCTCTTCACGGGAAAATCCCTCCTGCCTCACTTTCATTCCATGCGGTTCACTAGCTTTGGGGGCTGCCACTTTATCTGGGTTTAGAGATGAGCCCATCTCAATCCCGGCCCATGAGGCTCAGCCCTGTGCACTCAGCTGGATTTCATGGGAAATAGGCTGTCATTAGTCTGATATTGCTTAACTGGAAGGAAGTAAGACTGGGACTGCTTGTGGCCATCCTTGCCACACTTTGGGAGGCCTGAGGAAGGAGCCAACACAGAGAAAAGCAGATCAAGGAGAAGGAGAGAGACCAGTCCTGACACCCTCAGTTAGCGCCTAAATCTCGCAGAGCCCAAACCAGACACTCCTTTTTCACTTAAATCAGGTGAGGCAAGCTTTTCAGTCTTAAAATGAAAACTTCAGGGAAGCTCGAGGAGTTCTGAAGTTTTCATATTTTCCTTTTTTAAAAGAAGATAAAACTAAGTGATGTCTGTTGTTTCCTCTAAGTAAGAGACCCTACTACTTCCTAGTGTTATGAGGCTGGAATGTTGCTTAATCTCTCTGATCTTCAGATGCTTCAATCATGAAATGGAGAAGACAACACCATAGGCTTCATAGAGTTGTCTTGGGCTGCAAGTAAGATAATGCTGCCGGGCACAAAGTATAGTGTGGGTTACACCAAGCACTCTACACATAGTGCATGTCAATAATTACCATTCAGTACACAACCATGACTTAGTTACCACCACCACCACTACTAATTACAACAACAACTATAATTGTAATCACCCCAAATAATTCTGTCTCTTACATAAATTAATTACAGATAACTTTGCTATCTACAATCTAGAATCCCATATGGATCTATCTGTAAGAAGAGAGTGGCTTATATGAACATCTGACCAGCATCTCTCTCTCTTTAAAATAAGCAAAAAGACCTTCTGGTACCAAGAAGTATATCGTGGCACTGGTTAGAGTGAATCAATGCCCACAGTCAGATATCTCAAATATCAGAATTTAAAATGGAGTCTCTGACCCCACACAGTGGAAAACCCACCCTCTGATCTGGGACCTCACAGAAGACCTCTGGTGCCTTGCATCACGTCCCCTACAGTTCCCTCTGATTTCAGCCCCAAAGGCAATGGACAGTTCAGGGCGAGCTCATACTTACATCCAGCTGATGACATCCCACCTCAAGCCAGCATTGCATATCTTTGCATATCTGCCCCATGGCTTTCTTCTATGTCAGAGTGCACTCAGCCTCCAGCCCAGCATTGAGGATGGGGTGAGTTAAGACTCTCAGGGAAACCCTCAACTAGTGGAGGATGGGACTCAATGAAAGTCACCCTTCTGGATCTAGGCATTCTAGGAGGCATTTGCATACTTCACAAATCTTGCAGAATTGAGCTCACTGTGGCCCCAGAAGAATCCTCTAGAAAGCACCCTAATACTGCTATTTTTCCTTCCTTATCACATTCTCCCTGCCCTGTCACTTCTCTTTCCTGGGATCACCTGGGAGCACCCAAATTCTTCTCTCAGGTTCTGCTTTGGGAGAAACCAAATTAAGACAAAGTCAAGGCACTATAATTCAAGATAATAATAGCCAACATGTTTACCATGTACCAGATGCCATTTCCAGATCTTTACTTAAATTAATTCATCAGTCCTTTAAAGTAGGTGATATTATTGACTCCGCTTTAGATATGTGGAAACTGAGGCAAAAAGCATTTAAGTACCTTGCCACCAAATGCTGGAGCCAGGATTTGAACCCTGTCTGGCTCCAGAGCCTTAATTACTGTGCTATGCCGTCCTCATCAGAAGCTAGAATTCACAAGCTCTGTCTCCTTGTAGAACAGTTGAAAAAACACATGTACATAAGAACGTTAGTTATATAATGAGATATTCAGTTTCCTAAGTTTCCTGTTACAACACAAAATATGACCCACCACTTGTTTCCTGCCCAACGAGAGGACAGTTCCCCTGGGAGATACCCAGTGTCCTCCACCTCTGATCACTCTTGTCCTCTTCCTGGAGGCAGCCCCCAAGGCCAGCAGTGTTCATTATTCTGGCAGTCCCCAGAGCACCTTTCCAAGCAGAGATTCTGACACAGAGGGGGCTCTTGCAGGAATCTGCAAATCTCAGTGTGGCTGGAGCCCTCCAACACCGGAAGTTGAGAACCACGCCCACTTTTGAGTGCTGGTTGAGATTCCTAATGGGACTTTAAATTCTGAGAGTAAATTTTAAGTCCCAGATTTAAGCAGAATGTAAACAACTTTAAAAATCAACCTTAAGAAGGAGAATGTTTATGTGCCTTCTCTTCCCCTTGATATACAGACACGCATTTGATCAATATGGATAATTAATCTCAAGACGAATGACACGTTTTTAAAAAAACAAAGTAAGTAAGTGCTGGATTAGCACAGTTGGCCCCCAAAAAACAAAGCTTTAACTTTCCAGTTCTTATTCTTACAAAATTATCCTAACTCTCTGCAGTTTGAAGAGATGCTTGGCTCAAGACCAAGAACTCCGGCCATGCTTGAATGCCCTGAATTCCTTACCTCTGCACCTGGCTTCCTCATGGGACATGCCCCACGATGTCCTAAAAACAGTCTCTATCAAATACACGTGAAGCAATTACTGGGCAACGATCACATGGTGGTACATTATCAATAATTATTATTTTTATCATTACTATAAATTATAACAAATAAAGCTACTAGTTAACTGCTTATTATGTGCCACACACTGCTTAAACTGCTCTATGTACATTAACTCAATTTTATGTTCATTACAACTATGAGATAGATAATAATAATGTCAACTTTATAGTTAAGACAACTGATGCACAAAGAAGTTAAGTAACTTACCCAATGTTATATAGATGAAAACAGGAAAGTACATCAAGGTTAAGTACATCATTAAGGAATTTATCATTAAGAGGGTGTTGGTACCACTAAGAGGTGGAATGATAAATATAAGTCTAGACAGCTTTTATCCCTGGGCTAAGATTTGATATTATTGGGAATAATAAGGCAAGCATTTATTGAGTATGCTTTCTTTGAGTTATCGCATTCAATCCACATAATGATATTTGGATATAGGGAGTATTTTATCCATACCTGGGGAGGATGTGAACAAATGAAAGTTTAAGCACTTTTCCCAATGTCACAATGCTACTAAGTGGCAGAGACAGGATTTGAACTTAAGATTGTCTACGTCCAGAGCCTGTGCTTTCAACTCACTATATCACATGACAGGACGACATATGAGGCTGGAAGTGGGGGGTGGGAGGTCTTAGAGACCGATATGGTTAAAAGTCAATAGTACCCTTGCTTCTGGATATCCAAGGCCCTCTGCCTGGAATACAGCCTGTTGCTGTCTGATCAGGTCCTCTGAACAACACCTAAATGATCTTCACGTCTCAGCCAGTTTATTGTCTATTAGAGGAGACAGAGTCATTCATTTCATTCAAAATACGTACGTGGAGGACTTGTATATGCAGATGTTGTGAGCAAAATCGGGGACAGTCCAGCCTCACAGTTCTTAAGGTCTAGTGAAAGAGACAAACAATAACCACAGAATCACACAATTAAGTGTACAAATACAAATGGAGATTAAGAACTGTGAAATGTAGAGACATGGTGTGTGAAAGTGTAAAACAGAGGGACTTGAACGAATCCAGTTTGGCAAGAGGGCTAGATGGGAAAGGAGGCTTTTCGAAGAGTGTGACCTTGGAACAGAGAGCTGAAGCACAATTGACGGTACATTTGGAGCAAGGCTTTCTTTGGGATACAGCCTCTGAAAACTCTTCAGGTGCTGGTTCTTGTGAATCAAAAGCCTTGTCCTTTGAGAATACTGTGTCTCCTTGCAAGAGTAGGAAGAGGAAGTAGAGGAAGAAAAAGCTATGAAGGAATGAATCAAGAGCTTGAATTGAGTTCTGCATTCCTGCTACAACAATCGTAAAACTCCATGAGGCAGCGGATGCCCATGAACAAAGAGAAGGGGGTGCTTCTCAAAGAGACAAGAACACAGATTTGGAGGATCAGTTCTCAGGGCCACAAAAAGTTAGGTTTGAGAGGAAACAGATTTTGAGTGCGAACCTCAATTCCATTCTACTATATTATCGTATGGACCCAGGGCTTCTTTACAAGTTAATAACTGAACCAATGACAATAACATAACAAGAAAATACGAAATAAAATCATAGAAAATTGGCTGTAAACTCCATGGCTAAATACTTTTAAAAAGTCAACATGGGAAACAATAGTAAAGATGATTTCACTCTCAAATACATGGTAGATGGGGTAGTTAACAATGCTGGAGTTTTTGTTTGTTCTGTTTGTACAGTGAAAGGCTATAAATTCTCAAAGCTCAGTCCAGGTCACTCTGTACATCTACTTTCCAATGTATGTCTTACACAGTCTACTCTGTGGTCCTTTGCAACCAATGTGACTGATTTGATGCCAGGTTCTGAGACTGCAAAGATTATGATCTGGCCCCTTTCCTCATGGAGTTACCTGTCTAGTGGGAAGATGGCCAAGTTAACAGGCAATTGCAACGCCACAGCATGATGACAAAGGTAAGCCCTGAGAGCACAAGGCATGAGTCCTTAACTCAGTGTGGGAGCACCCGCGAAGATTTCTTGATGAAAAGGGTGTTTGGACAAAGTCTTAATGAAAGAACAAGGCCAGAGCCTGCAGAAAAATGTTTTTTTAGGACTGCTGTTAATTACCTTAGCCAATGGTGAGGAAAAAATTCCAAGTGATTTTAGACAGATCAGCTCTGACTAAAAGTGACATTGCAATCCAGACAAGGGGAATGCAAAAGAGAGACTTAATTTAAGACTTTGTCTTGAAGCAGCATTTGGCCACTCCCGTGCTGGGACTGGGAGAGAAAATCTGGATGACTCAGTGGTGTGTTGACAGCTAAGTGGACCCATGCTGCTCTTGGTCAAATGCATCTAAAATGTTTCAATCCTGAATGAAAATCAGACGGAAACAATGGAATTCTTTCCAATATCTTGAGCATCTCTCACCCGCTGGGGAGAACGCCTTGCAGTGTCCAAATCCAGAGTCAATGCAGCCCCAATTTCAATCAATGGAACAGATTTATTTTAATGCTCTAAATGAGCAGGAAGACTATAGTCAAGTTTCCACTCCATTTAATGTTGAAGGATACTGCGTAGGAAATAAACTCCTCTGGTGTGTTCTTAAGTATAACTTTTCATAAACACGAAAGCAGTATTAGTCCTACAAGGGTTGTTCCTTTGCCTCAACAGATGAGAAAACTTAAAAGTGATTAACTTCTTGTATTAGTTTGCTAGGGCTGCCATAACAAAATACCACAGACTAGGGGGATTAAACAACAGAAATTTATTTTCTTACAGTTCTGGAGGTTGGAAGTCTGAGACCAAGGTGTCAGTCAATTCAGTTCCTGGTGAGAGCTCTCTTCTTGGCTTGCAGACAGCCATGTTTTTGCTGCTTTCTCACACGATGGAGAAAGAGAGCTCTGGTGTCTCTTCCTCTTCTTATAAGGGCACCATCTCTATCAGATTAGAGTCCCACTCTTATGACCTCTTTTAACCTTTATTGCCTCCTCACAGGGCCCACCTCCAAACACAATCACATTGGGGGTTAGGGCTTCAATGTATGAATTTGGGGATGAGGGAGAAACAAACATTCAGCCTATTCTCCTCTCTAACACTTAGTTTCTTCTTCCGTAAAATGGTGATAATAAAAAACCTCTATAATGTGGTTGTTATAAAAATTAAATGAATAACAAAGTAAAGCACTTAGAATGTATTAAAAAATAAGCTAACACTATCATTATCAATTGAAAGATGGTACAGTATAGTACTTAAAATCTTAGGCCTTGGACCAAGAAAAACATTTGTAAACTTACAAGCTATGTGTAGAAGGAATTCTGATAAGAGAATGAAGTGTTCCGCTACCTTCTTAAGTATAACTCTTCATAAAAAGTGAAGTGCCATTACATGCAAAATGATTACTCCTCTTTATCAATACCTGTGTGGCTTGTCTCTCAGTTCCTCACAGTGTCAGCCACAAAATAGGTATGCAACAGCAGTTTATGCTGACTGTTCCCATCATGCCCATATTTTACTTTTCTCTCTTTTCTACAGTGTCCTCAATAACTCAACAGTAAAACAATAAAGACATAAATTGAGACTATCTTGTAGTAGACCATCCTTTCCATTGAAAACAACCAGATAAGCTTTATAAGATTGACATAGCCCCCAAAATATCTGTTCGAAGATATTAAATAACTATAAAGACACCCAGGACCAAAAGGGTAAATATTCCAGAGGGAAGGGAAACAGAATTAGGTGATCTGAGAATTCTACATTATTCTCCCCTCAACATATTCAATGAAAAGGCTGAAGAGACCAGAAACCTCAGCATAACTTTCTACTGATTCAAGAAAATAGGAATACAGAAACTTGTTTGGGGCTACCAAAATAGCCAGGACTTGAAGGGCCAACATCCTAGAGAAGAGAAGTACAAAGAAGTGAATCCAAGAGTCAAAATGTTTATCTCTTTGAGGAATTTGCTACTTCAGAAATGGTGCTGATTCAGAGAAGCCAAGCAGAAAGTGACAACTCAAAGTTTGAGGGAGCTACACCAAGGTCTTGGCAGTTTCCTGGGGCGACAAAAAGAAAATTAAGCTCACTAACCACCACGAAGGAGAAAACTGGTAAACACTTCCAGTCTTCAGTTAAGACACCTGGAGGAGTAAATCATATGTGTAGGCGCAAACTGGAAGTAGACCAGACTTCACAAAGACTGAAGTTTAACCTCAAAACAGCTGATTGGATTAAATTGATCTACCCTTACCTAGCTGTCTCAAGAAGCTAAAGGCTCATTTAGAATCTCTACAATTTTTCATACACAATGTTCATCATTTTATTAAAATCACAAGGCATAACAAGAAATAGGACCGAGGTTGGGAGAGGGGGGACTCAGAAACTAGAAAGAGATCTACAGGTGATGCAAATATTGGTATCATTAGCCACAGACTTTAAAGGAACTGTGGTTAACATGTTCAGGAAATCAAGTAGCAAGTGAGAAAATTTCACTGGAAAACCAAAATTTATTTTAAAAATCTAATTTTAGAATGGAAGTTATAATAATTGAAATTAAGAACTCAGAGAGATTTAACAAAAATTCAGACAGAGCTGAAGGGAGGACTAATATTGTGGAAAATAGCTAAGTAGAAAATATATAATATACATGTTATTGGTTATCTGAAAATATATGTTTTATATATATGCAATTGGAGTCTCAGAAGAGCAGGTGAGAAAACATAAGACAGATGAAATATCTGAAAAGATAATGGCCAAAAATTTTCCAAAACGGAAAATGACACATACCCAAGAAGCATTACAAGCCCCAAGGAGTTTAAATAAAAAGGAAAAACATACCGAGGCACATCACAGTACTATTGACGCAAACCAAAGGTGCAAAAAGAAATCTTAAAAACATCCAGAGGAAAAAATTTTTTAAAGATATATTACCTTAAAAGGAACAACAGCAAGAATGACAGTAGACTACTTGACTGAAACAATGGAAAGCAGAAGATAATGGGTTAATATCTTTAAAGCACTGAAGGAAAATAAAGGCCAATCTAGAATTCTAAACTCAGTGAAGATGAAGAAAAATTAAAGATATTTCCAGACAAATGAATACTGAGAGAATTATTTGTCACTATACTAAAGAAATATTAAGATTTCTTCAGGCAGAATATAGATGAATGAACACACACACACACACACACACATTCACTCCCAAAAGGAAGGACGGAAATACGAGAGAATAAATAAAGGGAAAATGGGTAAATATGCGTAAATCTAAATAAATATTAATTCTATATGCAATAGTGCTTATATCTTGCTGAATTTAAAGTAAATATAAAATTAAAATACATGACAATAAAACCTAACAAGGTGAGAGGAGGGCAGATGGATTTCAAGTGTTCTAAGTTAACTACATTGTAACAGAAGTGGTAAAGGTATTCATTTATGTTAGATTCAAACAAATCAAAGATGCATGTTGAAATCTTTAGGATAACCACTAATAGAATTAAAAAATAATTCACAACTCACAGGCTGAAAGAGAGAAAATAGAATAGTAGTGACAAAAATAATGATATTCAAAAGAAGGTAAGAAAGGAGAGCAGAGAAAGGGGAATGATCTGAAAACAAATAGGTAGCAAATTTAATATCAAATATACAAATAATTATATTAAGAGCGTATGAACAAAATACTCCATTTAAAATGCAAAGAATGTAAGAATGAATTTTAAAAATTTCACTACGTGCTATTTATAAATGACTCACCCTAAAACTAAGGAAAAAAAAAGTTGAAAGTGAAAGGATGGAACAAAAGTTATACCATGAAAGTATCAACCAAAATAAAACTGTTGCTGTACTAATCAAAGTAGACTTTAAGGCAAGAAGCATTACTAGAGACAAAGAGAGACATTTCATATTGTACAGGAGTTAATTGACCAGGAAGAGACCAAAATGTTACATCTGTATAAGCCCATAACAGAACTTCAAAACATATAAAGCAAATTTTATGCAACAAAAAAATAGACAACTTCACAATCATAAGGGAGCACTTTAACATACATCTCTCAAAAGCTGGCAGATCGATGCTGGGGATCACATCTTCTCTGCCATTAAAGGCTCTACGTGGCTCTGCTGCCTAGTCTGTCGAGTTGTGACCTGTACCAACCTTAGGAGTTGTAGGAAGGATGCCAGGGGACCCAATAAATGTAGAAAAGGACTCAGTGGCCATTGAGGATTCGGTTGTGAACTTCATCCCAGAGTGGGTTTTAATGGATTCTTCACATATGAAACTTTAGGAAGATGTAATGCATAAAACCTTCAGGAACCTGGCCTCAATAGGGAAACTGATATCCAGAGAATATCAAGAAGCTGAATCTTCCCAGACCCCATCTTCTCAGTTTCCTGTCACCAGAATCCACCATCCACCGAGGAGGCAGACAACCAAGGACACCCACCTGCAGATTCCCTTATCTCACAAGGCCTTCCCTGCAAGCAGCCTCACAAGACCAAACACAGGTTGAAGATAAAAACTAACCAGAAACGTCCAAAGGCACGAAAAGAAATTCAGTCTTCAAGGCCATATGCAGGCTAGAGGGAAGACGCCAACCAGCAAGGCCACATGCTCTCCCTCCCCTATCTAAAACTCCAGGACATGCTCTCTCTCCCCTACCTAAAACCCCCAATAAAAACCCCTATCTTTTTCCCTTCACGGAGGTGGATCTGAGTTCTAATTAACTCCTATTGTAACAGCTAGATCTTAAGTTAGCATGAGGGAAGCCATCTTAGTGAAAGGAAGCAATATTGTAACTATATATGACCCTGACTCACTAGTCTCTGTGAATATATTCTAGCCTGCAGGTTGCCTGGATGATTAAGCACCTTTCACTTTTGCAAAATACATGATCTGCTAGTTCTATGACTCTTGCATATGTACATCTCCCAGCTGTGAAAAGATGATAACTTTGTTCTCTGAGTTCCCCAGGAACATGACGACCTCCAGAAAGAAAAATTCTGCATTGGTATCCGTCACGAATGACAGAAGACAGAGATAACGTGGCTCCTTGAAGTTCATCATACCAGATAGTCAACATCCCTAAACCCTCTCCTTCCCTGCCCATTTCCCCTATATAACTGCCTCAAGATTCTGTATGATTTTAAGATGGTTCTTCAGGACACTAGACCACCATCTTCCAGTTATGCTAGCTAATTGTATAAACTTTCTTTTCTCAAGCACTGTCTTGTTTGCAATTGTTTGGCACCAGATTGCAGAGAGCAGAATGAGCCCCCTTTTTGCTTGGTTACACCATCTCCTCGTCTGGCTGCCGTTCGATAATAATAATAAACCTTTTCCTTGCCATAAAAAAAAAAAGCTGGTAGATCAAGCAGCCAGAAAAATCAGTAAGGACAAAAATGATCTGAACAGCACAAATAATACACTTGACAAAATTGATGTATAAAACACCGTACACACAATGAGTGGATTCATATTCATTTTAGGTGCGTAAGGAACATATTTTGACTCTAAAAGTGACCACATCCTAGGCCATAAAGCAAGACTCAGCAAATTTCAAAGCATTGACAAGTGGATGGATGTTCTCTCACCACTGTGAAATTAAGCTAGAAATCAAAAACAAAAAGATAACTGGAATACCCTTAAATATCTACAAATTGATCAAATCACTTCTAAATAATCCTTGAGTTAAACAGATATCCAAAGGGAAATTCTAAAATATTTTTAACAAATGGCAATAAAGATTTAATATATTAAAACTAGTGATATGCAGCTAAAGTAATGCTTATATGGAAATGTTAATCTTAAAAAAAAGATTGAAAAGCAATGATCTAAGATTCTATATAAAAAATGAAAGGAATAGCAAATTAAACCCAGTGGAAAGCAGTAGAAAAAAACATTTTTCAATTCACTTTATGAAGACAGCCTAACTCTGATATCCAAACCTAACAAAGATGTAAAAAGAAAATAAAATTACAGACCAGTTTTTCTCACAAACATACATAGGAAAACCTAAACAAATATTTGCAAATCAAATCCAGCAATGACTAAAAGTGACAGGACATCACGGCCAAGTAAGGTTTATTCCAGGAAGGCAAGGTTGGCTTAACATTTGAAACAACAATCAATAATATTTAATGAAAAATCAGTAGAAAAATCATATGATCTCAACAGATACTGAAAATTTTTTTAAATAAAATTTATTATCAAACTACAAATAAAAGGGAATGTTACCAATTTGATAAAGTATATCTACAAAGAAACCTACGGCTAACATCGTACTTAACAGTGAAAGAGTAAAATATTGCCCCCCAAGCTCAGGACTGATACAGTTTAATATTAAAGATGTTTAATATTATCACTTCTATTCATAGCCATACTTAAGGTCCTTGACTTTGCAAGAGGCAAAAAAAATCCATACAGATTGGGGGAAAAATTGTCATTATTCACAGAAGACATAATTGTACATAGAGAAATCGAAAGAATTTACCTGTAAATTTCTAAAACGGATAAGTGAAGGATTTCTAAATAAAAGTCTATATATAAAAATCAATTTAATTTCTACACATCAGTAGCAAAAATTTAGAAAATGAAATAAGTACAACTATTCATTTTCAGTAGCATCGAAAACATCAGTCCAGAAAAATAATCTAACAAAGAATGAGCAAGACCTCTATAATGAAAACTACAAAACATTACTGAAAGAATTTAAAGACTTAAACAAATGAGATACACCATATGCATGCATTGAAAAGTAATATTGTAAAGATTTAACCTATAAATCCAATGCAATCGAAGCAAATATCCCAGCAGCGTTTTCGTGGGAATTGGCAAACATCCTAAAATGCATGTGGAAATGCAAACAACTCAATGTAATTGAAGCACCAAGATGAAGGACTTACACTACTAGATATCAAGACATATTACAAAGCTACAGTAATGAAGGGTGCTATTAGAACAAACACAAGTTAAAAAAATGGAATAAAATAGCGAAATCAGGAATAGACCAACACATACACCATCATTCGATTCATGACGAAGATAACACTTGCAATGTAGTGTGCTTAAAAGAATCAAAATAAACGGTGCTATATCAGCTGGATATCCAATTGGGGACAGATGGTATCTTGACCCACTCCTCCCACCGCTCACAAAAATAAATTTCAAGTAGATTCTAGACTAAAATGTGAAGGCAAATAAGTAAATAAAGCTTCTAGAATTTTACATTGGAAAACATCCTTACGATCTTGGGTGCAGGAAATGGTTTTAATACAGGCTGCCAAAGACTGATAAATTGGGAGACATTAAAATTAAGAATGTTATTTATCAAAAGAAACCATTAATGGGGTGAAAAGATAAGCCAGAAAGTGGGAGAAAATACATTTATCCAAAAGAGATTCCATCTCCAGATAAACCAATAGAAAAATGGCAAAAACAAAAAACTTAGACATTTGATAATAGAGGATATCCAAATGTTCATTAAACGTGGAAAATTGCTCAACCTCTTTAGTCATCAGGGAAATGCAAAATCCCAATGTGATATACTACATACACTCCAGATTTGTTCAAATTAAAAAAGACAAAAAATACCATTGTTGGCAAAAATGAAGAACAAGTAAAACTCATATTCAGCTTGTGGGGATGTAAATTGGTAGAACCACTTTGATGATTTCTACTGAAGCTGAATTTGCACATGCTTTATGACCCAGAAATTCCATTTCTAGAGACCCAACACAAATGAGTACATCTTTGAACCATAGGACCTGCAAATACATATTTACAGCAACATTATCTGTAATACCCAAAACCAGAAACAACTCAAATGTCCGTCAACAACAGAAAGGATAAATAAAGTGTGCCTATTTATGCAATGGGATACTTTAGAACAATGAAAATGAATAAACTGCAGCTACTAACAACAATATGGGTAGATATCACAAACATGCTATTGAACAAAAGAAGCTAGTCAAACAACATTCTGTGGATTGCATTTATGCAAAGTACAAAACAGGCAGAACTAATCTTCAGCGATAGAAGTCATGATAGTGGTCATGTTAGGGAAGTGAGGCGGTTAGGAACTAAGAGGAAGCATAAGAAGGGCTTCTAGAATGATATTCTATATTCTGACCTAGTTGGCAGTTACATGAGTGTGGCCACTTTGTAAAATTTATTTGAGCTTTATCCTCATTATTCGTGCATCTTTCTATATTTATGCTATTTCAATTAATTATTTTAAAGAAGAAATGGAAACATTCTTTAAAGGAGAGAAGTGGTATGCAGGATTTCAGAAGCACCTTGTAAATGGAGTGGCAACATTTTAGTCAAAAACTCTAGATGAAAGCTACATTGCCTGAAGCCCTGTTCTACTGAAACAGACATTGAAGAAAGTAGAGATAAGAAACTACATTAGAGGCAAAAGTAGCATTTAACAGGGGACTGGCTGATTCCACAGAGAGTAACAAAACACTGTTCACCTAAGCTGATGTGACAGGATAAACAGTATCACAGACATTCTGCTCTCAGTAGCTGACTCAACAGCCGAGGCTGACAGATTTACAACGGAGAACTGAATCCTCAGATCAAAAACCATGGGCTCCGTTTGGGGCTTGATGACCTACAGTATACACTGAAACCCTTAAATCAACAGGTTTATGGCATTTATGGTGAAGCTCTCTGACAGGTCTGCTTCGTCAAACAAGCCTCGTCTTGAATCTGAGTTCAGCTAAAAGCTGGGCTATCAGAGGCAAGCATTTGCTAACAAGAGAGGAAAAATGTTCTGTTTCTGTTCAAATACTTAATGGAAATCTTGGTGTGCTTTGGGGGTAAAGAAAAAATGGCACCAATGTATAGAGATGTACAAGACCCATCAGAGTGCTAGAAAAGACTTATTTATTCAGTGATGCCATAGCCGCTGTTAATGTTACCATAGTACAATTCTCAGGGTATGTCTGGGTTGGATCTAAGTGGCTCAATACCACTTTCTTGAGGGACAACTGCACAGACCACATTACATACCCATTAAATATGGACGCTCTATAACAGTGTCTCAAACTCTTTTGGCTAAAAGCCATGTCCAAAAAATTAGCATACACACCTTCCACATTTTATAACATGGCTCAGTGAATATACGCATACACATCAACACTGCAAAATTTCATGAAATTCTCTCTTTTCCTAGATAATATATAATCTGGTATTGTCTATTGTATGCAGCTCTAGAATTTCCTTTCTTACTAATGTTCGCCATAACTAAATTGACAAGGAATTAGAATTTTTTTTCAAATGTGTGAGCCAGGCTACCTACTTTTTTTTTTTTTTTTTTGGCTTTCATATTGAGATATCATTGACATATAACATTATATTAGTTTCAGGCATACAATATAATGATTCGATATTTGTATACATTGCAAAATGATCACCACAATGTCTAGTTAATATCCATCACCACACATAGTTACAAATTCTTTTTCTTGTAATGAGAACTTTTAAGATCTTCCTTCTTAGCAACATTCAAATATACAATGCAGTATTATTAACTATAGTCACCATGCTGTACATTATATCCCCAGGTTACCCTTTTTATTTCACCAATTCTCAAAATTTGGTGAGCATGAGAATTATTGAAAGTGAAGATTCCAAGGGTCCCAATCTGAGAGAGTATAATTGAAGAGAACTGGTCTTGGGCCTAGGAATCTGAATTTTTTACAAGCACTCCAAACAATGCCTATGCAGATAGACTGAAGACGAGAGTTTGATAAATGCTTCTGTAATCCCATTCCTCTATTGTGAGATGAGGAAATTGAGGCCCAGAGAAGGGACATGATTTGCACAAGGTCACAGAGTAACTAGTAAGAGTCTTGGGACTAAAACCAATGCTTTTGGCTCCCAGACCATCTCAACAGGTGACCAATGCCCTTTCCCCCTTATTTTAAACCTTGTTGAGAAGGTGAACAATAAAACTGAGCATTAGCCAGTTAGAAGAGCAACTAATAACACTGGAGTCCCTTTGCAGAAACTGGCTAGAACCAAACCCAGGAGCGAGTACAGGGAGTTGAGAACATCTTCTTCCTTCCAGTCAATATGGCAAGAGAATGTGTTCAGCACAGTGAATCTTTCCAAAACCTTCCTTTTTATTCTCGAACCTCACACTGTGGCCAGCAATATAATAGTCTGCCCTTTCAGATACCCCCTGTTTATCCAGCAGCTTTGGAAGACCCTCACATCATTTCAAACTGGCTCATTTATTACAACTGAAACCTCTGTTTTCCTGCAAAGTGCCAAAGAAGCGTAAACATCCACTGCTACCTGTCTTAGGGGATAAGCTGGAGAGAGTAGGATGGTAGTGATGATTTCTTGTGATAGCAGATGCTCATTGAGTATTTGTAGCTTCTGCAGCACACCAGCCCTTCCCACCCACCCCCAGGGCATTCACACTCACTGCCTCTCCCCGTGGGGTGCCCTTCCCCACCACAACCATACCGCTGGCTCCTTTATGCGCTCAGGTCTCTGCTCAATTGTCAGCTCATCAGGGAGACCTTTCCTGACCACCAAATGGGGAAGAACAAATGCCTCCTCCTCAGCCTTCCACTCCACCAGCATCCCTGTCTCTGTTACCCCACATATAGCACTTTGACCTTTTGACATACTATGCGTTCACTGTTGGTATGTTTATTGTCTGTTTTCCTCCCTGCCATGAGGGCAGGGACTTTTTCTCTGTATTCACTGCTCTATCTCCAGCATCTAGAATGCATTCTGGCAGACAGAAGGCCCTCAAACATTACATGTGAAATGACTAAGAGATAGATGCTTCTCTCCAAGGCATTGTGATGTGTGTTCTGCATGAAGAATGAAGACTCACCACAACCATAAGAGGTAGGTGATTTTACCCATATGTTAATGAAAAGGAAAATGAGAAGCACAAAGGACTTAAGGCTGCTCAGGGTTTCTCAGCTCTCAAGCGGAGGTACTGCCATTCACACTGGAGTCAGCCCAGCCAGCAGCGAGGCTACACTGCTTCCCAGACTTCCTGCTGCACCTGGTTGGCACTCAACACATATTCGATAAGTGAGTGAATTAATTTGGATATATTTTTAATATTTAAAATATTTGATTATATTAATATGTAATTGACGTGAGTACAGATTTGTATATATTTTTATTTGAATATATATACTAGAATATTTATATATTTGAAGAGAGAGAGTGAGTGAGCACCAGGCACTGTGATGGACCCTTGAGATGCAATAATGAGAAAAAAAAATTTTAAAGGCAGAATTCATGCTCTCTTGACACTTGCCATCTAGTGCAGGAGACAGACATTACTGAAATAATCACATTACTAAGTGTAAAAGAACAACGGGAGTACGTTACGAGAACAAGAGGTGCAAAGTCAACTTTGCCCAAGGATGGTGCACAGACCCTGTGATGGTTAACCTCACGGGTCAACTTGACTGGGCCACGGGGTACCCAGATATTTGGTTAAACATTATCCTGGGTGTGTCTGTGAGAGGGTTTCTGGCCGAGATGAGCATTTGAGTCAGTAGACTGAGTAAAGCAGATTGCCCTCCCCAGTGTGGGTGGGCCTCATCCAATCCTTGAAGGCCTGAATAGAACAAAAAGGCTGAGTAAGGGAGAATTTGCTCTCTCTGCCTGACTGTCTTTGAGCTGGGATATTGGTTTTCACCCGCCTTCAGTCTCAGACTGAGCTACACCACCAGCTCTCCTGGGTCTCCAGCTTGCCAGCTGCAGATCTCGGGACTTCTCAGCCTCTATGATGCATGTGTCAATTCCTTCCTTCCTTCCTTCTACTTACTCATTTATTTATTTATTACAATGTTATAATATAATATATATTATATTAATGTATCATATATTAATGATAATATATAATATACTAATAATATATATTAATTTTAATATGTATTAATAGTATATATATATAATATATAAAATACACACTTCTGTTTCCCTGGAGACCCCTGACTAACACAGGCCCACTCAGGCTCAGCCTACCACCAAGAATAGAAAGAGGAAGGAGGTGCATCTGAGCAGCACCCACAGCCATTTCCCTGGACTGAGGATGTCTCCTTCCTTTCCATAGAATAAAGGCCACCTGCTCCTCGTTTCAAATGTTCTTGAGAAAACCCTCTTCAGCTTTTCTGGCCTAAAGAAGTGAGGACTCAGCAAGGGACTAGAGCATTAGAACCAGCATCAGGCTGCTCTAACCGCTAGCTGCAGAAGCAGCCACAGGCAGGGTAGGGCATGAAGAAACCCTTCTAACAGTTGATTTCTCTTGCATCTCTGTGGAAGTTGCTGGGTTCATTCAGACTGCCACCAGCAAGGAATATTTGCTCAGAGATCCATTCGAGCAGAAATACAATGAGATAACTAAATTTTCTGATACACTAAATGTGATCCTAAATCAGATACAGCATATTTTTGAACATTCATGGCTCTGGATTATCTTTGCCACTGAACCCCTCCATCAGACAGGGAAATTTACAATAGTGTGACATTAGCTTTTACTGTCCTGACTGTCTTATAAAAACTACATTTTGCTCTGCTTCTTAAATATATTAGTGTAACTAGAAAAGTTACGAAAAACAGAAAAATGAGACAATAAATGAGACATTAAAAAAGAAAAAATTAAACTAGCAAGTTTTGACCAAATATAATTAGAAGAAAACTAATGTGTAAATTCTGAAATTTTTCAAAACACAAAATCCTTCCCTTACCTTCAAGAGAAATATTTAATTCAGTATCTTTATTTTAAATCTGATTTCACCATCAGCATTGTGCAATTTTCGATGTAACTGTATAATGACGAAGGGCCTCCAAACCAAAACATCAGCCTGTCCACACCAGAGGGTATTCAAAAGAAAACTTAAGATGCTGTGGAAGCACTGTTTGGAAGACAAGCAATTTTAGCAAAGTAGTGAATCAAAAGGGAATCTTTCCGGCCTGTTGGCTTTCACTGTGCATGTCTGGGAACTTCAAGACAGGAGATGACTAGTCCCGTCCTGTCCAACGCAGTAGCTGATACTGGACACCTGAAATGTGGCTGGGCTGAACTGAATGTGTAGCAATTGTAAAATGCACACTGAATTTTGAAGACTTGTGTATAAAATAAAAGTATCTCATTAATAATTTTTGTATCAATTATATTTTGAAATACTTTTGCTGTATTGGATAAAATAAAATACCAACATGAATTTCACCTATTTCTTTTTACTTTTTTAATATGACTACCAGAAAATTTAAAAGGACATATGTTGTCTTGCGTTATATTCTACTGGACAGCACTGTGCCAGAGCAAAGAGGAGATAGAATTCCATGCATCATAAAAAAGACAGGATTTCATGGGGGAAAAAACTCACTTCTGTTGTCATTATTTAAAAATAAAAATCTACTGCACACTAAAATTAGATTCACTAAAATAAACGTCTTCAAAGACACAAATGAACTGCATGTGGATGTTGAGAAGTGTAACCCATCAATAAGCATTCTTGGTTTGCAATGTTGCCCCACATGTCATCATCCAAAGAAATCAAAGAAATCAATTAAAAGTAGTTGCAGAGTGTGAAGTCATCCTCTAGACCAGTCATGGAGTTTCCGTCTCTCTCCAACTGTTCACTGACAGGGGTACAATGTGCTCACTTGTATTGGCTGCTTTAAAGCCATGTGCAGTTATTGTTGGCAGACATGGAGAGGCGTGTAATAACAGGACAACTGACAAAGTAGTGAATCAACAAGATAGGTAATGCATCCAAGATGCACTGTTAGGAACAAATATTGACAACGCTAGATGCAACAAGACAGTACAGTGGGCATTGCTCCCAGTAAACGCTGATTCATGAAATGTGTAATCAAATTACCCATTGCATTTACCTGTCGGCCATTCCATGCTGAACGCCTTGTTGCATTATGCTTGCCTGTTTTCTCTGGGAAAGTATGAGCTCTTTGCAGAAAGTGCCCATAACTTGTCCATCCCTATCACAGTTAAGACTTCCATTTCAAAGTGACAGAAACTTAAAATTAAACTGGATTAACCAAAAAAAGAGGGTTTATGGTTCTGGTAAATGAAAAGCCCAAAATACTTTAATTTCATGCATAACTGGACATCAAGACTGTGATGATCCTATGCTCAGGTGAAAAGATAGTTGTAACTCTGGACTTACATTCCATCCTCTTTGCCACCCCACAGGTGTCCCAGAATTTGATTTTATTGGCACTGATCCTGTTACATGTTAATCTCTGAACCAATCACTGTAGTCAAGGATATCTGATGTTCTGACTGGTCACTATGGAAAACATGTCACCTCCACCCAAATTCCAAGGACTTGAGGCAGAGGTGGGAAAGGTCCCCAAGGAAAACTGCAATGTTTTTACCAAAAGACCGGGCAAATGGATGCTTCAGCAGACAAAAAATCATAGGTGGCCACCGCCGTCTCTGAATCTCCACATCTAACTGCACATAAATGATACTCAATTAATGAGTTTTTTCAATGAATGAAAGAATGTATGCATAAGAAATATCCAATTCATGATGTATTCCAAACATAGAAATGATGTATCTGTTCTACTTTACATACATTCATTGTAACAAATGTTTATTGAGTTTATTATTTGTGAGGGACTGTTCTAGCCACTGGAGACACAGCTGTGAACAGCAGAGATGAAACCCTAGATATTCAAGAGGGGAAGGCAGCATGTGCAAGGTAATAAACAGTAAGTTTATTATATGAGTGATAAATAGGATGAAGAAAAATAAAGCAGGGTAAGGGGATGGGGAGTCATGGGGAGCCATGGTTGTCAGGGAAGAACTTTCTGCAAAGATAACGTCTGCACAGAGAACTGAAGTGCACAGGAAGTGAAAGAAGGAACTCGGTGAATATCTGGAGGAAGAACATTCAATATGCAAAATCAGTGGAGTAGGGGCATCTGAGGATGTTGAAAGAAATTTGGATGACATCCTAAGAGTAACGGAAAGCCATTAGCTGGTGGAGAAGAGGAAGGTGAAATTGTCTGGCTACTTCATGAAGAATAGATTATAAGCCCGCAAAAGATGAAAGAGCATCATCAAGACAGGAAGCTGCTGCATGAATCCAGGTGAGAGACAAGAGTGGCTTAAATCACAACGGGTGCAGTGGAGTGACAAGAAGTGGTCAGAATCGCGTACGTTTTGAATTGACCTGTGAGCAATGATATTTACATGGATAGGTAAGATCATCTGGTAGTTATAGATCTTCTCGGGCTAATGCAATCATTTAAATTGCTTGCCCATCATATTAAAAATTAGTCTCATCACTCCCTTAGCTGTGCTCTCATGGTGCTTCAAACATACCTGAACTGTAATATTAATTTTGTTGCACTGTCCTTATGTAGTTATAATCCTGGCACCATTACTCCTCACCCTCACATTGAATATAGGATATATATATCCTTGAATATAGGAACCATAGGATCATTTTTGTATTCCCATAGATTATCCTAGTACCAAGGCACACAGTAGGTTGGGAATTAATGTTTTGGGTTAGAAGGAAGGACGGGTGGGTAGGAGGAAGGAATAGAGGGGAAAAAAGGAAGAAATGTCAAGCAATTAGTTACTGATAGCTAGGAATACAAGCCCCAAAGTGACCTTGACTTGCTTACCAGGTATATGTATAAAGAGGTGGAGGAATTTGAAGAAGGTTGCAAATTATATAGATACCAGTGTACTACTCACTCGTAGATGATGGGTCTGTTCGAGGAAGGGATGACAGAGACAAGTTAAATGATCAGGTCAGCTGGGGAGTCTATGCATATGAGACTAGATTCCTTGTCTTGCATTCCAATTAGAACAGAGCTCCACGCCTCTTCAAGTACAGTGAAGAATTTATACATTTAAAGAAGGAAATGTATAAATTCCCCAACTACATGCAGTACATAGAAAATTCTACTATACCTTTACAAGGTTCTCAGGCTTGAGCACACATTCACAAAACACAGAGAACACTCCCTATTTCCTTCCCAGAACTGCCCATTGCCCCCATTCTCATAGGTCAAGAGACTACAGAGGTCATTTAACTTTCATCTAAGGGCAGCTGCAAATCCAGAAATAGAATCCACATTTCTAATCTACCTCCACATGGTTAGGTTCCCTCTTTCGCTCATAAGAATGCAAGGATAAATTTTATCATAAATATTTCCGTTTCTTCAGAGATTCGGTTATTTTCAGCAGTCTGGGTTGGCATGCTGTGAAATTCAAAAGCAAATACACATCTTCTAAAATATTTCCAGACGGTTTTCCTGCTAACACTCAATCCACCCCCAGCTCCCATGCACCGTTCATCCAGTTTCCCCAGCAAAGTTCTTCAGAAGTAGGTGAAGTAGCTGAAACCATTATTCTTAATGACACCGAAATCAACAGCAAGTATATTCTGAAAAAAATAAACGTACATAAATGCATTCTATTAAAGAGGCCGCTTTGTGATTGTGCTCTATCAATGGTTCTCTGCTGGGGACAATTATGTGCCCAGGGGACACTCTGCCATATCTAGAAACACTTTTAGTTGACACCACTGGAGAGAGCAACTGGCATCTAGTGGGTAGAGCCTGGGATGCGGCTGAGGCTCCTACAATGCACAGGACAGCCCCCTTCACAAGAATCCATACTAAATGTCCCCAGTGCCCAGTTGAGAAACCCTGCACTAAATACAGCAATTTCCTGAGCAATTTTAAAGAGCGAATATCCAAGGAAACTTGCATCTTCTCCTTCAACTCATTGCCTCACCTGTCCCATGAAGTAGCACAAGTAGCTGATGGATGATTTAAGATGACCATGATTCTGGAAAGGGATGTGTTCACGCCTGCTGCAGAGGAAGCACTAGAGAAATTTTCTGTATTAGCTTTTTATTGCTGCGTAACAAATGACCACATACTTAGCAGCTTAAAAATAACACCCATTTATTAGCTCACAGTTCTGCAAGTCAGAAGTCTGGGCATAGCACGTCTGGGTTCTCTGCTCAGGGTTTGCTAAGGCCATAAGCGGGGTGTCAGTCAGGCTGCACTCCTTTCTGGAGGATCTGGGAAAGAATCCACTTTCAAGCTCATTCAGGTTGTTGGCAGAATTCAGGTTCCTCCAGTTGTAGGACTGAGGCTCCATTTGCTTGTTGGCTGTCAGCTAGAGGCCACTCAGCTCCCAAAGGGCCCCTCCATCTCCCAAGCCAGCCACAGAGACTTTCTCACAGTTCAACTCCCTCTAGCTATGAACCTCTCTGACTTTCCTGATTCTGTATGATCATATGATTATTAGGTCCAACCCACCTGGAAAATCTCCCTATGCTAAGGTCAACTGATCTGAAGCCTTGATTACATCCACAAAATCCTCTCCCAGCGGCACCTAAATTAATGATTGATTGAATAACTGGGAGAAAGTGTGTGTACACCAGGGGCCCCGAAGCTTGGGGCCAACTTGGAATTCTACCTACCACAATTTGCGTACGGTATTATTATCTCACTTAATTCTCACAGCTGCCCTTTGAAATTTTTTTTTCATTTCCACTTTGTAGATGGGGAAACTAGATTCTCAGATATTTTGATAATGTCTCAAAGCTGGGTGAAGGGTACACGGGAACTCTCTGTATTATTCTTGCAACTTCTTGTGAGTCTAGAATTATTTCAATATAAATGCCTTCCAAAAGAATAATTTTGCCAAGATCACACAACTAGTAAGTGAAAGAGATGGGCTCCTAAAATCCCACGCATTTTAACATGCCATCCTGCCTTCTCAAACTACTGCACAAGGCATTTCCAAGGTGATAGCATCTCTAAAGCCCCTGACATTTATCTAGACCAGTGGTTCTCAATCTTAACTGTGCGTTAGAACCAACTGGGGAGGCTTTAAAAAGCACAGATACCTGGGGTCCCCCTCTGACATTCTGTTTTCATTGGTCTGGGGTGATATCTGGGCATCTGTGTTTTTTAGAGCTCTGTATGCTAAGAGTCACTGATCTAGACTTATTATTGAATCATAAATGACAGTTAAACATGTAATATTAAACAGACATTAGTATTTGCTTTACACACAAAAGGAATCCTTTTCAAGGAAGAGAATTCATCTTACTTCAATGCATTTTACTGGAAAACAGTGATTGCAAAACCCAGAGACAAGACTAAGATGCAGAAAAATATATTAGCATATTTAGAGTGAAAATGCATTTAAGTAATATTTTCTTTCTGCCACATTTCTGTGCTGCATAAACTCAATAATCAAGGTGGAAAAAAAGTAGTATTCATTATTTATCCATGGAGAAATTAATTTTGGGTCACTCTTCCTTTGCCTCCTGGAAGTGGCAAAGTAAAATGTGGAAGGGAGTTGAGGAATTGGGAAATCACAGGATGAACCCATAGACAGTAAAAAGTACTCTGCTGTAGGAGAAGCCAGTAAGTCATCAGAGAGATAATCTCCTTTACTAGCTTATCTCAATCCCTTTAAAGTGCCGTCTCTCAAAGAAGGATGCGCGCATAGCCGACTTCTAGTAAATTAGTGATGGGCACTACAGAATTTATGTCAGACAGCATGCCCCCTTGACTTGTAGTGGTAATAAGATAAAATATTCCAAAGCTCCGCAGCATGAATAAGCAATCAAAAGAATTCAGCTGCAAATGAAATCCTTAGATACATCAAAGGCATCCCTCGAGGAGAGGTGAGCCTGCTGTCCAGACACAACTCTCTCACCAGACTCGTATTATGGTATTTGAGAGCACGTCACCCTGTGATTGGACGGAAGAACCGTGGGAACGGGCTTTCCTAGGAATGACTTGATATAACTGAGGAGAAACTCCTGAGTTTGTGGACAGAGAGATGTTGGAAGCCCAGGCAAGTATTTTGGGTCATGAAGGCTTTCATGTACCCTGCTATCAGTAGGCCTGTTTATATTTGGACTTCAGGAATTAACCAGTACCATTTTCTCTTATACTGTTTATTGCTGGTGGTGGAAAACCATGAAATTTCACCAGCACATATGCTCTGCTGGAAAGAACTATTCTTCTAAGCGACTGTCTTAGGCTCATGGAAAACAAAGACGACAGTGATATTGGGTAGCTAATGTCAATATTAGTAAGCAAATCTCTGGCCATAGCTAATGTCCTGTATGTGTTTGGCACCTCTGCTTTTCACAAAGTAGGTCTCTTGATCTCTCTCTCTCTCATAAAATATAGAATTACACGCAACTAAGAAATCCCATATATATATGCATGTTCTTTTCAGCAACAGCAAAAAACTGGGAACATATTAATCAAAAGAGAATGATTAAATATGCAGCAAAGAGAATAAGATAGATGTCCACATAGTGATCAAGAAGGAACGCCAAGACAGACATTATTTTTAAGTACTCCTTCCCACCAAAAAAATGCCTCAGGAAAAATATTTGCTAATACAATTTATGTACATTTTAAATGCACACACACACAACAGAAATAATAAACTCTGGTTTCAAAAAGAGCTTCAGACTGATAGCTGTGGAGCCCTGCGTATTGCCCTAGACCTCCTTCTATGCATTAATTCACATATCGATATATAAATTAAAATCTAATTTAGCCTTATTTGGATACACAGATGAGCTGAGTGTGGCCCTCTGAGGCTTACAGACAGGTGAGGGAGCAGATAAAGCCCAGAGCCCCACACACGTGTTCTCACGTATGATATAGGTTACAACCACGGTGTTATTGCTGAGTAAGTCACATGAGATACCAGGCCCCCAAGGAAGCATTGGACTCATCTCTGGAACTCAGGAGGTTCTACATGCAGAAGGAAGACAAGGGCAAAAAGAGCTGAGAAACTGAGAAAGAGAGGACAGTGATGACATCCTTGGGTACCTCGGATCCAGCCCTGCTGAAAGCTAGCCATTCTAGGATAAGAAGGGAGGGAGGCGGTGGGAGAGGGAGGGGAGGAGAAGAAAGGTAGAAGAGAGAGGGAGGGAGGGGTGAAGGGGAGGAAAGAGGAGAAGGGAGGATGGGAGGGAAGGAGGGCAGGCAGAGGGAGGAAAGGGAAGGATGAATTAGAAAGATTATCCCACAGCCAAAGTACATTTTTTACGCTTAATCTAGTTCTTTTTTTTGTTTTTTTTTGTGAGGAAGATCAGCCCTGAGCTAACATCCATGCTAATCCTCCTCTTTTTTGCTGAGGAAGACTGGCTCTAAGCTAACGTCTATTGCCAACCCTCCTCCTTTTTTTCTCCCCAAATCCCCAGTAGATAGTTGTATGTCATAGTTGCACATCCTTCTAGTTGCTGTACGTGGGACGCGGCCTCAGCATGGCTGGAGAAGCGGTGCGTCGGTGCGCCCCCGGGATTCGAACCTGGGCTGCCAGCAGCAGAGTGCACACACTTAACCGCTAAGCCACGGGGCTGGCTCCTTAACCTAGTTCATGATGGAGTTGTTCTACTTGCAACTGAAAAGTCCTACTATGTATAAACAAGAAGAATCTCTACATTTTGATTCACACTACCCACCCCTGCCTGCCCCCTTAGCACACACACCAGGTAACACTAGCTGGAGCATTAATAGTCACACTTACAAGTTGTGATGTAGTCCATAAAGCAAAAACAATTCTCCAAAGAGATTCCAATAGTCCACCATTTCCCCTGAGAAAGTTCTTTGCAGACACCTTGAGGACACTGATTCACAGTCACCAGTGCCTGCTGGGTTGGAACCATTCGTGCAACTTTTCCTTCCTTTATTCAAATGAATACCCAAGCTCTACCTAGAACCTACTGAATTTTCAGAGGTGGGGCCTAAACACATGTTGTTGTTGTTTTTCAAAGTGACCAGGTCTTTTTGAAATGCATGGAGAAAAAAACACTACTTCAAACCTTGAATACTATAAATTATATAGTATTATAAATTAAACACTATGAAGGCCTAGGTCTGTACAGGTCTTAGCTAAATCTTCCTCTCCACGGCTCCAGTTAATAACCTAATAAGTGCTCAATAAAGATAAACTATTATTATTATCTAGACTAAAACTTTCCTGCCTGTGGGTGGTAAGGCAGATTGACATTAGCCAATTTTGGAAGACCTTTATGGAAGAAGGTCTGCAACAATGACAATTATTACTCTATCATCACTACCACCGATATTATTAATTCGTGCCAGGCACTTGTTTAAGCATTGTACATAGAGTAATTTCCTTTCAATTAAGCATCCATAAACCCCATGGGGTAGGTACTATCAGTATCCTTATCTTACCGGTAAAGAAATTAAGCACAGAGAGGGTAAGTAACTGGACCAGGTCATGCAGTTCGTAAAGGCCAAAGCTGGGACTTCAGAATCTGAGCTCAAAGCCATTACATGACACTGCTTTCTCAAGCATGCATTGATCCAAATCTTGACCTATTTGTTGATCCTTCCTCTTTGATTCCTTATCTTTCTCTCATTTCTTCATAGTTGATCAAGTCGTGGTTATTTTCCCCCACAAAATCCCCAAACAATCTCAGCAGGATGACTGCCAATATGCCAGCGTTCTCTTCCTGTCCTGACAGGTTTGGAAAGGCTCCAGGATGGGAGCTTCCATTGCCATTTCCTTCGCAGACCCTCCCCTGGTCCAAAGTCAAGAATAATCAAGCATGGAGCTCGGACTATGTGCCAGGCTAAGCCCTCATCATAAATTGTCGAGGCTTAGGAGATAGACAGAGAAGGCTCCCTTCTTGCCATTTAACAGAGGAGAAAACTGAGGTGCAGAGAGATGGAGAAAGCTTGGGAGGCTTGATGCTTCAGTGGCCATCCTCAAACAGGCAGAGAGCATGGGGAGGAAGAATCCACCTTCCGCCCTCCCATGTGAACTCCCCTCAGATCAGCCGTGGGGTTCTGCTCTCTGGCAAGAAACTTGCCTATTTTTTTAAAAAAGACATTGGCTGGCATTTTGCTAAAAGTGTTACTATGAGCAAATAATTGTCTTCACAAATCATGCCTGAAAAGGGCATCCAGGAAAGGCAAAAAAAAAAACAAACAAAACTTTTTACCCTTGATGAATCAAGTAATAACCTAAGAAAACATTTCTGATTTGGATCAGCCTTGTAAATACAACCCAGTCTAATCCTTAATTTCACATGATCCTCTCAAGTGATTGAAAAGTTCCAAGGGAGTGTATGTAATTCAGCAAACTCCTGCTAGCTACCAAGGCCACACAGAGCACAGAGCCTGGTGTCTCTCTGCCTGTCTGGACTAAGGTCATTTAACTTCAGTCCTTTCATGAATGGAAGTCAGCTTCCTAAAGACTACTGGGCAGGCAGTGACCAGCAACAATCAATGGCCAAGCTTTCTGAGTCATAAAATATTTCTGAAAAGGCGAGATCAAAGCGTCCCGATCGCCTATTGAAACCCAACTGCTTCTAAAGCTCATTGCAGGGACCCAGGCTCTCTGGAGAATGAGTCCCTGCAGTCACAGTCCAAAAAGACCACCACTAAGAAAGATACAATGAGGACATTAGGGCAGCCAGCCATGGAGGAGAAATGTCACTTACGGTTTAATTGTTGGGGACAAAGAAAAGAGAAACGAAGGAAAGCCAAGTGACAAAATTGGACACTGCATCAGGAATCGAGGCTGGAGGGATCTCATGGCAGTCTTGACCACGGCACACATTCCACTCTGAGCCCCTGATGCTGGGCTGAGGCTGGATCCTAATCAGAGACTGGACCGAAGATGCTAAGAGGAACAGCACAGCAGTCCACCACTCTCGCCAGCTGGGCCCTCGCTGAGGTTATTAATCAAAGGTGAAGTACTGATGTATTACAGATCTGGGTGGAAATGTAATACAGGCGACAGTTCTTGCATGCCTTTTCACTTGATCTTCACATTGTGAATGGAGCTCGAATTTCTTAAGGGGTGCATTTCCCCAACTGCGACACACAGTAACTAGATTTATCAAATACCAATAAAGTGCAAATAATCTTAGACCTAGGAATCGCTCTTCCATGGTGAACCACAGAACCCTGGACAAGTTGTTGATGGAAGTATGATTAAAAAGGGGTGGAGTAGTCAAATTAGTATCAAAATTCCACCTCTCGGAACTTCACAATACATATTAGTACATTAAAAGCTGTGAAATGTATTACAGAAAAGACATTTGCTTAATTTCATTTAAACTTGAAGTTTCCCAACTTCATTGGGAACCCTCTAACTTCCTAGAGCATCTCCTACCAGTTAGAAATCAATACATAATATTATAGTATCTCTTTTGAGAATCATTGCTCTGGTGATTTTCTTGTCTCTACCACTCTGTGAAGAAATGCTCCTTGAAAAAAAAGTTTCGATGGCCAAATAAGTTAGGCAAACTCTAGGTTTAAACAGAGTTAAACAAATGTCTTTAATGTGGGACATTTCTGAGTCGTTAATATGCTAATGTACATGGTAAAGCTGCAACAGGTGGCATTCGGCACTAATTGGACTAGGCACCCCTCATTTCTGAAACCATACTCCACGAACTCTGTTCCAGGGTACTGCTGAATCTTAGCTTGGTTCAAAACAAAAGAGCAATTTCTAGGTCTAAAATTACCACTCTATCTTCTCCCTTAGAATGAAATTCTATGAATAGGAGTACAGCATCCACCTTGTTTGCAGTTTATCCACTACGCTCTGAACAGCACCAAACATAACAGAAGCTCAGCAATACTTGTTGAATGAAAAAAGTGATCATTTAATGTGTCTTTCCAGTCAGTTCTTAAAATATGACATTTCCACTAAGTCTCAGAAATGAGATCAACCTGTTAAACCAACAGCAATTATTAAAACAATTTGCCTGTATGTTCAATGTCTTAATCCAATGGCTCTCTAATGCTAATATGCATAAGAATAATTTGGAAAATTAAAGTAAACATTCCCAGACCCAGCCTCCCTGACGGACTGTTGTGGGTAAAGAAATTCAAATTTTCAACATCTCAAGTGAAGCTAATACAGCTGATCACACTCTGAAAAATCACTGTCCCAACAAAAAGGAGCACTAAGGTGGAGCATTTGGGGGCAGAAAGGCCTTTTAGATCTCCTAGCATGTAGAAAGAAAGATACAGGTTTGTTCTATCATCCCAGAAAACAAAATTAAGAAATACAGGTCAAAGTCACTAAAAGGTAGGTGTAGTTCAACATCACAATGAAGCGTCTCCCAGCAATGGCTTGGGCTTCCTGGCTGTAATGACCTTCTTATCACTGTGGTAGTCTCGGAGAGGCTGGATATGGTAGAAAGGACACACATGGCGCCAATGATGAGATTAGGTTAATCTGCAACCCTGAGACTCTGGGACAAAGGCTGCAAACCCAGATGCCTCCATAGAATGTAAGGCAGCCAGGTGTAGGGGGCACTGGAGAGGGCTTGGTCCTGTCTAAAGACATTCAAAATTTTAACAATAACCATCCCCAGAAGTAACGGTAGGCAGGATTCACTCAGGGAAGTTTGCAATTTCTGTTTTATGAATTATTCCGAGTAAATAACCGCCTACTCAACTCCTGAGTAAAGTGAGACCTGTCAGTTGGGTGGGAGGGGGGTGCATTTTACAAAAATATTTTAAGCATAGTTTAATTCTGAATTACTGACGGAAATTCCCTACCAGAGAAATCCTGGCTGGAGTATGTATGTATGCATGAATGTACATGTGTATGGATGTATATATTTCACTATTATAACCCGTCTATCCTTTCTCACTCTCTCCTGGGGTTGACCTAGCAGTTAAGATCATGGTTAGCTGGGCCTGGCCCAGTGGCATAGTAGTTAAGTTCGCATGCTCCGCTTCAGCAGCCCAGCATGCCCGGGTTCAGATCCCAGGTGCGGACTACACACTGCTCATCAAGCCATGTTGTGGTGGCATCCCATATACAAAGTAGAGGAAGATTGCCACAGATGTTAGCCCAGGGACCACTTCCTCAAGCAAACAGGAAGATTGGCAGCAGATGTTGACTCAGGGCCAATCTTCCTCATCCACCAAAAAAAAAAAGATCATGGTTAGCTTTCCTGTTGGTACTTTGTTATCTAAAGGTGACTTATTACGTTCCTAATATACACTGCTTGCACACTAGGAGATTTCTATAACCTCTAAAGGCATTCTGATGCCCATCCTCCAGCTCCACTGTTGGAGAAACACTGGTGCAGAGACTTCAAATGGAAGAAGCGCCATCTATCAGTCCCCTGCAACTCGTGTCAGTTTCTATATTAATGAAAGAAGAGTTGCTCATCTCTTTTAGCATGTTAATGTTGATGAGTCTTTCCAACAAGTATGTCAGAGGTTTGTCCCTCTCCTGAATTCTTGAATCATTTACTATTCTGAGTCCATTATAGTTACTAGTTAACTTTTGAGAAGGTATGAAGCCCTTGTTTGGCCAAAGAAGTTGGGCAATGTCTATAGGTTCCAGGTGGCCAGAAGGATGAAGAAATTCTTCCTCCTGACATGATTATCTCTCTCCATCATCACATCTTAATGTGCCTAGCGAAGAGTTCCCTCAGTGTGGTACCTCGTGATCTCACAGTGCTCGTTATTGCTATTTGATAGTGTTTCATAAGCCAATCAATGCACTGTTAGAGATGCATAGCCATAATAACAAAGACGTTAAGTTGGGAAAGGAGTGTTTTTGCTCAGAATTCTTCTTTCTATTTACAGAGAAAGGCAAAAAACACCACAATGTAGGCTGAAAACATTTATACTATTTCCTGTCTATATATAACATAGATAGATCACAAAAGAGGGGATACAAATGGCCGATGAGCATAAAAAACAGTACTCAACTTCAACAACCATCAGGACAATACAAACTAAACCCATAATGTGGTACCACTTCATACCCATCAATCAGAGTGGCTGAAATGGAAAAGATAAGACAATAGCAAGTGTTGGTGATGATGTGGAGCAACTGGAACTCTCACACACTGCTGATGGCAGTGTAAATTAGTACAACACTTTGAAAAGCTGTTTGGCATAATCTACTAAAGCTGAACATATGCACACCTATGACCCAGCAACTTTATTCTCAGGTATGTTTCCAACAGAAAGTGTCCATAAGTTCACCAAAAGGCCTAGACAAGATGTTCAGCAGTACTCTGCATAACAGCCCCAAACTGGAAACAATTTGAATGCCCACTGCCAACTACATGGAAACACTGTGGAATATTCATAAACCAGGATATTGTATAATTCTAATTATGTAAAATATTAAAAGAGGCAAAATTAAGCTATGTTAGAAGTTACCTCTGATGGGTAGTGACTGGGAAGGGGCCACAGCGGGGGCTTTGGGGCACTGGTAATGACTTGTTTGATCTAGTTGTGGTTATGTGGGTATGAACTTTGTGAAAATTCATTAGGCTGTACTCTTGATTTTTGCATTTTTCTGCATATACATTACACTTCAACACAAGGTTACAAAAATTAATACAGAGCAGTGTCTCAGCTTCTCAGTTGTGGTTCTGTCTTCTTTCAAGTTTTTTTCTTACTGTTTTATTGAGTATGGGTGTATGTGTTGGTGTTTCACAGATGTTTGGCAGGGTGATGGGGAGGTGGGTAATGCAATGGGGATAAGCTTGATTCTCTCTCTATCCCACACCAAGTGGGCCCTGCCAGGGTCAACAAATAGGATAATCAGAGTCAGAGGCCTACAGATGGCAGTGGTCTTAGAAATCACTTTACATGGTTCAGGAGAGAAAACTGAGGTCTGGAGAAGTAAAGTTAATTAAGTATATGCAGCTGGTTTGTGGAACAGTAGAGACAATCTAAGTTTCATGATTCCAATTTATATCAGCCTTATACACAGGCAGATGTGGTTGTCAATTACTTCTTTCACATCCATCACAAAGATGGAAAATTTTAACCTGCCTTATTCTTCTGTGTTAAGTGATCATTTGCCCCCTGTTCAACAGTAAACCTCCTCCTTAGGAGAAATAACCCAGCATCTATTAAGATGAGACAACTGATCAGATTTCCTCTCACTCACAGAGAATGGAATCCTGAGAGAGCTAAACAAGAGGTGGCTAAGTTTCGCTGGAACTAGAACAGCTATAGAGCAATTATTCCCTGCCAGGAACTGCTGTAGCACTTTCCATGCAAGAAGTCACTTAATCCCCACAGTCCGATGCTGTAAACTCGCTTTTTATTCCCATTTTAGAGATGAAGACATTAAGACACATAGAAGTTAATCACTTGCCCAAGGTCCTACTAGTAAGAGCTAGTGTGAGAACGACTTTGGACAGACTGCTCTTAAACACTGCGTTATGTGGAATGGGATAGCTTAAGCCACTATGGTGGGTGGGGTGTTAGGATACTGGAATAGACAGGAGAGAGGGAAATACGGGAGAATGCCCCAAAAAGAGCAGGAGACTCATCACAACCAAACCAAACAAACAAACAAAAAAACAAACAAAAAGATACATTCATGTGTGTAACTATGCTACAACATATAGGTCATTAGCAAGCACGTCGATCATTTAAATGGATCAAGCTTAACTGGGAATTGTTAAATCTTTGCTTCACTCTGTATCTTAAAGATTATACCAAAGAATATCATAACTCTGGTTGTGATGAAAGATTTTAGCTAAATTTCAAGCCATATTGTGGAGAAAAAAAAAGTTTCAACTAGCAAAGAACATGGGAGCCCTCATTCACGGGCACCTAAGCCACCCCTCTTGCTTTGTGCCACAATGTGCCATGTACATTACTAACTTCATCCTCACGTGGGCCTTCTCACATTTTCCTTCTTCAGGCCATCCCAGAGCATGACCATGGTGTGTCTCAACACACACAAACTCTTCTGTCAGTTCAAGACACTTCTCCATTGCAATGCAGAATGACATCAACCCCAAATGCCATTTACTGCCTCATATATTTGATTGATTTCTGAGAGAAGTATCATTTACACCAATATTCTTGGCCTAGAGCTTGACAGATGAGGATCACACAGAGAGGAAATAACACTTGTCTCAAACACTTTTAAGTGTTCTGCCTCCCCGGATGCCACACTCAATCCTGCCAGCCCTCGAACACACCACATCGCATTCTCAAAGAATGTCTTATGTGAGCAGGACAACATGAACCGATCAGTCAAAAGAAAACAAAGGGCCTCCCTTCTACAGTGAAGGTTGGGCTTAACAGAGCTGCTGAACACAATTTTGCATTAAAATACAGTTTTCCCGTTTCAAAGCAATGTAGAGGCATGTGGCTTGTTATATAATGCCTGGTCTCTCAAGACTTTACAAAGCGAATGGCATCCATCAAATTAATTTCCTTGGGGATCGTCTCAAACACAGAGAATGAAGAGGCCCAGACCATTAAACATCAAAAGAATGTTCTAAATGGTAATTAAAGTTCTACTATATTTTCTTTTTCTGGGAGCAGATTAGATTAATTCAATTGAGAATATTATAAGTATCAAAGCTGACAGTGCGAATGTGTCGAGTTGGCTGGAAGAACACTTAATATTGCAGACATCTGTTCATGCAAGTCACACAAAACACACGAGAGAGGGAGTCGACTCCGAGTGCAGAGTACTCACCAAGCCGGCACACGTAGACACAGCGACGGAGGAGGAGCTGTCATTTCTGATAAATCCCTGATAGAAACATCGCTGCACCTCGGGTTCCCGAGTCTCTGAAGCACCATCTTTTCCGAGTACCTGGACAATAAAGTGACTGCTCAAAATCGCCGAGGGCTTAAGTTCTAAATGTAGTTCCTGTCCAAATGCTGAAAATCGGTAATGCAGGGAGCTGCTGGCACTCTGCGCCGACCGCTTTTTCCTGCCGTTGTGCAAAATGTCGTGTGAAATATACGACCCGCCCGAGTCCACTTCTACTGGCGTGACAAAGACGTAATCTGCAATGGGAAAGGGTTAGCTGTCAGCACCCAGAGCCGGCAATGCCAGAGAGTCGCTTTCCAACGGGCTGGCAAAGAGCAATGCACAGCTCAGATATCTTCGTTCCTATAGCCATGCACCTAGATGAACTAGAACTCAGAGCAGCTTATGAAGAGAACTCGGTGGTCTTTGCAATTAGCTCTGCCACAGTAATTCGTGCAAAAACAGAAAGTCAAGCGCAATCCTGATGAATGTCAAGAATGTTTTGTGAAAAATGCCACAACTCTCATGGCCTGTAGATACATTTTTATACATTAGTCATACAGCCATCCATACATAAAAAGTGAATTTTTGGAGACAAAATTAACAAATATAAAAGCACAAAAGAAATGAAATTTTTTTCAAGGAGATTAATATCTTGTGTTTAAACTGAATTGGGACCATTTTTTTTTTTTGCAGAGTTTAAATTTCAAATGACAACTCACAGTGCTGAGTAACTTGAGATAGTCCCTCAGATAATTAACATGTAACCTGAGTTGCATATTTCTGATATTAATTATATGTGATAATAAAACTCCAGCATTTGTATCTCTCTTAACATTTTATTATGAGCTTTCACAGGGACAATTCCATTTAATTGTAAGCATAAAATATAGTAGATGCATAAAAATGCCTAGGAATAATCAGAACTTTCCTGTAGAGTCTGATGTTTAAAATCGCTCAGACATGTTGGTGGGGGAGTGTCAGATCAGAGGACACCTGGAAAGGCATGTTTAAAAATACCTTCACCATTGCTCCCTAGAGCAGCACTAATTGCTGCTTGTTCTAGAGAGGAGGAGCTAAAAAAACAATTTGCTGCTTGAAAAAAATGAAGCCAGCACACTGTTTTCTATCACCAAACATTGAAACCGAAAAATATCATCCCACAAAATGATGTGGAATATGCCCTCTGTGCATTAAAAAACGCTCTGCATTTCCACTTTCTAGGCACAGAATGGGAAACTAATTTGGAAAGTGTTTAGAAAGATTCCGAATAACTAAGAGGCATGTTTGAGTCACTTGGGTCCTTGGTTACTGGAGGAGGAAAAGAAAGAGGAATTTCCCTTTTCCCAAAATAGTCAACAACCAAAAAAAAAAAAAAAGGCTAAGGAATGAACAGAAGCCTTGTAGCTACCAGGGATCAATGAGTGATCTTCTAATTGGGCCTATGTTTGCAAAAAAAATCCCAATATGACAATAATTTTCAATTGTTTTCTTCTGTGAATGTACCATCTGTGACTTTATTGTGTGAGCAACTCTCATTCTTACAATGTTCTTTATGTCCTGCCTCTTCAATTTTCTCCTTGACTCCTTTAACTAAAAATACTATCTAATAGGGGCCGGCCCAGTGGCGCAAGCGGTTAAGTGCGCACGCTCCGCTGCAGTGGCCCAGGGTTCGCTGGTTCAGATCCCGGGCACGCACCGATGCACCACTTGGCAAGCCATGCTGTGGCGGCCTCCCATAAAAGTGGAGGGAGATGGGCATGGATGTTAGCCCAGGGCCAGTCTTCTTCAGCAAAAAAAGAGGAGGATTGGCAGATGTTAGCACAGGGCTGATCTTCCTCACACACACACACACACACACACAAATTTTTTAAAAAACTATCTAATTGACATGCATATTAAAAAGTAATTCAAAAAAAAAGGTTTTCTCTTCTCTTAACCTTAAAAAACTGAGCAGTATATATACTATTTCTCCTTTTAAAAATCTCTATTTGTTGCTTTACAGGTATGTGGCTTTTGATTTAAACCTCCTCCCTCCACCATCCGAAAACCTAACTGTGACTGTGAAAACCATCCCTGACACATACTCCAGACAGTCTCTACAATAAGTTTTCTTACCTCCTTGTCCAAAACCATCTGAAACTCTGCCTGCTCTTAGTTGGGAGGCCATGTGGGAGCCTTATCCAGCCAGCCTTCCATGGAATCAGCCCCTGCACAAAGACCCCCACACCCCCACCCACCCAGGCACCTGCTACTAGTTTGTTTCCAAGGGGAGAATGAACAAGCTGACAGTAATATTCAGTCCTGTATGGGAAGAGGGGCAGTCAGAGCCTCCTGTGGAGAGTGATTTGATCAGTTTGCCCAGGGGCTGACTAAAGATGAGGTCCTTACAGGTGGTGGGGACCTCCAGCAATCTGTACTGACAGAACAGTGAGGGGTTGTTTTAGGAACTGCAGCCAGCCTCTCTGGTTGGGCAAAAGGTTAATTTCTCAAGACCTAATTCTTGGCTCTCTCCTGTCCCCTCACTTACCCACTCCTTGGCACAGCCCTGCTCCATGACTCTGCCATCCCTCTCTCCCTAATATGATCCTTTGTCCTCTGACAGGAGTAGGAGATGACCCTGCAGGGCTAAAAATTACAGAATCTCAGATGGACATCAAGGTCTTGCTAGACACCTTGGATCAGGGATCAGGTGTTCTCCTGTAGCTGGTGGGAACAATGGGAACAAGGATTTTCCTCCTGGGCGCCATCGAAAAGTTAATAAATGACAGAAGTGAAGGGTGTTCTGGAGGTTTGTGGCTGGGGAACCTTAGAAGAGACAAAGGGCCCAGAAACCTCAAGCTACCTACTTTCCTCTCTCTAAAAGCTGTCTTTGGGAATGCATGACACAAGGGCAGAGAAAAGGAGAAAAGAGAGGGAAGGGAGAAAAAGGACAGAAGTGGAGAAGAGAGCAAGGAGGAAAGATGTGGGGAGGAAAAGGGGCTCACAGTCTCATCCTCCACCAAGAATTAGCTTTCTCAGAAGAGAAGGAAATGAGGAAGGGGTCTTTTGATATCCACTGCCTAGTCAATGTCCACTTCCTTTCTCATTTCTCATCAAAGTTAGGATTCTTTTTTAACAAGCCGTTTGTGAACTGGAGAAAGTATTGTTTTCTCATTCATGTGACTTGCAGCTTGAAGCATTGATTCTTTTGATAAGTTGAGTCCTTGCCACATCCTCCCTCTCCAAATAGGAACCATTTCCAGAAGGGACACACACCTGCCAGGTTGGAGGGTGCGCTTTTCTATCTCTTCTCTCTTTTAGGGGAAGGAAGGGACAACGTGCCTGGAAAGGCCCTTCTGGGGTGGGGGGCAAATACGAACCATCGTTTAATCCGCTGCCGCCGCTGCTGCTGTCACTGGCTAAGGCTGCGGCGACCGACGCACAGCAGAGGCAGCACAGCTGGAGCGCCTGCAAGAGAAAAGGTGACATCGCGCGTGAGGGGCGCGGCGGGCTTGGCGCCCCCTGCCACCCGCTCTCGGCGCGCCCCGTCGGCGGCACCTGCCTTGGCCACGCGCCCCAGTCCCGCCGGACCCCACGGCGGGCCGGAGCCGGCGGCGGGGAGGGCGCACGCGAGCAGGAGGGCGCACTCCATGGTCAGGTGCGGGCGCGGCGGCTGCGGGCGGCCGGACGCGGCGGGCGGAGCGCACGGGCGGCGCGCATTGTCCCCGCCGCCCCGGAGCGCGGAGCTCCAGGTGCGGCGCCAGGTGGGAGCCGCCGCCGCTCACATCGCGGGCCGGGCGCGCCGGGGCCTCCCCTCCTCCGGCCGCCTGCGCGCCCTCCCTTCTGCCGGCGCCGGCCTGCGGAGCTGCCGCCTGCGGCTCCCCGGGGGTACGGGGGCTCCCCGGGCCGGGGCTGGCGCGCGCCTCCGAGCGCAAACGGCCGGGGAACTCTGTCCGTGCCTGCCCGCGCGCTTGCCCGCCAGTCTGTGAGTCGGTCTGTGTCTGTGTGAGCGTCTGAGGCTCCCGGGGAAAGCAGCGCCAGCTGGCTCCTCCAGCGCGCTGGAGCCGAGCGCCCGCCTCTCCACCGCACGGTGATTGGCGACCAGCGGCTCCTGGGCCCGTCCGAGCCCCCGGGCTGGTGCAAGGGCGTGGGATTCCCGGCTCCCGCTCGGAGGGAGGGGGCGAAGGGGGAGGGGAGGCTGGGTGAGAGTGGGGGAGGGAGGGACCGACCGCCGAGAGAGGGAGGGGAGCGCCCTGGGTCAGGCTGGGTAAAGGTAATTGAAGCGCACGGAGGGATGAGTTGAGAAGGTGGGAGGCTCAGGTAAGGGGCGCGACTTCTTTTGCTACCTGTGTAGAGTTCGCTTTTTACAAGGCTTCTGGCGAGACAGCCAAGGTATTTAGCGTTCTCGACCTCTCCAAAGTGCCGGGTGCCATCCCCTGCCTTATCTCATTTACCTCAAGCCCTGTCCTTGCAAATGTGGGAATTATTAACCCCTTGATAAAGATGAGGAAACTAGGCTGAGCTGGGCTCACGACAGTGCAGCAACCCAGAGTAATCCCGGGAACTCGCGAATCTCAGGCAGCCTGAAGGACTGGCATCCTGAGCCTTGTCACTGTCTGCAGCTGTGCCGGCTGGCGGTGGCCTCGCCTCTTCTCCGGGCTCTGGCTCTCTTCTCCAAGCGACCATGCCTCCAACTCCGCGGGATCGAATCCTGGCCCCAGACACCCCAACCTACAGAAATCAGCCATAACAAACAGTGCTGCCCTCGCCATGAATGTGCATCCTATTTGCTGTGTGCCTGTTCATTTACTCAAAACATTTATTTGATCCCTACTGTTTGGAGGGATGAACAAAATATATTCTCACAGGCCAGTGGGAAAGACACTTATTGGATAACTCAACAACAATACCAGAACCAAAATGATCACAAATACTATAGAAGAATAGGCTCCTAAATTAGAACGACTAACGGCAGAATCTAATTGGGGGAGAGGGGCATAAGAATGTGTGTGTAAAGGTAAGAGGTCTCTTAAGAGCTGACATTTCAAATAAGACCCAAGAGAGTGGGTCAGTTTTACAGGGAAAGAGTGGAGTAGTGGAGTAAGATCTTGCGAGTCAGGAGAGGGAGCACAGCACCAGTAAAAGTCTTGAAATAGACAATGTGCTTGCCATGACAGAAGAGTTACAAGCCAGAGGGAGAGGCAGAAAGCAGAGGGCCAGGTCAACAGGACCTTGTAGGCTGGAGTGTAAGAATCTGTTAGATTTAAGATGTGAGTGTATGTGTGTAGGAGGCAACCTTATCTCCAATAAAAACTACATGGACCTATGCGAATCTGGATTGGAGGTGCTGAGGCAAGCCACGGAGACACAAGTAAGGAGTCTGTTGCTAGAATCCTGGTGAGCTAGGATGGCATCTTGGAGCGGGGTGGTGGCAGTGGAGTGGACGTATACCCTCCCCCGGTCCTAAGGGTACTGAGCTGATTACCATGAGGTCCATGTCACAGCTTAGAACTGTGCTCGACATGCATAGTTTGTCCACTGGATGCAGCAGTGAAGAGGTAAACCCAGGGCTGCAGAAGCAGAGAAGGTGGCACAACTTCTGCCTACGGGAAAAGCTTTTTGGAAAGGCCTCACAGTGAGAAAATCCAGGTTAAACAAACCACTTGGGTTTCCCTACCTAATCTGTGTAAGCTCTTGGGGCCTCCATGTTATAATCTGTAAAATAGGAATAAACACAGTACATCAAAAGGCTATCCCAAGGATTAAGTGAATATATTTTTCTGAGCACTTTATAAGTGGGCTTTAAAAAAACAGAGGATACCCTGTATTTCTTTACTTCATTAATCCTATGCCAAATCTAATGTGTATCAAATCACCTGTGCTGCTGCTTAAAATGCAGATTCCTGGGCCATGAGCCATGGAAACCCTGCTTCAGGAGATTTGGTGTAGGGCCCAAATATGCGTCTGTAGCAAGCACCTGCGGGTGACTCTGACACAGGTGATTTCAGTGCTTTATGTCATTTCAGTAAAGAACCGGATGCTAAAGGAAACTGGACATCAAGGACACGCAGTAAAAATGGTGCTCGAAGTTGTGTCACCAAGCAACAGACCAGATGAAAAAGAAGACTGGGATGGACAGCACTGTGAGTCATATCATCAAGTAAACACTGAAGGACACTGGGGGGTAAATGGGTTGTCCACACAAGGCTGAAAACAACCATGTCCCTCATTTGCATCTCTCCATTGAGATGCATTTGCATACAGTCATCCATACCCCTTTGGTCTCTCTCTTTTTTGACTAATAATACAGGCGACCCAGCATGGTCAGGGCTGGAGTCTCAGAACAACTCTTACCTGTGCTCTGTGCTAGATTGTGGAGTTTCTCACCCTTAGCACCATTGACATTTAGGGCTGGGTCATTCTTTGTGGTGGGGGCTGTCCTGTGCATTCATTGTAGGATGTTTAACAGCATCTCTAGCCTCTACTCACTGGATGCCAGTAGCACCCCCACAATTGTGACAAAATGTTGTGACATTACCAGATGTTCTCTGGGGAGCAAAACGGTTGCTGGTGAGAACCTGAATGAATAGTATGGGTCCCAATCCTATTCTGCGGCATTTTTCTCCACCAACCTGGAGCCTCACAGCCTCTCTCATTCAACTGGACAAATACTTGTTGAGTGCCACCCTTTGAGGGACTGGAAGGCTCCTTTCGAACCTAACGCAAGTGGCCCATCCCCCACTGATTTTGCAGCTCTTCTCTCATATCCCAGTAAACTTGGACACTGGGTAGATCTCAGCCTTCCATGGTTTGGCATAGAAACCATGAGTCATGTCTCACATACTTGTAGATCTAGAGAGCAAAAGTTCCAGCTCCATTCCTTTGCAGATGACCGGGTCCAATTTCTTCTGCAGGGCTAACACACAAACACTGTTACAGCCATGGCTTCTGGGTAATTGTATACACTCAATATTCCAGAAACTAGCCCTGCAATATGTACAAATTGCCTCTAGATGGTGACAGAGAGTCAGGAGCACATGGCCCAGCCTTTGAGTTGTGAATTGAAGAGTAGCACCTGCTTCTAAGTTACTTGGAAATATAAATCTTTGCTGATTTTAAAACTATAAATCTAAGACACTATAATGAATATCAAGTTCATAGTAATCAGTTTCAGTCCATTTGGGCTGCTATAACAGAATGATATAGACTGGGGGGCTTATGAACAACAGAAATCTATTTCTCCCAGTTCTGAATGCTGAAGAGTCTGAGATCAAGGCACTGGCAGATTCCATGTCTGGTGAGAACCTGCTTCCTGTTTCTTAAAGGGCCTTCTTTTTGCTGAGTCGTTACGTGGTGGAAGGGGCAAGGGAGCTCTCTGAGGTTTCTTTCATAGAGGCACTAATCCCGTTCATGATGGCTCAGCCCTTAGGACCTAATCACTTCCCAAAGGCCCCACCTCCAAATACCATCACATTGAAGATTAGGTTTCAACATATGAATTTCGAGGAGGGGCACAAACATTCAGGCCGTTGCATAAACCAACGGGGAGAAAAGAAAAGGAAAAAAAGAATCCCTGTTGTGTTGTACTCTGTCAAACTTTGCCCAGAGCCTGGCACACAGCAGGCACTCAGTAAATAGTTGTAAGAAGGAAGAGAGGAAGGAGGGAAGGATGGGAAGAAGGAAAGGAGGGAGGAAGGGAGGGAGGGAGGAGGAAATGGTGGGAAGATTTGAGATGGAGAGATCACACAGTTCCACTCTTAACTACTTAAACCTTTCCCCTTTTACCCTTCTTTAAAATCTATGCTACAGTTCAAGCCATTGGTTTTTCTTCTTTATACATTGACATAAGTTCAAGCTTTTTTTCAAAATATGCCTTAAGTCATGTACCCCCTCCTGGCCAGAGTAAGTAATAGATGGCAATCTCTGTTATTTATTTACTTTTCCCGTGGTCTCTTCCCTGGAAAGTAAGAAACGTTTCGCCCCTCTCCCACCACAGCTGACTCTCTGTTCATTAACCAACCCTTTATTTTCTCCTTTCCTTCCCATTTAGACAGCAGAGGGACACTGCCCCTGCTCTGGCATTTTAAAGCTGCATTGAATAGTTCGTCAGGTTTTATTCAACAGATTCCTGACAGTTTTCTGTAGAAAGCATTTTCTTGTTCAGAGAGAAAGATGTCCAAAGCCATGCATCCAAACCTAAGACAGGTAAAATAGAAACAGAAAACAAGTCTTAACTTACTTCAACGCAGTAGCCAAAAAGAAAACTAAAGAGATGGAAATGGATTTACATCCTTGAAGCCCTGAGAGGGAAGGGCTGCCTTCTGGCCCATGTCTCAGAAACAAGGTACGGTTAGCAACACAGTGGGGATGGGGGAGGACTAGGTGGAGGGCCACAGAGCAGCATGTCCAGACTTTATCTTCTTTACAGATAATCAGAAAGATAAGGTGTTCCCCACACACAATAGGGAATGAATGACAGTCAAACAAGTGACATGCAACAACTTTTGTTTTTATTCGTCAGTGACAATACAGGAAACAGAGCCTCTTAGTTTAACAGCCAGCTTTGTAAACAGATTGTCATCAAACACAATTTAGGAATTATCAACTGTTCTCCCTCCTCTCATTATATTTAGTCTTTCATTGCACTTTCTTAGCACATTGACATTGACCTCTTCCCTTTGTAACCTGTGCCCTCCTACTTGTCTGTATGATGCGGCTTCCTCCACTCATTCAGCTTTACTCCGTGGACCAGGCTCTGGCTACACATGCTGCTTCCCTGTCCTATATTTAGTCTTTTCCCAAGCCCTACTTTAAAAAGTAGCTTGTTTGCCCGAGGCTGAAGAGGCAGCTTTAGAACTAGACTACTTATTTCCATAAACGAATTCAAGGCCAAGTTCTGAACTCTCTGCGCAGTGGAAGAGGGGAATATATACTTTGCAGAAGATCTGGAAAATATCAGGCTGCCTCAGAAAGGGAAATAACTTTTATCTACATCAAGTATTCGCTCCTCATTCTCGACCACCGTGATCTCATCACACCAAACTCACGTCTCTAACACCGGCCAGGCATCCCCAAGCCTGGGACAGCCAGGATTGGGAACAACTACTGGTAATCAAAATCACCTGGGGAATTGTTAGAACTACATTCTTGGGCATCCTTATGAATAATCCAAATAAGTGGGTCTGGGATGAGGCCCAGACATCTGTCTTTTAACCAACACCTGGGTGTTTCTGATGTAACTAAATATATTACAAACCAGTAATTGTGGCCCACTGTGCTTACACCTCTGTTTGAATGCCAGAACTACTTCCTAGTCAAAAAGATTGAAAGCTTCTGGAATGCCTTTGATTCATTTCTTGTTTACGAGGAAGAAAAGTATCATAGAAAAAATGAAGGACAGGCCTGGGATTGAATCCTTGCTATAGTGATGAGCCACATTCGTTGTTCGTTTGACTAAATTTTTGGGTGGGAGAGGGTACTTGGCCTTCTGAACATTTCCCTCACCCTTCTGGTTTAATTCAGATTCAGACCTGCCCAAACATATATAATAATTTGGCAAAAATTATTGGCCCAATAGGTGGGCCCTGGACTCAAGTGTGACCTATTAGAATCTTTCACTGGTGTTGATCTGCACAGTTTGGGAGAATGAATCCATATTTCAGCTAAGGTTGTCACAATGTATGATTAGAGCCTGCAGCTGTCAGAAGCCATCCTCCTGAGCTGCAAAAAGGAAATCCATCGAGAAGCAGGAAAGAAAGAGGAAAATACACAGGTTCCAGTCTGAAGCCATGATGCTTGTACCTTAATCCTTGAAATCACTACCATTTGAGCCAAGAAGCCTCTCTCCAACTCTCTTTTCCCCTTTAAATAGGTCTGTATGGGGTTTCTATCACTTTCAACAAAAGTAGTCCTAGGACTTTTGCTATGTGACCTTGAACACAAAGTCTTAATGTGCTCATCTCTCATACAGGGAGAATAATTGCTATTTCACATACTTTTATTTTCATGAGGGCTGAATGGAGCAGCATATATAAAATGTCTGATGCAGAACCCAGAACCACTGGTGCTCAATAAGTGGTCACTGTTCTCCCCTCTCCTGAGCTTCCTTTGAACCGTATTCCTGTAGCTGGTCCGCTTCCCGAGGCTGTGAACTCTGGCTTAGAGAGGATGCAATCTGCATGTTCTTTCACCCAAACTCCAGGCTGGACCCCGATATTCCCGTCTGATTCCAGGGCTGCAGCTCCCTGACACAATGCCTGGGTGTGCATTAGAAAATGTTGCTCCCTTCTGTACTGGCACATGAAAGTGACCAAAAGTTGGAAGCTATGCAAATTAGGACAAGAGCGCCCCCTCTGGGCTAATGATGCCTTTTGCGGACAGGATTTAGAAGCCTACTGGGATTTCATTTCAACTCACCCCCAGAGAGAGTACAGCCATTCCCAGGGCACAGCCTGGGTTACAACCTCCTCTTAGCCCTTTTCTTATCTTGGATGGGGCAACTGACCAGGAGCAAATATTCGTCCTACCTCCTGCCTTACTGCATTATTATTTCTAAATGACCAATTTCATCCTTTCTCCCACTTACTCAGCATCCTCTCGCCTGTTCACACTCTCTCTGGGTGCTCTTTCAAAGGGCTGGGCTGTGCAGGTGGAGGTGAATGAGCTATATCCTTAGTCATGTACCCTTCACTTCTGCCATCAGTCCCCCGAAACTGTCCCCACCAAGGCGAGACTCCAAAAGATAATTTTATGGAAACGACAATCATAAAATGACAATGAAGCTATTTAAAAATACAGAGAATGGTAAAAATGTAGACCCTGTTCCTTTCACTCAGAGAGAACCATTAAAAAGAATTGAGAGAGAGCCCTTGGCAGTATTTATCTGTTTTAAATAGTTATAGCGTTTGAAACTACTGATCACTGCCTCCTTCTCAAAACTCTCTCACCTGCTCAGCTTCCAAGTCTTTACTTTGTCCTTTCTTTTCCCTTTCTAGTTTAATTTTTACTTATTATTTCCCTGCCCTTTTTATGTCCCTTAAATATTGGTGCTCCCCAGACTTCTGCCCTTGTCTTTGCTCGTAAGATAAAGCCCATTCCTGGGCATTCAGATCCCATCTGATTTGCTGACGACTCCCAGATCTGTTATTCCGGCGCAACTCTGTCCCAGGCTCTAGACACATATTTCCAACCACTTACGTTACACTTGCATTTTTAACTGGATCCGTCAGAGTCACCTTAAACTCAACAAGGCACAGAGCAAAACCATCAGCTAGTCTCCACCTGCCATCATCTGCCCAGAATCCCAAGCTGGGAATTTCGGGAGCCTCCCCTGGATGTGGGAGATAAAGAGGGAGTAGGGGGTCAACTGGTCCCGATACCTGCTTTTGAAATGCCTCAGGATCAGTCCCTCTCAGCCTCATCTCGATTAATTGAGGTCCTCAGTATTTGTCACACCCTTAAGACTTAGAGAAGGGGACATCTCATCCAGCACAGACTTCCCTGATTACCCTGGCTGGCTTAGGCTGGGCTAAGCACACCTCCCCCCGTTCCCACAACAACGTGCCATTCCCTTCAGCTTCTAGACAAGTACAATAGAGGCCATGACCCCACCCCAACCACCGCTGCCTCCTCAGCTTAGAGCAGAAAGTACGCCATTTTCATCCAGTACCAAGAACAGGGCTAGCTCAAACACATTTGGTAATGCGTTCAATGGAAACCTCATTGCCCAGAAGGAGAATGTCCAGACTGCCGAGACAGGCATTTTATATCATCTCCTCAGCCAGCCCGACTGTGGAACCTCATCACCACTGCCTCCTCAAGGAACAAATCCCATAATCGGACAGGTGCCACACCTGCCTGAGAACAGCTCCAGCTGTTTTTGTTCTCACTGCCTCCCTCCTGCCCAGCTTGGCCTCATTTCCATTCCTTTCCTCTCCCTCTAGTACACAGTCGTCTTTTTTTTTTCCCCTTCCCTTCCTAACTAAACCCAATGTTTTTGTAGTTGTTCAAATAAGTCTAAGCGCCTTGAGGCTTGTGCCGACTGTTTTAGCTACACGATTCCCCACCTCAGCTGATGTTCCCAACCTGGGTGCACATTGGCCAGGTCTCACCCCCACAGAGTCTGAGTTGATGCGTCTGAATGCACATCAGGAGTATTTTGTGTGTGTGTGAGGAAGATCAGCCCTGAGCTAACATCTATTGCCAATCCTCCTCCTTTTCTCCCCCCTTTTTCTCCCCAAAGCCCCAGTAGATAGTTGTATGTCATAGTTGCACATCCTTCTAGTTGCTGTATGTGGGACACGGCCTCAGCATGGCCGGACAAGCGGTGCGTCGGTGCACGCCCGGGATCCGAACCCGGGCCGCCAGTAGCGGAGCGCGCGCACTTAACCGCTAAGCCACGGGGCCAGCCCACGTCAGGAGTATTTTTAAAGCCTCCTGGCTCCAGGTGAATCTAAAATGCAGTCAGTTGAGACCCAACCATTGTCTACAGTCTCCATCTATACTCAGAGTGCCATTCCTAGACCAGCAGCATCTGCATCACGTGGGAGCTCACCAGACATGCAGCATCTCAGGCCCAGCCTCGGATCTTAATCAAGTCCCAATTAATCAAGCACCTGCATTAGATCAAAATCCCCAGGTGACTGTACGCAGATTAACATTTCAGAAGTGCTCCTGTAGAGTTAGGCAGGCTGGACTTGGACACGAACTGGATGAACTTGGATAGTCTCCTGCCCTCTATAAGCCTCTGCTTCCCCATCTACAAGATGGCTATAGTGATAGCACTGTCTCACAGGGATGTAGGGAGGAGTAAAGGGATCGCCATGATCATCAGCTTGTCTTGATCAAGTATTTGATAAGTGGTAGCCTCATTATCATTCATTCTCTCTCTCTCTTCCTTCATCCCTCTACCCACTATGGTGGGAGCAGGCAGAGCAAGAATACACTTTATTTATTCTTTGTGTTATCCTGGGAAGCACAGCCAATAGGAGGCTTGCAGATGCCATATTCACATCCAAATCAAACTTCGCCAATTTTAAGCACGCGAAGAGGCTGCGGCTCCCTTGGTTAATCTGCATCACGCAAAACGCGACTATGATCTGGCCTTCTAGACACCGTGTCTACCCCGTTACACAATCACCTTCCTGCTAAGAGTGCTGGATGGAGCCTGCACCCTGTTACACAGGCAATTTGTTTCCAGAAGCTGCGTAGCCACTTGGCCCCACCACACTTGAGACTGGTGTTGCCACGATACTGAGAGGCACAATTTCAAGAGGCAGATCATTTAAAACCAATTATTAGAACTCAACTGGCTTTTGCAAGGAATTAATTTAAGGACTCCAGAGGTGCCAGAGGGATAATAGTAGAAGGGATGGGGGGCGGGTATTTCTTACTTTTAAAGCAGTCTGGGATCTATTTAGAGAGGTTCCAAACATCAGGGGTTGTGTCCAGACTGCAACCTAATACTTTATATTGCTCTCTTCTGTGGAGTTCTAGTGTCCCCTGTGATTGGATGAAGTCTCTCTGAAAAGCTAACATTGAACTGGGACATAATAACAGCCTCGGGACATCAGAGCCCGCTTGTGCTGGCCCAGCAATGCTGGACGTTTTTATGTGCATTACATTAAGAGCTTCCATCTCTCCGGACAAAGGGGGGAAGCGCTTCCATGGTGGGTGGCCCCAATTAAACCCTGTGCCTAGTGAGTTTCCGCCGAGGCTGACTGGAAGGCAGCCAGGGCTGATTAGAAAGCAGGTACCTCAAATGGCCCAGCGCTGCAGTAATGAAAAAGCCCTGGAAAACTGCTAAATGACACAGAGGAAAATCATTACAATTGAAACTCCCCCCAGCCCCCACTCCATGCTCCCTCATGCCTAAAAAGACCTGACTTCTTCAGAATTGCTTAAATATTGCTTTGCCCAATGAGTTAACTGTACAGTAAATGAAAGATCTCTTGCAGACACATAGCTTTGAACACACTGCTTTAATTATGAAACACTTCTTTGGTTTAAAAGCACATGAGGAGAATGCAGACAAAAACAAAACGAAAACAGCCCGCCCCCCCAAAGCAGATATATTGTCACATACACTATAGAGCAGAGGGTAGGTTTAATATGGAGGGTTTGCAAATATTACTTGATTTAAAAATAGTAATAAGTATTTTTTATGATGACAAAACCAACACAAGCTCCTTTTTAAAATCTTGAAAAATAAAGAAAAGTATAATGAGAGAACAAGAATAATTAATCATCCACCCCTCAAAGGTGACCACAGATACCATGGTATCTTCTTTCTGTGAGCACTGTTTTACATAGTTGAGATTGCATTGTACATAATTTCGTGTGCTGCTTCATTTAACTAGTAGGATATAAGGACTATGTTGCACGTTTTAAAATTCCCTGTACCATCACTGTCAATGATTGGGACATAATTCTTCAAAGGAGTGTAACATAACACATTTTTGCATACATTTGGAAGCTCCCTCATAAATTTGGAAGCTGTGGGACAGCTGAGCTATAACAAATAATAGCAGCAGGAACATCTGCACCATTTCTCTATAATGAGGAAAGGAGGTGGGGACTAATATTCCTGGAGTTACCCTGGGCCAAACATTGTGCCAGGGAACGTTCTGGAGAGTACCTCATTCAATCCTCTAACAGCCCTGTGAGCGGGGTGTCCCTAATCTCCTTTAACGGATAAGGAAACTGGGTTCATTGATACGTGAGGTCACTGGCCAAGGTCACAGAGCTAGTGAGGCAGAGCCAGGATGAAGACCAGATCTGTCCGAATCTCCCTTCATTCTTACTCCTCATCCATTTGTAGACACAAAGCAGTGTAGTCAAAAGAGCACGAGTTTGGAGTCCAAGTGTTGTTTGCCTCATACGATGCGAAAGATAAGCGCCCCATGAATACATATTGCATAAATTCCTTTCATTCTCCTTTAAATTTCATAGAGGGTGTCACTTGAAAACCTGGTGGTTGCAACCATGAAACGTTAGATTCACAAGGCTGTGTCTTTTCCCAGAAGCTACAGTTTTGAATTAAATTTTACAAATGAAGAATATCATAGGTTTATTTAATAACGTAGAACCAGGAAAACTAGAAGCACAGGGCATACATATGTCTCAGAAAATTCCATTGTAGTGGAGAGAGACTCTAGTTTGGATGGTAGTAACAACAACAATGATGAAAGTTACTCCCATTAATTGATTTCTTCCTTGGTACTAGGCCAAGCACTGTGAACACTGAAGGAAAATAAGCATCACAGTACTCCGCAAAATAGTTTCCTAATGTGGAAAATGAAAGTAAGAATGTCTAAAGTACAAAGAAGTTAAGTAATTACCAGCTGATATAATTTACATAAGTTTCAGTGGTAGAATATGAAAGGGGGTCTGCTGTTTTCCAGAAACACAAGTAAGGTCCATCTCACCATCCTTTATTGGTTAGCATGATCATTGGGCCGGTGGGTACAACCCACCCCCAATCATGCAGCAATAGTTTCAGATTTCCAGGGAGTTTTAACGTGGGAAGAGAAAACCCTTGTACTCCTGGAGTCCACCAGCAGATGTCTGTGTAGCCATCTCGAAGGCTTGACCAGACAAGACTTCAGCTAGGAATGGGCAGTGTTTGGAATTCATCCCTAACTCTCAGAGTTACACCAAAAAGGACCTTCATAATTCACGTGGGCTATCCCTGGGTGTCAGAATTCTCACCCAGGCAAGTCACAGGCCTGACCCAAGATGGCATTTATATGCTAAGATGGTAGAGGAAAGTAGCTGAGAGAAGCAAAAATTAGGGCATGCTGGAAAGAGGAGGAAATTTAGGAGATCAAAAACTTAGAGAAGAAAAACCAAAGACAATAGCTATCAGATGGATGTAATATAATGGAAAGACAAGTAAACCATTTAACAGATGCAAAGAGAGGGAACAGTGTGTGAAAGGTAGCATCAGATATTAAAATTGGTATGTATTAAATCTGTATATCTATTTAACTCCTTTGACACTTCTAACAGCCCTATGAGATAGGTAATATAAATAGCAATTAAACTCTGAGCTAGAGCATAGATTTCAGTCTTTTTGAACCTTTTTACTCCATCTTTATGTAAGCCAGATGATGACTGAATTCACCCTGTCCCTTAAAACATGAACCCAATTAGTGTGACCCCTAAATCCCTTGTGCTGTTGGAAGTCTAGTGGCCTTGCCAGAATTTGAGAGACTTCCTAGACATCTGCTTTCTCACATTTCTCCTGGCTCCCATTGATCTCTCAACATCACCAACTCTCACCCCTTGCACTGTTCTCTCCTCTGTCCTGCATCAACCCAGACATAGAACACAGTCCCTTTTGTTGGCCCCAGACCACTCAAGAAAGGCATCTGTGTGTGTAGCAGTTGTTACTTAAATTTGGGGACTCAAGTGCTTCTTATTTTTTATTGTGGTAAAATGCTATCTTAGGGTTTCTCCAGAAAAACAGAACCAATAGGATATATGTAGATATATAGAAAGAGAGTTATTAGAGATTGGCTCACTCAATTATGGAGACTGAGAAGTCTCACAATCTGCTGTCTGCAAGCTGGAGGCCCAGGAAAGCCAGTGCTGTAGTTCCAGTCTAAACCCAAAGGCCCAAGAACTGGAAGCACTGATGTCCAAGTGCAGGAGGAGGTGGATGTCCCAGCTCAAGCAGAGAGAGTGAAATCACCCTTCCACTGACTTTTTGTTCTATTCAGGCCCTCAATGGATTGAACGATGCCCACAGGCATTGGTGAGGGTGATCTTCTTTACTCAAGCTACCCATTCAAATGCTGATGATCCCTTCTAGAAACACCCTCATAGACACACCCAGAAATAATGTTTTACCAGTTATCTGGGCATCCCTCAGCCCAGCCAAGTAGACACATAAAACTAATCATCACAAGTACACATAACATAAAATTTACCATTTTAACCATTGGAAAGTATACAATTCAGTGGCATGAAGAGCATCTACAATGTTGAGGAACCATCACCACCATCAAATTGGTTCACATCACAGAGGTCTAAACTGATTTGAAGTGATATCAGATCTCCCTTTCTTACAAGTCATTTGACCACCCACCATGTGCTTGAGGTCTCCATAAACCCTAAGAACTCTCCCTCTCCTTTTCTTCTGCTTTTTGTGCAGAATAATTTAGCCTCGACCTCCTGTACAGTTCCAGGCCTATCTTAGCGTATCGGATAACTCATTAATGTGCTCTGCAGGAATGAAAGGTCCTTCATTCCTTGCTTCACTCTTCAGTAGAACAGAATAAGTAACAGAAGCACTGATGTTTCAGACCCCCTTTCTGTTTACCCAGTGTCCACAAGTGAAAAGAAGATGGAAAGGGATTGATATCCTCATGGCTATGAAGAGTGCCATTTCCTTCAGAAGGCAGAAATATTAATCATCAGTTTAGGCGTAAGACAAAAAATTATTGTTGTTGTCAATTTCTAAACTACAAAAGCTGGAATACATTCTCTCTCAACCATGGAGCTATGAGTGAAACCAAGCCAGATCTTCTCATCACCAGTTCAGACTAATGGGTCCATTTTCTAAGGTCAATCTAATAGGCCATAATTGGCATGAGCCTGAGCCTGGATTTCTCCATGGGAAGCCTTTCACACTATCCCCAACCCCTCCAAAATGGGTTGATGACCCTTCTCTGTGCTCTTCGAACACTCAGTATTTTGCTCTGTCATAGGAATAGAAAATTAAACCAAAAACTAAAATAAAGTGGGATGGCTTCCTATTGGACTTCAAGCCTCTGAGATCTAAAGGCTATGTTAATTCCATCTTAAATGGTAGTTCTTAACTGGGGACATTCCTTATACCCAGGGGACATTTCACAATGTCTGGAGATGTTTTTGGTTGTCATAACTGGGATAGGGGTTGCTACTGGCATCTAGGGTGCAAGGGTCAAGGATGCTGCCAAACATCCTACACTGCACAGAACAGAAACCCCACAACAAAGACTTATCCATTCCAAAACGTCAAGTGCCGAGGTTGAGAAACCTTGATCTTAAAGCTTATTCATTTAGCAAACATTTATTAGGCACTGTCTATGTATCATACCTTGTGCCAAGGGTTGGAAACACCTTGCATCTGTTTCCTTACCATAACTATTTTTGTAATAATAATAGTAAACACCCAATGAGCATTAAAGGGTGTAGGGCCCTAAGTTCACTCTTCATGTACATAATATTATCTTCTATAATCTTCACAATAGCTCTGTAATGTCACCATCTCAAATAAGACAGTGGAAGCTCAGAAAGATTGAGTAACTTTCCTAAGGCAACACAGCATCTGACTTCTACTTCCTGATTTATAACAATCACACACAATTGCCTAAGAGATAAAAAGCATTTGGGAATCATAGTATATACATCATAGAGCTGTTATAGAGATTATTCATTTTATCTCATTTTTTGTTTTTAATGACTCCATACATATAGTAGGCTTTCAGGCTAGAATCTTGAGAATGACCTTTGCTATGGTGGGCAGTTTTAGAGATGCTAGATTGTCACTTGAGATAAGAGAGAAGATAGGAAGTCTAAAAAGGAGACATGATTGTAGGGGATCTTGAATGCCAAATTATTTCCCAGGGAGCTTTGTTGAAGACCCTCAGCAGGAGAATGAGTGTGTGTGTGTGTGTGTGTGTGTGTGTGTGTGTGTGTGTGTGTATTAGGGAAAGGCAGACTTAATGGATGGCAGAAAACAGAGAGAAAATCATGGTAGGTGATATTGATGATGAGAGCCTGGACCAGGTGACAAAAGAAACATCTCCATTTCTTAGAATCTTAAAGCACTCCTTTTCAGTAAATGTTTCCATTTCTTCACACAGGTAAAGAATACTCTGTGCCCTCTCATTTTACCAGGATCCTCTGAGAAGAAGTAAATGTGCAAGGATCTTAGGGGTGATGATTGTGAAAATAAATGGGGAAGAGCCAGGAAGGCTAGGAAACACACCAGACCATGATGTGGGTTTGACCCCAAGTGAAGGAGAGAGGGAAGGATGATGGAGTGGAAGCATCTTACACTTCCGTGCAGTATCAGGAAGTTTCCAGGAGGCCATTGAAAAGGCCTCAAGCCAAAGCCAGCCATCAGAGGAGTTTCATGTCTCCTAGGAATGGGCCTGTCTTAGTATCACTGCTACCTTTACTCATTGGCTAGGAGCAGCCCAGCAGAAGCATGGCCTTGGCACAAACGCAGCAGTGGAATTCGGTGCACCACAGCTGGGCCCTTGGTCAATCACCCTCCCTGTAGTTGAATGTTTATGAGGCACATTCTCATGGCCACTATGCCAGGTGCTTTAAATGTTTAACAAAAGACACACAAATCCTCTGCCTTCAATTCAACTAGACGTGCATGTACTCAAACACATGCCCTTTAGGCAAACAGCATGTCACCTGCCTGCCCTCTGAATTGCACTCGAGCATCAACTGGTGGTACTAGCTTAAAGCCAATGAGCTCATCTGCTTGCAGGACATGTTATAAAGGCCCCTCTCTGTGTACAGTTGATCTTCTCCCACTCCACCCACCTTCGCCCCAAAAGTCCTACTTTTTTGTTTTGTTTCCTATCAAAACCAGTATCTCAGCTTTGATTGTCTGGCTCTCCTGTTTCTTTCTGCAGCCACTAGGCCTGGGATAATAAGCTATAAACACTGTAATCATGTGTAAACAATACCTCTCAGAGGGGAGCTCCAAGCAAGGGAGGCCGTGCCATCGTCATTCCTCTTCTGCCAGTCCTGCCCCTCCTCCCCAGTGCAGCGCGGGTGATGTGAGGGGCGAGCCTGAGCTGCTGGACCCTGGCCAGCCGGCTGGGAGTCCTTTGGTGGGACCTGAAATAGTAATGGAGCAGGGCAGATGGAGGTGAGGAGCTTTCAGGGTCCTACCTGAGTGCTCCATAGGTGGCCGCAGGGCACTTGACTCAGATCCAAGGGAGGCACCTGGCTCCAAGCTGGCATGGAGCCGGTTTCGGAGGGTAAGCTTGCTGTGAATGACGGCGTCTGGACTCAGTTCGTGCTTTATTGTTGTGTGTCTCTTTAAAACTAATTCCTCAGTGAAAGATGTTTGAAACCTAAGCCTCCCCCTCCTCCCTCTCCATTTTATTTTCAGTTGCAGGCACTTGTCCCTGTTGAGAATCAGGGGAGTCCTGCTAGTGAGCAAGAACCTGCTGGAAATTGAATCCTTGAGCAACGCCAGGCACAGTTGTTGAACTATGGAAGCTTCCCCCAGGTCTAGAAATGACTAAGGAAAGAGCAAACCTCTTTCCATCTCGCAGAGCATCCAAGGCTGTGCCTAGTGCAGTAAATGAAGAAGAAATGACTTCTCAAAAATGTTTGGGACACACTGGTGTAAGAACTGTCTCCCAAAAATGTATATGGGCTAGGACAATGGTTCTCAGTGTGGTCCCCAGACCAGCAGCATGGGCACCACTAGGAACTCATCAGAAATTCACATTTGTGTGTGTGTGTGTGTGTGAGGAAGATCAGCCCTGAGCTAACATCCGATGCCAATCCTCCTCTTTTTCCTGAGAAAGACTGGCCCTGGGCTAACATCTGTGCCCATCTTTCTCTGCTTTATAGGGGACGCCGCCACAGCATGGCTTGACAAGCGGTGCGTTGGTCCACACCCGCGATCCGAACCTGTTAACCCCGGGCAACCGAAGCGGAGCGTGCGAACGTAACCGCTACGCTACCAGGGCCGACCCAGAAATGAACATTTTTGACACGCCCACGCCTACTGAATCAGAATCCCTAGAGGTGGAACCCAGCACTCTCCAGGTGATTCTGACCATCGCTAAAGGTTGAGAATCACTGCTCCAGAGACAGAGGTTGTTTTTCACCAAGAACTAGAACACAAGGGGATTTGTTTAGTTATGTAATAATCCTACCATGTCTTATCACAGTGTAGTATCACAAATATTTATTGAACTCCTACTATATTCTCGGCTCTGGGCTAGGTATAAGAGAGTATAACGGTAAATAAAGAGACATGGTCCTCATTCTTACCAGCTTCTCTTTAGTAAAGAGAATTGATATTAATCAAATAAATACAAATAAGTGTAGAGGCACCAATTATTTTAGGGGCTTTGAATAAAATTACAGAGTTGATCCAGTATGGGAGGTTGAGAAAAGCTTCAGCAAGGAAGAGGTACTTGAGTTGAGAGATGAAGGAAACAGACATTATGTTGATAAACTTTGGAATGGAGGCAGCTTTTCAAGCAAAGGAGACAGCACATGTCAAGGCCTTGCATCTGGATGGGTGGCTCATTCAAGAAACTGACGGAAGGTCAAGGTGGCCAAAGTGCAGAGGTCAAAGGGCAGAGAATTATGAGACAGGATTTGTAAAAGAGGCTTGGAACCATGTTAAAATGTTGGTCTTTATTACAAGATCCATGGCATCCTTTGCAAAGTTTGAAGACGGGCAGGGCAGCGTGAGGGGATCAGTATTTGGAAAAATCCCACTCTGGTTGATGTGTAGAGAAAGAATTGGGAAGGGACAAGGGTGGAAAGTACAATTAGGAGGGCACTGCAGTTGTCCAGGCCAGAAATGAGGTAGGAGAGGCCAGGGTGGTGGAGGTGGAGAGTCAGAGCAATGAAAGGAACTGAGAGGTACTGCGAAGAGTCTTTCACACGTCCTGGGGTGAGGCAGGCAAGGGTGTCAAGCATGAGTGCCACTTCTGGCTTGCACAGCAAGAGGAATACCATTCGATGAAGTGACATCTCTGAACAGCATCATGTTTGGGACAAGGTTGGGGGGTGAGACAAAGAATCAAGCTTTTAAAATGTTGAGCATTAGCTGTCCTGGAGACTTACAGCTGTAAGCCTGGAGTAGGGTCTCAGAGAAAAGATTTGGGCTGGAGTCGCTTCACAAAATGTGAAGTGACTACATGTCTACATCTTAGGGTTGAAGCACACGAAGAGAGTCTAGAATGAGAAGACGGTAGGTCTCAGGATCCATCCCAGAGGGATTTCAGTATGTGTGACTCATGTATAGCAGGGCTCAATAAAGGTTTGTATAATAACATGAAGAAGAAAAAAGAGAAGGAGGGCAAAGGAGGAAAAAAATGAAAGTAGAGCAGACTGCATTGGGATAAAACTCTGGCTCTGCTACCTGAATGAGGTACTTATTCCTTCCAAGCCGCATTTCCTCCATCTGTAAAATGAGGGGAAAGGAGTCCAGATCTCATACATGTATTGAGAGGATTATGTGATATAACATTTCACACACAGAGAATGCTCAGCAAACCTTAGTGATCATTGCCCTGTGGCAGGCACAAGAAAGACTGTTCATATTATTATGGAATTATTACATGAGTAAACCATTGATTGAATAATAATATTAATCTCCTTTCTCATAGAATTATTTTTCTGAGATCCAATTTGTAGTAATGGAGTGGGGACAGGGAGGGAGTGTGTTTGAGTTTTATATTCCATCCAGTAACCTTGGGCATTCATTTGGAGCCTCCATCTTCATTGAAGAAATTGGAATAAACTGATGCATGATTCTAACCTAGCAATATTTGTTTTAAAGACAGATTAGTCTATCTTTGTTATGTTGCTATTCTCTAAGGAAGTATTACCCTGTATTACATATATCAGGATGGATTATGCCAATTGCTCCATCTGAACTTTCTCGCTGTACATCACTTTAAAAAATCTGTGTTACTTTGTAAGATCTCATCTCTTTCAGAACTATCACCTTTAAGGCACTTTTACAATAAATTAAAAGGCAAATATCAGGCGTTGTAAGAGACTCCAAAATGGCTGGACAAATGAGTATGTTTCTAGAAGGTGGTCTGGGACCTACTTTTTAACAACAAAAAAAGTCAGGGTTGTTATAAGAAGGCAAACTTAAAAAGTGACAAATGGCATTATTGCATCTTTGGATAGAAATAAGTATATTCCTAGGATCATTTGAAGGAATTTCACTTTCTCTTTCATTAACTCTCTGAGAATATGGGAGCAGCATGCCATGAATGCCGCGTCTTAAATATGACATGAGGATTATTAACTCCAAAGATGTCCCCAGCCAACACCAGTGAGTTGGCTTTACCTCGGAGGAAGTCTTGGAACCAGCGATATCTCCTGAAATCTCATAAATTGCAAGGGGATAATCCTCATTGATGCAACCTGACAAGGTGTTTATAAGGACTCCAAAATCCTCACTATAGAGATTTCATGCACCATCCCTCTGTAATACACTTCTTTTCACATTTTAGCCATTGTGAAATAAGGTGATGTGCAATTAATAGCATCTAACAAACATGATGGTAATGAGAAGAATAAACAAAAACTAGAATTTAGTGGGTGCTTCCTTTGCACTGGGAACCACACCAAGCATTTGTATGCTTTAGCCATTTAACCCTCACAATGATCTACGAAGAAGGTACTGTTGTTCTCCCATATTACAGAGAAAGAAACTGAGGCACAGAGAGGCCAAATAACCTACCCAAGGCCCCTTGACTAGTGAATGAGGAAGCTGGGATTAAGAAAAAAGTTTATCTGACTCCACACTAAGCTCTCTTAACATGAATCAGGAGACAGTTTTGTTGGTCTCTCTCTCTCTCTCCCTCCAGCCAACAAATTATAACTCTTTCTTCTTGTTGGGAAAAAAAAAAAATCAAGGAAGATCATACAGTTATATAGGTACGCAAATTTTGTGACTTTGAAGGAAAATAAAGTATTAGTTATCATTTCCATTGTTGTTAAGGAATAAGAAAAATGATATAAATAGAAAAACCAGAATGGCAGAAAGTTTGGAAACTGAGTCAGATTATTTCTGTGTCAACCTCATAATTTTTCTTTTCTTTTTTTTGCCAAATCTGTGTACCACCTGAACTATTTACTTATTTTTATGTAGCTTTTATTGACTTTACAAACTTTAAAATGATTTCATCTAATGTGAATATATTAATAGTTTAAAACATTAAGCTATAAAAATTTAAATTCTGTGTGCCCCCAAGAACCTTCTGGAGTGCCAGCAATGGAATGCGTTCCCCATGTTGGAGACTCTGGTGAGAATGATGAGGAATGCAGGGAAGAAGACAAAAGAAAGCAAATAATGGCTTCGAGACGTGGTGGCTCCGGCCCTCTCATCTCTAACCTCTTTTTTCAACTTCTCAAGGAATCCCCATAGGGCACGACTCAGTTGCCTGGGAAACTCTGGTCTGCATAACCTGACCACATGTCATCCTGTGACATATGGAAGGGTCCGCTAGCCACACCAAGGACCCGCCATAGACATGTCATCCTAAGTCTGAACATTTCTTGTATAACAAGCTCTGAATTTAAAATTCAAAAAATTATCCATCAGAAAGAGAATGTATCACAAAATAAAACACGAAATGTTCTAAATTCAACACTGGGTTTAAGAACATATAACACTGTGGTCTCATGTACACAGGCAAAAAAAATGCAGCAAAGCCCAAATGTTTAGTTTCAAAAAAAGGAAACATCTAGTCAGTTCTGCTCCAGTGTCTTCTCTGTGGTCCAATTAATCAAATCAGAATGGATCCCAAACTGGTAGCCATTTGCCAAGCCTGCAAAAAAATGTCTGATTCTGATTATTAAGTAAACAACTCCCAAAAAAGGAAGTGTTATGGAGAAAGACAAACATTTTCTTCCCCTGAATTGCAGTGTTTTGAACTCCTCCCACGAGTTGGTGGTAGGAAAAGACTAAACTAGCTAGAAATTGAGGATATATCAAATCATATTTTATTCCAAACATAAGATATCAAAATGTCTAAATTGCCTCTTAAAACTTTAAGTGTTATTGCTTTGTCTTACGTTTTAAAGAAAATAATTATGACACATTCTTGGATGGCAAAGGTTTTGGTTATATATTTCTTTACAGAGTTCTATAAATTAGTTCTCTCTTAAAAGTACAGGCTTCAAAGCAAGTACTAATGAATTCAATTTTGATTTCATAATCTTTTTCATGATTCTTTATGCCATAAGCCAGAAGGCTGCTTTAAACGACCTCAAGGCAGCCTTTGTTGGGATAAGAAGCAACAGATTTAGAGCAGAGTTCCAACCCTAACGGCTACTTACTACGTGTAGGAGAATGCCCCGCTCTACCTCGCTGATCTTTATAGTCATCACGTGTAAACTGGTAACACTTCACGTGATTGTTGAGGATATAAATGAAATAGTGAAGTGGGAGTTCTTTGTGGCTGGACAGAGAAAAAATCTGGAAGGATAACACAGCATGTTCTCAGCCAAGCTCTCCTCTTGGGAACATGTGTACGGGTGGAGGCGTGTGTTGGGGATGGGGGTTAGTACATGGCACAAGGGAGGATTCCCATTTTGTATTTTACTTACTTCCAAACTATTTGAATGTGTTAAAATGAACGTGCCTCATGTATAAATGTCAATGATTAAAAAGACATATAAGAATAAAAAAAGTGGGAGCCGGCCTGGTGGCATAGTGGTTAAGTTCCACAGGCTCTGCTTTGGCGGCCTGGGTTCGCAGGTCCGGATCCCGGGCACAAACCTATACCATTCATCAAGCCATGTGTCCATGTCCCACATACAAAATATGTGGGCACAGACGTTGCTCAGGGTCACTCTTCCACAAGCAAAAAGAGGAAGATTCGCAACAGATGTTAGCCCAGGGCCACTCTTCCTCACCAAAAAAATAAATAAATAAATAAAAGAAGCAGAAGAAGAAGAGAAAAAATAGCAAGAAGACAAAAGATGCCCATAGAAAGCGTTCTTGGTCCTTGATTTGTTTCCTCAACCAAGTGAAACCAAGTGGAAACCAACATCTTGCCCTTCCCCAGAATTGCTGGCACTCCGCCAGGAGCTGACAATTCTAAGGTAAGCTGTGGAGTAATAGGAAAAACAACACCTCAGATATACTGGCCCATCTGAGCCTCAGTTTGCCTTATTTGAGCAGCTTGATATCCTTGCTTGAAGGATTAAAAAATGAAAAGAAAAAAATATGTCACTCTGTTTATCATAACTATAGTCACAATGCTATTACTATCAATCATTAACATTTGTTGAGATTTTGCTATGATCTGGGAATGGTACTTAGCGTTTTTTGGGGGGAGGGTTGAGGAAGATTCGCCCTGAGCCAACATCTCCTGCCAATCCTCCTCTTTTTTTGCTTGAGGAAGATCAGCCCCGAGCCAACATCCGTGCCAATCTTCCTTCACCTTGCATGTGGGTCGCCACCACAGCATGGCTGAGGAGTGGTACAGGTCCGCGCCTGGGATCTGAACCCGTGAACCTCGGCCACTGCAAGTGGAGCGCGATGAACCCAACCACTATGCCACGGGGCCGGCCCCACTTAGTATTTTTGTAGTGAAGGTCTCATTTGATGTTGGCACAACCATTTGAAGAAGGCATTATTATCATCCTCATTTGCACGTGGGAAACATGATACTGGAAGAGTTAAGTAACTGATCTGTGGTCACAGGGCGAGCAAGTTGTAGAGCTAGAAACTAAATTCCAGCAATCTGGAATGCTACGTGGGATTAAACAGCAGGAACTCAAAAGTACTGAAGTAGAGAAGTTGGCAAATTGGTGTTTTCTGAATATAGTTGAATTTCTTGTGGGCTTGGCTTATAGACTCAGAATTTTTAGTATTGGAAAGGATGGTGCAGGTCTTTGAGCTTGACCTCTTTCTCAGAAAGGGAGTAAGGAATCTTTTTCACATATCCAGGAGAGAAAGATTCTATTCTATTTGCTTAAATGGCTCCAGCAAAGGGAAATTCAAGATTTATGTGGACAAATCTTTGCACTGTTGGATAATTCTACTCATTAAAACTTCTTCCTTAAATTAAGCAGAAATTGGTTGCTCTATGCAATTGCACCAAATGCCTTAGTTCTTGTATCTGAAAACCCACATAATTAAGTCTATTTTCTCTTCCAATGCTAATGCTTGAACTACATGGAGATAATGCTTGTGTCCTCACAAACTGGGATGGTTCCTCTGGAGGAGACAGTAGCTTAGGTTTAGGCTACTTATAGTTCTGGACTCAGATCTCAGTTTGGCCCTTTTATAGTCATTAATCTTTGGGCAACTTCCTTAAATTCTGAGTGTTAATCTCATCTAGAAAATAAATTGATGAACACAGTGCCCATGTCATAGGGCTTTTGGAGAATAAAATATAAAGTTCCCGGCACAGCAGAGCGCCAGGCACAGAATAAGAATCTACTACCTGTTGGCTTTCCTTTCCTTTCACTGTTTCGTTGGCCTTCCTCTGATTTCTCTCTAGTGTTTTTGTGAACCCCTTGTAATGTGAGGATCCCATCTAGACACAATACTCCAGATGTGCTCTGATGCAAAGGAAGGCAGAACTGTCAGACCCAGGATATAAACACTCTGATTTTTTATTTAAATGTCCTCATCATTCCAAAGATCCATATTTGCCTTAGAAATGGATGAAAAAATCAGACTCCTTTTCCCTGCTTTCTAAGCAAGTCTCATGTCTCCCATGGTAAACTTATTGATTTTACTATTAGCCCAAAAAGTAAGACTTTCTTTTCTCCATATCACATTCCATTTTCAAACACTATTCCTGCCTGTTGATTTCATTGTGTCCTGGTTCTGTTGTCAATGCTATTAGCAATCCCTCCCCACTTTGTGGCAGCTGAAAATGTGATAAGCATACTTTCAACCCAAGTAACTGATAAAAAATGACAAACAATACAGGGCCAGGGAGTGATCCCCATGTCACTTTGTTGCAGACCTCCCACCAAGTTGACAAGAAGTCATTAATCAACCTCCTCAGCCATCTATGATTGTGTTTAGCAGTCCTACCATCTAGTTCCCATGTCATAATCCTGCACGCACGACTATCAGGGAAACTTTATCAAATGCTTCTCTGAAACCAGGATGCATTTGTCTCCTGGTCCACCAGCCTCATAGTAAAAACCATCAATGTAGTATGTGGAGTTATTTTGGTACAAAAACACAAACCACGTTAGTATCAACATGCATTCTTAAATGCTCATCAATTTAATAATCGGCACTAGGCTTTTCAGAGAAGATCACTTCTCTTTAAAAGGATTAAGTCACTTCTTAGGTTTCCAGAAGTGACTTAAATAGATAATTACCCTCATTTTAGAACATTCGGATGTTTCTAATATAATGGCATCCTTCCTATTCTGTAATAAAATTCAAAAGTTTTAGAAAATTACGCTAATGAATCTTCAGATGCTAGAATTGTTTTCACAAGGCCTGAAGGAAGATAACTGCTTTTATGTAGGTGATCACTATCTTCTTTCCTATCCAGGCAAGTTTCCGCTTTTTAAAAATTTATTTGATCTTTTCTTTGCTGTTAGAAGACAGCAAATGAATGCGCCTTCATTTCAGACCAGCAAGGGAGAGGAACGGGCATCACGTGAACAATACCTTGTTCTTTTATCAAACAAGTTCTTTTTCCTTATGTCATTTCTAGTTTATCTTTTGAATTGAGAAAATTTGCTTATAAAGCTTACTTTTAAATCTTTACATTGCCACAAACTTCTTTAATATAGTCACTTCAGCCCAATAAGCAAAAGCAATCAGTTTTTGTTTATATGCATGCATATTTTACCTATTTGTAATCATTGATATACTTTTACATTTACATTTTTTAACTAGTATCAAAATATATCCTATTTTGTGCTGTTACATATTCTAGTGGTAACGTTTAAGCAAAGATTGATATATCAGCTATCTGGACTATAATGTAGAATAGATTTCAAAACACTGAAAGTTAAACTATATAATTTTTAAATGTAATTTTTATATAAATATGAAAAAAATCTTGTTTGTACTAGCACAAAATTGTTTTTCATCTATTTAAATTATTTTTTGATATTACTTCCCCTGAGACAGAGAATTGGGTCAAAGTGAACGAGTATTTTCTTTACTCTTAATGTTTATAACGATTTACATTTAAAACAATTTATGGTGCTACCACTCATGTAGAGATATGTTGTTTCAAACTCCACCTGTGTTATATACATTGTTAATTTTCAAGTATTCTGTTCTAATAGAAACCCTTCTCTTTTGTACTTATCCCATCAAGACTTACCTTTGTGGCTTGTAGATATTTAAACAGTATACAAATTGTAACACTTATGATATTAATTTTCCCTGCAGTAAATTAAGAAGAAAATAGTTCTATTTAGTTTTATTCCTCTCTTTTTGAAATAGTGCAATTAGATTTTGTGAGGTGGCAACTTTACATCCTTTTTCTATAACATCCACCTAGTACATTTATCAGAGGGTTGGCTATAATGCTAACTTTATTATGGCTATTCATAAACCAATAATGGCAGCTTTAAACTTTGTAAAAGCACGTGCAAAACATGAAACAGCTTTCGAAAGTCACCAAATTTGTCTGCCATAAGAGAGTTACCGAGAACCCATTTGTTCTAAGCATGGTAGGTGCTGTGGCAGAGGCAAAGATGGGTAAGACATGGCCCTTATAGTCAGAGACACGTAATTGACGAGGGATAATAAATGAAACAAACAAACAAACACAGGAATAGGAGCCAGGATATGGAAAGTGCTCTGAGCGTACAAAATGCTATGAACAAAGGTTGGAGAAATGAATTTGGGATTTAAAACTCCCCGCTTGGGGTGGGAAGAGGTGGCGGAGTTCATGGTGATTAAGACTTATCAAAACCCGAAAGAGATATTTTCTCTGCTGCTCAAGTTAGACAAGAGTGCCAAATAAGGCTGATTCCTAGGGAATCAGAAATAAACTCTCTCCCTAGAGAAGGGTCCTCTCCTACCCTTTGTTTTTTAAAAGCTGAGATTGTGCTGAGAAATGCAACTATTTAGGAGTCTGCTGTGGGAGAATGCAGTGTGTTTGGGGGATGTTTGCTTTCGGTGGTGCTTTCCCAAGAAGGAGAGTTTGGTCTGGGGTCCAGAAGGACTCTGAGAACTGGGCTTGGTTCCTCGCAATCCTGCAAGAGTGGAATGTGACTTGTACACTGAGCCACCACTGTGTTTTGCCATCCAGCACTTGGGACCGTGAAAGACAATTTGTCATTTCAATATTCATCGGGCGAGTCCACCAAGGACCAAGTGTTTGCATCTTCCTGTTTCTCCTAGGCCACCCAGTAATCCCACTGTGGCCAACCTTAGGTCTGGAGAACAGAACGTATGCATTGCATTCCTTTCCAGGATAGCTGATCTTGAGACCTGCCACCTTACCCAGCAAGGAATGTTGTTTATTGATCTTAAGTAATTCTGGGAGCCTACATTCCAAGGCAGCTTGTCAAAATACTGGTCAAATTAATATGTCATTTGATTACCCCCTCATGGCTGCCAAAGATTCCATAAATTTGATACATATATAAATATAAATCACATCTCTTTTTTACCCTTTACCTTTTCTCCCACTAGTGGTAAACTATTGAAGCATTCAACTTGGCTAATTAATCTTGACATGCATAATGCAATTTGTTTCAAAAGGAAGTTGGGAGACCTGGATGCAAATCTTGGCTCTGCCACTGTGAGCAAGTGGGCTCGATTCAAGTGTGTGGTTTCTTACGAGATAAGATTGACTTTTCTTCTAGATGTTTAAATAACTGGTCCTTTGTAATCATTCAGGTGCCAGTTGAAATATCAACTCCTCAGAGAGAGCTTCCCTGATCATTTGATTTAACTAGCCTCTCTCTCCCTCAGTCACTCTCTATCTGGTTATAGTCTAACATTTCATTTTTTTAATTTTATATTTATTTTATTTTTTCATCATAGAACTTGTAACTGTCAAGTATTATCTAATTTATTTATTTATTTTCTGTCTCCTTTGACAAGAAAGTAAGCTTCATACAGGTGGGAAGGAGCCTTTTCTGTCCTATTTATCTTGTGCCTGGCATGTTGTCTGCCACAGGATTAGCAGTCAATAAATATTTGTTGAAATTAAAATTAAATGAAAGGGATTTGGCAATGGATTCTTAGATATGACACTGTTCTGGGATGAATTGTGTCCCCCTAAAATTCATATGTTGACACTCTAACCTCCTTCTGGTACCTCAAATATGACTATATTTGGAGATAGAGTTTTTCAAGAGGTAATGAAGACAGGGCCGGCCCCGTGGCTTGGCGGTTAAGTGCGCGCGCTCCGCTACTGGCGGCCCGGGTTCGGATCTGGGTGCGCACCCAAGCACCGCTTCTCCGGCCATGCTGAGGCCGCATCCCACATACAGCAACTAGAAGGATGTGCAACTATGACATACAACTATCTACTGGGGCTTTGGGGAAAAAAAAAAAGGAGGAGGATTGGCAATAGATGTTAGCTCAGAGCCGGTCTTCCTCAGCAAAAAGAGGAGGATTAGCATGGATGTTAGCTCAGGGCTGATCTCCCTCACAAAAAAAAAAAAAAAAAAAGAGGTAATGAAGGCTAAATGAGGTTGTATAGGTGGGCCCTAATTCAATATGACTGATGTCCTTATAAGAAGAGGAAATTTGGACACACGAAGAGACACCAGGATGTGCAAGCACAGAGAAAACACATGTTAAAAGCAGCAAGTGGGAAGCCATCTGCAAGGCAAAGAGAGAGGCCTCAGAGGAAACCAAAGGTATTTTTGTTATGGTGAAACAAAAAACCAGGGGTATTTTGTTACTGCAGCCCTAGCAAACTAACACAGACTCCAAAAGCACATGCAACACCAACAACAAAGAGATAAATTGGACTTCATCAAAATTAAAAACATTTGTGCATCAAAGGACATTATTAAGAAAGTGAAAAGACAATCTACAAAATGGGAAAAGATTTGCAAATCATATATCTGATAAAGGTTTAACATCTGCAATATATAAAGAACTCCTAAAACTCAACAACAAAATGACTAACAACCCAATTTAAAATGGGCAAAATACTTGAATAGGCATTTCTTCAAAGAAAATGCAGATGACTAATAAGCATATGGAAAGATGCTCAAAGAGTCATTAGGGAAAAACAAAGAGATATTGCTTCATACCAATAGGATGGCTATAATCAAAAAATTGAAAATAATAGGTGTTGGTGAGGATGTAGAGAAATCAGGACCTGCATACGTTGCTGATGGGAATGTAAAATGGTGCAGTTGCTGTGGAAAACGTGTGGTAGTTCCTCAAAAAGCTAACCATAGAATTAAGATCCAGCTACTAGTTATATACCAGGTATTTACACAAAAGAACTCAAACAGATACTTACATGCCAATATTCATTGCAGCATTATTTACAAGAGCCAAAAGGTGAAAACAACCCAAATGTCCATTAACAGATTAATGGATAAATACAAATGGTATATTCATACAATGGAATATTATGCAGCCATAAAAAGAATGACATTTGGATACATGCTATAACATGGATAAACCTTGAAAAAATCGTGCTAAGTGGAATAAGCCAGATACAAAAAGACAGATGCTGTGTGATCCACTTATACGAAATATCTAGAATAGCCAAATTTATAGAGAAAAATAAATAAATTTAGAGGTTACCAGGGGATAGGGGAAGGGAGAATAGGGAGTTATGGCTTAATGTTTACAGAGTTTCTGTTTGGGACAATGAAAAAGTTTTAGAAATAATTGTCATGGAAGCACAACATTATGACTATAATTAATGCCACTGAATTGTACACTTAAAAATGATTAAAATGGCAAATTTTCTTATAACATTTTACCACAAAAAGGAAAAACACAATAAATGAATAAATGATTTATAACCCCCCTTATCTTCTCCCAGATTAGACTTCTATTATCAATGGTCGAGATAACTGGTCCTATATTTAAGAGGCTTTTTTTTTCTACTTGGATTTTATTGCTAATGTGAGTTTGAAGGTATATTAATATGATTTTTGTAAGTTGGGAACTTCTGACTCTGCATATATTCTTTCTTGGAAGCAGGCTGAAAAATCATGTCTGTTGAGGAGCCTTCTCTACAGCTGCAGACTTTCACTTTCCCTAATGCTCATTCATACTGGGATCCCTAGCACAGTGTGTGGTATACAGTAGGTGCTCAATACAAACTTATTAATGGGTGGAAGTAGTAAACGTAGCCAGAGCATCCTAACTCTTCTAGGGCATCATGACAAATCACAGCAATTTAACTTCATATATAACATCAACCTCCCTCATGAAATCGTCAAATTAGAGTAAGCTTTCTTTTTCCATCTTCAATAGGCATTATCTAGCAAAGATATAGGTTTTTTTTCAAGCTCCAAATCTTCTTCAAAATGGTATATTTCTTTGAGTTACTATGGGTAGAAAAATGCCCCATGTAATTTATTTAAAGTTCCATTAAGGAACCCGAGTAAACCCTTTTCCTCCAAACATATCTAGTCTTAGGATTGTGTGTATGTGTTTAGGTAGGATGTCAATAACTTCAAAACATAACATGTCTGTATTAAAAATGCTCCAGTTGGAGTTGCTACATAACCAAAGCACAGGCGGCAGAGGATGAAGGGCACTCAGAGCGACAGGGTCAGCAGAATCATCCTGAAGGCAAATAGGGGCAAAGATTTCAGGAAACACAGCGGACTGAGCCTGACTCTGAACACTGAGCTCCCTCCTCATAAGATTTCAAGAGGCTCTTACACTGCAACTGCAGGCCTCTTAGCTTGAGCCTTTTGTTGCCAAAGTGGAATTATTAGACCTATATAATTTGTTATGGTAAGGGTTAAATGAGATGATGAGTAAAATAGCTCCCAAATTCAGGTGGTTAATTAAGCTATCCTTCCCACCCCACCCCCCCTCCATTTCCTCCCTGATAAAGTCAATGAAAAACCTGTGTGACACACAGAGGACTCCAGATCCCCGTAACCTGGACCCTCATGCCTCATCACGGAACCTAAGCTCTTTGATCTGATGGATAGCCCTGGGTGTGGGAGCAGCCACAGTGCTGAGGACCTCGGTCCCTGAGTCACTGTTTATATGAAGTTCATTAACTATCAGCAGCATTTCCTATTGTCTCAACACGGTTAACAGTAGCATCCTTCTCAAGTGCCCACCAGCACACTCCGATATTAAAATATACTTTTTAAAAAGAAAAACAGGGGTTTTCTACCAAGCCTCTCCACCTTTAAATCTGACTGCTGTGCAGAGTATTTGACCTATGTGGACTGGCTCATGGACGTTGTATGTGGTTAGGAAGAGCCTGACTTCAGTAGCTGTGTATGAATATAACATTCACCAGTTCTCAAGAAGCTTGACTTTCCAAAATGGTTAGGGGGGTGGCTTGTACAATGCGTGGTGCTAGTCGCTGAGGCTTCTGTCCTGTCACTCTCTAGGAAGTATTGGACAGGACCAGAATTGTTTGAAAATGATTAATTTTTATGGAAGACCTGTACAAAGCTTGCACCAAAGCAAAAAGTGGTAAAACTACAGGGTCCTGACCTTTGCAAGGAAATCTCTCTCATGGCCAGGACTGATTTCAGCCTACCAAGGATTAAACTGTTTAATTGGATTTGCAGTTAGGCACGGTAGAGTCTGTATTCCCCATTCCTGGGTGCAGAAAACACGAACCAGGCACCACTGGTAGTTCTGGAGATGGTTTTCGGAGGTGCATGAACAAAATCACAATGGAATCTCGGGGACTGAACATAATTGAAAAGGGACTCACTTTCTCATTTGTTGATGACACCAAGGGGAAGTGTCTTGGCTCAGAACTGGTAGGTCTTTAATACCTCTCTGTTAGAGAGATAGATTAGTAAGCATTAAGGAGAGAACAAGCCTGGGGTTAGAACATTTGGCAGGCAACGATATGTAATTAGAAGATAACTGAAAAAAAAATGCAATGGAAATAATTCAAGGTTTTGAAATTCTTATTGTGGCAAATGATATAAGGATTCTTTTTTATGTATTTCTATTTGGAAGAAAAGAAGCGTTGGCCTAAAGACAAATATTAAGGAATTATTAGTACACAGGGTCCTCTGAATATGTCATGAAGGATTCTGATGTTTCTCTATAATCTACTTTTTGCCCCTTTACTTCCAACCTGAGTGTACAGAACAAACATGGGGAATTTTGATCTCCTGAAAATTGTGCATGCAATAGAGCAATGGTCCCTTGGATATTTCCTTCATTTTTAGATCTTGTGTTAATTAGATAATCTCTAGGGTTTCTTCAGGCTATAATTGTTCACTTTTTAGTTGATACTGTTGGGGCTCAGCAAGGTAATGGAATTTGCCTGAATTCACAGGGCTAGTAAGTGTCAGAGCAAATACAAGGACTCATGGCACCCTGTTTGCCATCTGCTGAGGAAAGCTGCCCAAACAGGTTTGGGGCAATATTGCACTATTCTCAGTTCCAAATGTACTTTCTTCCTGAAAACTCTAGCCTGTACGTATTGTCCATTTGGGACAAGAGGAGCCTTAGCTTGCTAGCTCCAAGGCAGAGACCATCTGGTGTGTGAGAAAGATGCGTGTGATGATGACCTCAGGGATGAGATGACACCAGCCCCAAAGCCACTGGAGACACTGGAGTTCTGTTCTTCCAAAGAGCTTAGTGACGGTCTCTTCCTTCTATGACATGGGAGTCTACCCTGTGTTTATTGTTCCCACAGCCCAGACCCAGGGTGGGCCTTCTGCAATTGCTTCCCAGCCCCACCCTGTCTAAACACGCAGCCCCTACTGAGTTCTCTCCAGGCGTCCCAGCAAGGCTTCTCTAAACCCTACTGTTGATAAAAGCCAAAGCCATTGTAGGGACTGCCAAAGGGTTCTGTGTCATTTTGTTTTTTAAATTTGCTCCCACTGATAGTTGAAAGCCCACTTACTTTTTAACAAAAAATATTTCAAAAAACATCCCCATAAGGAAAATTACGTCCTGGCCTCACTTGTCCAAACAGGCATCTGTCCACTTAGAGGGACATGCATAGTATTGAGTCACAGATGGTGTAGACAGTCAGATACTGAGAATTGCAAAGATTGCACTGGCCCCAGTTTCTTCCCTTTGGGCTTTTCTTTTCTCATTTTGTAATCAACTGGGGCAGCTGGGAATTCTGTGAAATCAAGTGCATTGGTGTCACTGAAGGAAAAGCACATTGATTTGTTTTAGATTCATTGGTTCAGCAGGAGGTGTATCTAAATTCAGCTAGAATGACACCTGAGATGGGAATGTGAAATTTTTGGAAATTTGTGTTAAGGATACTGCCTCGGGCACCAGAATTCGCTCTCAGCAATCTTGACCAGCGCTCTCGAAACGTAGCAAACATCAAATGAAGAATCGTTTAGATAAAGAACTGTGAGAAGACAGCTTGACAAGAGGGGCGGCAACCCTGTTCCTCTTTCCTCCTCTTCTCTAGAATGCAGCTTCCACTCGCTCTCTCATTCTTCAGTGAGAAATCTGGATGACAGTGCCTGGTACAGATGAAAACTCATACTACGCTGTCAGAGACTGGTCAAAGATCATTTCTTGATGTCACCTGGTGCTCAAGCAGAAGGGTGTTGACACGCAAGCAGAGGGGCAGGACAGCGCAGCGGTCGAGAGCGTGGCTGGGAAGTCAGGCTGCCTTCAGCTGAGAATCCTGGCTCCAACACTAACCAGTTCCAGACTTTAGGCACTTCACCTCTGCAAGCCTCCCTTCCCTTGTCTTCAAAGGGAGACTTGAGGAAGATCTGCCTCACAGGCTGTGGAAGGATCATGTAATACCCTTAGAATGTGCTTGGCACTGAGCTGTTACCGTTTTGAGATGCATGTGCCCATGATAATAGAAATTGTTAGTAGTTTTTGTGCCTGGGGCAGCCTTTGCTCACCCCAAGGTGAAGAAACAGGGTCCTAAATTCTCTCTCTTGCCTGGTATATTTAAAATAGAATGAGTAGAATTCTCATCCCAGCCTCCCTACTAATTCAGGATCTTATGTTGGATAAATTATTTCCTCTCTGTATTTACCAGGACTCTTTTGGTGGTAAGTACCAGAAACCTAACTCAAAACAATTTAAACATAAAATAGGACTTATGGGATCATACCACTGAGAAGTCCAGGTGCTGGCTTCAGGCACTATTTGAATCTGGAGAGATTGTGAAGAACTATACTCTGACGACCTCCTTTTTTCTGATGTATCACCTCCATGCCTCCTGTATTCTAATTCTTGGCTGTGTCTCTCGTCTGTCTTGTCCTGTCCTCTCCTACTGCACACAAGTTTCCTCCACATGTTTTGGGAGATGGCTCCCAGATAACTCTGATTCATGCCTTCCAATTCTGTATAAAGAAAAAATGCCTTTTCTTTCAGCTCTAGATGAATAAACCCTGGGGAAGATCTTGGAACGACCCAGTTTAGGGCATGAAACCAAAAGCTGGGCCACTTGCTGTGGTTGGAGAAATGCAGTTCTAATGGTTGGCTGGGTCTACATTATGTGTCCAACCATGTCTCAGCTGAGCCACACTGAACGGAGGGCAGCATATCTACTGAAGAAAGAGGGGTGTTGAAAAAAATAAATAACGCACACTTTCACCCAGAGTATGAGAGTCTCTATGTTGAACTTTATACCTAGATATTAATGGTTCTCATTGGGGGCACATGCCAGAATCTCAGGAAAGGAATTAAGTAAATTAATTTTCAATATTTTCTTATTTTCTCAATTTTATTGTTCTTAATAACTAAGACTTTGTATATTCTCTTTAGTCAAGAGTTCATTTGTTTGTTTGTTTTCAAATTTTAGACTCACTGAGCTGGAAGATCCTTTGCTATGAGGAAGAGAAGAATGACTTACTGGTGTGGTCCCTGTGTCTGAATCATATGTTCACATTTTCACCCTGACTTAATTTTCACACCCTAATGGAGCAGGGAACTGGCCCACAGTGTTCCAAAGAGTATTTTATGGTCCTATTTCCAAGCCTAATCCCTCTCTTCCCACTCCCCCCTCTCACCCCAGAACATTTTAAGTGAACAGAATGCAGAGCACAGGAAATAGTATAAACAACTATTTCCAAGAGATAAAGTTGAAATCAATCTGGGCTCTACCACTTGTGAGCTGTGTGAGCTTAGACAAGTTATGTTACCTGTCTGAACCTCAGATTCCTCGCCTGTAAAATGGGAGTAGGGTTAACTATTTCAAAGCCTTGTTATTAAGATTAAATCACATACTGAGAAGTGTGTCTTCTGCTTCTAGACAAGATAGATTAACAAGCTTTACCCTCCCACCTAAGACAAACAGACAAACAAAAAGAGACAAAATACATAGAAAAGTTATTTTCAAGACATTGTACATCAAGCAACAGAAGATAGTGATCCCTGAGAGATGGGAAAGAGATGAAGCTAGCACTGTGATTGTCCCAGCTTGCCTCCTTGAAAAGGTTTGCAATCTGTGGTGTGATGAGGGGGATCCCAGGTGAAATCAGGAAGACTGAGTTGAAGAGTTGAGTTGAGGGTCCAAGTAGACCAAGACAGACTGAGAGTAGAGCATGCAGACCACCGTGAGCAGAGCATGCACGCACTGTGACTAGAGCGTGCAGGGCAGAGTTTGGAGAAGAAAGAGCTGCGCTTAGAGAGAACCTCAAATCTCAGTGGATGGTCCTTCTTTAATATTCAGCAGAGGCCTGATCAGCATGTGTTTGTGAGGAAACCACTTGAAATAAGGGAAAGAACCATCCAAACGGATCAAAGGGAACATTGTCTGGTTATCCCACAGGGCCAGGAAGAATGCCTTTTACCCCAGCTAGAACTCATATTTCTTGCGGCATTAGGGAGAACAGCCAGAGAAAAATAGACATGTACAGAAAAACTAAGATAAGGGTGAAAGCAGGTTTCTCCTTGGAAATGATGCCAGCCAGAAGACAGTGAGGCAGTCTAGAGCAGTCGGTGGCCAGGCCTTCTGTCCTCATGGTCTACCATCCACAAAGAGCAGACCGCCTTCGCAAGGTTGAAGCTGGTTTCCCAGTCCATGGGGAGAGTAGAAAAGCAAGCTGAGTTTGCTCTAGGGGACATGACTTGAAAAGTGCACGCATTATCTCTGTTCATACCCCATTGGCCAGAACTGAGTCCTGGGGCCAGACTGGCTGGGAGGATGCCGTAAGCATAGTCTCTAACCTCAGTGAGGATCCGCTCAAAGTAAAAAAGTAGAGCTTCTATATTGCAGGGTGACTACCAGTATCTCCACACCTCCCTGTTCCCATTTATTCTTTATCCGACCCGCTCTTTGTTTGACCAGTTAGCGAATGTGCGGCTACCCTACAAGACGTTAATCTCCATGAGGATAGGAACCAAGTTAATTTGGTGTATTCCTGCCCAAGACCTGTTTTTTGTTTTGTTTTGTTCTTGTTTCTTTTCTTTCCTTTCCCTCCCTCCCTTCCTTCCTTCCTTCCTTCTTTCCTATCCTCTCCCTCCCTCCTTCTCTCTCTCTCTCTTTCTTTCTTATTCTATATTGTTTCTCTACATTGTTTTTCTTTCAACAGCCTTATTGATATATAATTCACATACTATACAATTAACCCATTTAAAGTGTACAATTCGATGTATTTAAGGATATCTGCAGGATTGTGCAACCATGACCACTTCTCTAGGTGTAGAATTTTTTGCCATCCCAAAGAAACCTCATACCCAATTGCGATCACTAGGCATTTTTCCCCTCTACTCTTTCAACCCCAAGCAATAAGTAATCTACTTTCTATGTTTTAAATGCATGAAATAGCAACAAATCTCATTCCCTGGCACCTCAGTGCCTCATACGTAGTGAGGACTCAATAAACATGTACTAGATGTAAAATTAAAATGTTAAAATTAAGATGTTAAAATCTTTTTGCTGTCATCATACATTCTCAAGTTAAAGATTCCCTACAAACATTTTTCAAAATAAAGTTTACCAAGTAGCAATATGTATCACTTTATCTTGTGCCCAGAGTAAACATAAAATCTCACTATCCGGCTGCTGGTAATTATCTCATCTTACCTCCATCACAGATATCTGTGAAGGGAACAATTGTAGCTCCCATTTCACAGATGAGAACACTCCAGTCTGCTCCCCCCTCACTAGCTGGCTGATTTTCAGAATTGTTAACCCACTCGCTCAACACAGATCTGTCTGAGTCCTCAGCTTTAGCTAAGCAAAAAACATACAGCTGTAAGTTGTACGTTTTAGAAAATTCCATCTTAACAGGGCTTATTTTGAGTGCAGTGTGCAATAAACATAAGTACATAAACAGTACTTGTTTTTAAACTGAACAATTACAACCTGCCCTCTGATCTGCCTGCCAACCACCCTCCTATCAGGCATTCAGCCTGTACCATCATTTTCCCCAAAGTGACATAAACATCCACACCAACACTCAGAAAAACTGGACATCTTCACAGACAAGAATTTTTCTGTTCCTTAAACTGTTTCCCAGCTTGCTCTCACGGTTGGCAAGATGCCTCTGTTGAATCACTTGATATTCTGACTTTTCTTACAGTACTCTGCAACAACAAGAAGCACAGACACCTCCTCCAACTGTGTGGGTTCTGGGTACGCGGAAATGTGAGGGCATTCAGGGTTCTGGTTTCTCATAGAAGGTCCTCACAGTCTTGGTCTCCTTGCTTTATTTTAATATAGTCACTTAATGTACTGAAATGAAAATAAAAATTGTTTAAAGTATCCATTTCATAGCTCCTGGTCCTCACCCCAAGCCACAAAGTTGCCAAGTGTTGCAGTCTGCACTGTCTCTCCTTTCTAACCGGTCCCTTTTGTAAGGGAACAATGGTCTTTCTTTCCAGACACCTTGAGGAAAGGACGGATGAAGCAAAATGAGGCTGGTGAGGGTAGGAGCTGCCTCAGACTCAGGATGAGTGGCAGGAGGATGAGAGCGCCTGGGAGGAGGGCCCTGCCAACAGCTCCTGTACACTTTGATGTTTTGAAGGCATGTGGAAGGCAGCCAGGGAAATTCAGATACACTCACCCAGTAATTGATTATTCAGCTGCACCTCAGAAAGACACAGCTTGGCAGGGACTGACAGCTATTGTTTCCTTTTGCTGCCTTTGGGTGTGGCAGCCAAGGAAATGTGGGGCAAAGATACAGCCTTTGGGGGACCGGAGGTAAGAAGTCATCCAGCCCGGGAAGCCTATTGTTCAGGTATTTGCAAGCCGCCTTTTTCCATCCAGGGTGAGATGGGCAGTGGTGTGAAGTAGAAGCTGATAAGAAGGCAAGGCAGAGCCACTGATGAATGAATGGAGAGGAAGGAAAAAGGAGTGCAGACACTATGGATAAAGGGAATTTTTGTGGGCTTAATGATTTCTCAATTCTTTTTAGGGTGGATAATATGAATCCACCACAGTTTAGTGCAAGCACAAGTATTCTAAGAGAATGAATATTAATTCTGATCCATCATTTATTCCACTGCATGTTGACTTTCATTTATTTTTAAATATACTATTGAAAGAGCTTATGAAAATTATACCACTGTTCCCCTCCATGCAATTTTCTTGTTATATTTTGGTCAGATGAACAAATATCTATGATAAGTTTTGAGTAATAACTTCCATTGGCTGTTTTTCATGAGCACAATGGGCAAACATTTCCAGGCTGGAAGAGAAAATGTAGAGACCTTCTAGGACAAGGATCTGAACTTGGTGTGCATGAGGATTGTGGGGAGAGTAGAAAAGGGATAGGTATATATCAGATTTTCCCAGGGGAAAATTCATGCTGCACTTAGATTTTTAAATGATCTCACTGCTCAGATTTAATGTTCCAACAATTTAATCTATTTGGAAATTTCAAGGGGTTGAGCTGTTTATGCTTATTAAAAAGTGAGTGATGTTGACCTAGTAACAACTTTTCGGTTACAGACAGGTAAACTGATGCCCAGGGTGACTGACTTACAAAACACAACCCAGCTAGTGGAAGAGGCAGACCAGAGACTTGCCACCAAATACTCTAGTTCCAAACTCAATCCACTTTGCATGATATTCACGTATTTGACGGCTGGAAGTCCATGTTTTGGTGTCTGTCCTAATTGTCTCTCTGCTAGAAAGAGGAAAATGAGCTGCCCTTGTCTGAATGGCAGCTGATGTGTCACTAGAAGTAGTAAGCACTCAACAAATGTTATTAGTTTATGCCAGGCATTGTGCTAAACATTTTATATTTATCATCTCATTGAAACCTCATAACTATACTACAACTTGGGTACTATCATTACCCCCATTTTACAGGTGAGAAAACTGGGGTTGAGAGAGGGTCAGTGTTTTGCTCAAAGTCACACAGTTAGCACATGGTTGACTCAGTATTAGTGCTCACGACAACTGGATACAGAACTCACACTAATTGCTGGAACATATGAATATCTAGAATCACAGCTGTTTTTGTTTTCAAACAATGTGGGCTCCAGCTTTGGTAGAGTCTGAGTAGAATTTGACCATTATTCCTCTCAGTGTTCTGACCACAGCACAG